>NW_016814218.1:41082-65924 GCF_001698545.2 Rhinopithecus bieti
CCTGGATATCCTTGTTAACCTTCTGTCTCCTTGATCTGTCTATTAAAGACAGTAGGGTGTTAAAGTCTTCCATTATTATTGTGTGGGAGTCTAAGTCTCTTTGTAGGTCTCTAAGAACTTGCTTTATGAATCTGGGTGCTCCTGTGTTGGGTGCATATATATTTAGGATAGTTAGCTCTTCTTGTTGAGTTACTCTCTTTACCATTACATAATCACCTTCTGTGTCTCTTTTGATCTTTGATGGTTTAAAGTCTGTTTTATCAGAGACTAGGATTGCAACCCCTGCTTTTTTCATTTTCCATTTGCTTGGTATATCTTCCACCATCCCTTTATTTTGAGTCTATGTGTGTCTGTGCACGTGAGATGGGTCTCCAGAATACAACACACTGATGGGTCTTGACTCTTCATCCAATTTGCCAGTCTATGTCTTTTAATTGGGCATTTAGCCAATTTACATTTAAGGTTAATATTGTTATGTGTGAATTTGATCCTGTCATTATGATGTTAGCTGGTTATTTTGCCCATTAGTTGATGCAGTTTCCTCCTAGCATCGATGGTCTTTACAATTTGGCATGCTTTTGCAGTGGCTGGTACTGGTTGTTCCTTTCCATGTTTAGTGCTTCCTTCAGGAGCTCTTGTAAGGCAGGCCTGGTGGTGACAAAATCTCTCAGCATTGGCTTGTTTGTAAAGGATTTTATTTCTCCTTCACTTATGAAGCTTAGTTTGGCTGGATATGAATTTCTGGGTTTAAAATTCTTTTCTGTAAGAATGTTGAATATTGGCTCCCACTCTCTTCTGGCTTGTAGGATTTCTGCTGAGAGATCTGCTGTTAGTCTGATGGGCTTCCCTTTGTGGGTAACCCAACCTTTCTCTCTGGCTGCCCTTAACATTTTTTCTTTCATTTCAACCTTGGTGATTCTGACAATTATGTGTCTTGGAGTCGCTCTTCTCAAGGAGTATTTTTGTGGTGTTCTCTGTATTTCCTGAACTTGAATGTTGGCCTACCTTGCTAGGTTGGGGAAGTTCTCCTGGTAATATCCTGAAGAGTGTTTTCCAACTTGGTTCCATTCTCCCCATCACTTTCAGTTACACCATTCAAATGTAGATTTGGTCTTTTTCACATAGTCCCATATTTCTTAGATGCTTTGTTCATTTCATTTTACTCTTTTTTTCTCTAAACTTCTCTTCTCACTTTATTTCATTCATTTGATCTTCAATCACTGACACCCTTTCTTCCACTTGATCGAGTTGGCTATTGAAGCTTGTGCATGCATCACTAAGTTCTTGTGCCATGGTTTTCAGCTGCATCATGTCTTTTAAGGTCTTCCCTACACTGTTTTTTCTAGTTAACCATTCGTCTAATCTTTTTTCAAGGTTTTTAGCTTCCTTTCAATGGGTTAGAACATGCTCCTTTAGCTCGGAGAAATATGTTATTACCGACCTTCTGAAGTCTACTTCTGTCAACTCGTCAAATTCATTCTCCATCCAGCTTTGTTCCATTGCTGATGAGGAGCTGTGATCCTTTGGAGGAGAAAAGGCAATCTGGTTTTTAGAATTTTCAGCTTTTCTGCCCTGGTTTCTCCCCATCCTTGTGGTTTTATCTACCTTTGGTCTTTCATGTTGGTGACCTACAGATGGAGTTTGGTTTAGATGTCCTTTTTGTTGATGTTGATGCTATTGCTTTCTGTTTGTTAGTTTTCCTTCTAAGAGTCATGTCCCTCAGCTGCAGGTCTGTTGGAGTTTGCCAGAGGTCCACTCCAGACCTTGTTTGCCTGGATATCACCAGTGGAGACTGCACAACAGTAAATATTGCAGAACAGCAAATATTGCTGCCTGATCCTTCCTCTGGAAGCTTCATCCCAGAGGGGCATTCACCTGTAAGAGGTGTCTGTCAGCCCCTGCTTGGAGGTGTCTCCCAGTTAGGCTACACAGGAGTCAGCGACCCACTTGAGGAGGCAGTCTGTCCATTCTCAGAGTTCAATCGCCATGCTGGGAGAACCCTTGCTCTCTTCAGAGCTGTCAGATGGGAAGTTTAAGTCTGCAGAAGTTTCTGCTGCCTTTGTTCAGCTATGCCCTGCCCCCAGAGGTGGAGTCTATACAGGCAGTAGGCCTTGCTATGCTGCAGTGGGCTCCACTGAGTCTGAGCTTCCTGGCCGCTTTGTTTACCTACTCAAGCCTCAGCAATGGCGGACACCCCTCCCCCAGTCAGGCTGCAGCCTTGCATGTCAATCTCAGACTGCTGCTAGCAGTGAGCAAGGCTCCGTGGGTGTGGGACCCACTAATCCAGGCACGGGAGAGAATCTCCTGGTCTGCCAGTTGCTAAGACCATGGGAAAAGCACAGTATTTGGGCAAGAGTGTCCCGTTTTTCCAGGTACAGTCTGCCACGGCTTCCCTTGACTAGGAAAAGGAAATCCCCCAACCCCTTGTGCTTTCTGGGTGAGACGATGCCCCATCCTGCTTCGGCTCACCCTCTGTGGGCTGCACCCACTGTCCAACTAGTCCTAATGAGATGAACCAGGTACCTCAGTTGGAAATGCAGAAATCACCCCTCTTCTGCATCGATCATGCTGGGAGCTGTAGACCAGAGCTGTTTCTATTTGGCCATCTTGGAATGGAGCTACAAAATACTTTTTAAATGAAAGAGAATGCAAGCCACTTAATTATGTAATTCAGCTTAATCCCTTATGCTCTCAGTTTTCATGTTTTGAGTTTCCCATACTGGAGTGTGATTGTTAAATGTGTGTCCTATTTCTTTGGATGGTGCACTGGCTGAGTGTGTGAGTAAATTTTTTAGAATGACCTAGGTTCATAAACTAACTTGTTGATTCCTTGTTTTCTGAGTAACTGTAGATACATACCTTAAGGATTTTCATGCTGTAGTAGTTCCACAATAAATGGTGGTGATATTTTTCACCTTTGGAAGTGAGTAAAGTTCTAGAAAATCCTTAGGTGAAATGATTTTAAATCAAAATAATATTTTACAACAATTATATGGCATTATGTTAGAATGAATGCACA
Source organism: Rhinopithecus bieti (assembly GCF_001698545.2). NCBI lineage: Eukaryota > Metazoa > Chordata > Mammalia > Primates > Cercopithecidae > Rhinopithecus > Rhinopithecus bieti. Next base: position 44,102 of record NW_016814218.1, read on the forward strand.
ATTGGGAACTAATCCAAGAAGCTTATACCAGAACTATACATATATTTGTGAAAATAAAGTGGTGAGTTTTGGCTGCTTGGAAACAGAGGGCAAACGTTTCTGTGAAACAGAATATGCCCTTTATTTCCCAGGTATTTGTTCTATCACAGTATATATAACATAGTAAGAGCTTTATTTAGGTGCTTAGTCTGGTACCTGAAATGCATTAGTGAATGTTGAAAATCACATTATCTTGACTTTTTTCTGTCAATGACCAAATTTTTTGCGAGCATTATCTCAATATAATTTTTAACTGGTAAACCAATGAGTAGATTGTGACACAATTTCAGCATCAGTTCATATTCACATAGGATCAGGTAAACAGAAATTATATATTATAGTGGAAGTCAGACCTAGGTTAGAAACTGAACTTGACTATATTTATTTTGCTGTGTTTCCATGCAAAAATCAAACATCTTTGATCCCCATTTATAAAGTGGAGATGAATTTACACATTTTATAGAGCTGTTGACTAAGGATTATGGATAATTTATGTAAATGTGTAGGAACCACTACAGGCACTTAGTATGTGATAGCTATGGCTCCATTACAAAAGGTTTAATATCAGGAGGGGTGTATGTGTGTGTTTGTGTGTGTGTGTATACATACTTTTAGTATATGTGTTAGTGAATCCTTTTCTTAGCCAAATCTTAAGCCCTTATACAGAAAGAAAAAAAAAAAAATTAAGAGAACAGAGATTGGGTGAGGCTGGTAAAGGAAGAAAGGAGTCTTGTCTGGCCAGTGCTTGTCGTGGCCCTCAGCAAGCTTCCATGGCCATCCCTGTTGCCCTTTACAGAGGCCTAGAGTTCTAGAGAACAGAATGGAAACCATGCTAATGGATTTTAAACACCTCAAGTGCAAGAATGGAATCTTCTTTATTAACTGATACAGGTATCACATGTGGCCTTGCACTAAGTAGGTGATTGGCCACAGCTTACTGCTCCACTACTGAAGTTTTTGCTCCATGTTTGACTACACAACAGAGTTATCATTTGAAGGAGAATTAGGAAACCCACTAGCAAGCCTATGTCATTCAATGGATGTAATAATAACATCATATTTTTTTCCAGATCTAGGTTGGAATTTGCCCCTGACAAATAAGAAAATGAGGAGTAATGCAAGCGATATGTTGGCTGCAGCATTGGAACAGATGGATGGTATCATAGCAGGTGATCTGCATCTTGTGAAAGACAGAATCACAGCATTTACTCTGCTCACTTCACTTTTTCACTACAACTTTCATATTATCTTTTCACTTGATTTTCATTTTTTAGCCCTATGCCTTTTGCTTCCCTGTAATTTCGTTTTTGTTCCTTTTCTCCATTTTCTGCCAGCATTATTCTCAAACATTATTTTAAAATATCAAAAATTCCAGTTCCATCCTAGGTTTCTAATCAAGGATAAAGAATCTGCATCTCAGGTGGTTCTGGTGTAGGTGGTCTGTGGACCATATTTTGAGGGACACTGCTCTACCCAGTAACCATGAATGTTCTGATCTGTTTTCCTGAATTCAAAATTCACTTTCCGCCAGTGACTCTCATATCTATTTTTTTTTTTTAAGAGAGGAAGTCTTGCTCTGTTGCTCAAGCTGGAGTGCAGTGGCTATTTACAGGCACGATTGCCTGTGAATAACATGCATAGTGCAACCTTGAAATGCTGGGCTCAAGCAATCTTCCCACCTCAAGTACCTGTGATTACAGGCACGTGCCACTGCACCCAGCTTGTTCACATCTATTTACCTTCCCAATTCTTTGCTAAGCTTCCAGTCCCTATCTCTAATTTCCAACCAGATATCTCTCTGGAAAAGTCCTATAGGCACATCAGCATAATCATTTAACACATTGAGCTCATTATCTTTCCTTGGAATTTACTCTAATAGCCTTTATCTGGGTTCATTTCATAACCCTTCATCCACAGTTTTTCTAAGCCAGAAATCATTTGGTCCAATATTGGTGCAGAATGAATTAGTTCTAATATTTGTGTTTTCTGATCTTCCACTTTCTTATCCATGATCTCCACGATACCAGCACACCTCACACCAAAGCCCACCAGGCTCTTTTTCTTTCTATACCCCTTGATTGGCCTCCTCGTTAGGAATTGCACCATGGATATTTACCATCAACTACATGGTTTTAATTTTTGCACCATGTAAATCTGACTTGGAGAGATTTATGTGATTGAATTCTCTTTTTTCTGTTTCTTTTGTTTGTTCCTTACTGTGACCAGACTGGTTTACCACCTTCGGCTTTGGTATTTTTATCTAACATAAATCCCATTGCTCTCTCTGTGATTTTGTTTAACTTAGGTTCTAAGGCCCTGGAATATTCCAATTGGATTTTCTATTGCCAATCTCCCACCTCTCCATTCATGGGAAGTTTGCAAGCTCTGCACCTTGTGGAAGACCTGCGTGGATTGTTAGAGATGATGGAAACAGATGAGAAAGAAGGCTTGAGATGCCAGATCCCAGATTCAACAGCAGAAATACTTATTGAATGGCTTCAGAGTCAAATGGTAGGTGTCTGCCTGTTATAAATTCTGTATTATGAATCTTTTGTTGCTTATTCCAAAATTTAGAACATAGAGTAGCTGATTAGAACAAAAAAAAGTATAGGGCAACAGATGTGCTCTATTTTATTCCTTAAGATATCTTAATTTTCTTTTGACTCTAAGGATAACTTTTTAAAAAGTGCTATTAGTGTACATTTTATAAATACCAACAACAGGGCACCTGATTCTGCCCATAAAGACAGACTGGCTTTTAGATTGTGCTTGAATGACCTCCTGTGGCTTAAATCAAATAGTCCTATAAGGGAAAGAATCTTGCACATAGTAGATGATTTCTCAGTTATATTGGGTTATTCATTATAAAGGACCCAATGGCAATGCTAAGTGGAAAGCATAATGAAAGACATTCAAAAAGCCACAGCGGTTTCTAGCAGTATTTGACCTGAAGTGCCATCTGGTGGTTTATTTCAATCTTTTCAGTTCCAGTTCTCGAATTAAATTGTGGATTTGGGCCTTTAACCCATTTACGCATAGTGTTCCATTATTGGAACGCTAAGCTTGTGGGAGTTATTTATATCCTACTGCTCAAGGCCATTGCCAAGTTCTGATTTTCACAGAAAATTTGCAACCTTCAGCATAAATGGGTTAATAGTGTTACTCACTAAACAACAAGGCCTCTTTCTAGGCATCCTTCTCAAAAATTGATGATGTGGTAGAGCCACCCTTTGTCTGGGTACAGCGGTAAATACCAGGGTTTTAATCTGTGATGAACACATAAAATCAAAAGAGTGTCACAAAAGCAGATTCAGTGGAGGACAGAGGAAAGGAGATATTTTGTGCTTAAAGGATATTCAATTTTCAGTAAGATGCACTAATACACTTATGAGCTAACTGTGTTTATATAAAAACTAATGAGAATTGTATGAAAGAATTGTGATCTACTTTTGGATCTGTGGTAGACATGAAAACTGCTTGCTTTGGGAACCTTGAGAGTACATCCTACAGCTAAAACATTTTCATATGATGTGACACAAATACTAGAGCTCCCAGCCAGTCCTGTGCTGAATACTCTGTGTTCCCACCTGGTTTACCTCTGCATTTCTGAGTGCAAATAGTAGAATCCATCCTTTAGCGGGTGTGCAGCTATGCAAACTTGACCATTGGAGATATTTTACTCATTAAAACACATAATGCCTTACTATTATACTTTATATTTCCTCTGCAAATTTCTCCTCCAGAGATTTAAAGGTCCAGGTTTGCTGATTTCTTTGGAGATTGCTTCATGCTCTGAAATTGGTGTTTCCTGGCATATTCCTTAGTCTGTTTCAATGTCCTATCTCACCCCTTCTTTACTCCATGTTCTTCTGACCATTTAGCATGCAGCAAATAAAACCACAGTGCTTACTGTGGGCTGCAAGGCCTTGTAGGATTTGCTCCCCATGACTTTCTGACCTCATCTCTCATCACACATCTCCTTATTCACTCCACACCAAGCACATTGGCTGTTTCACTGATTCTTAAACGTGCCAGGTACACTGGCCTCTGAGCCTTTGCACTGGCTTTTCCAGGCACTGGCTTTTCACTCTGCCTGGAAAGCTCTTTCCCCAGATATTTGTATGGCTAGCTCCCTCATATTCTTCTGGTATTTACTCAAAAGTCCTGCTCTCAGTGAGGCCTTACATCACCATCCTAACTAAAATTATACCCATTTATTCTTTGTCTTACATCTCCCTGCTTTATTTTGTTCTTAGCATTCACCACTTTCTTATGTACAATGTATTTGTAATGTTTATATCATTTATTTTCTGTCTTTTCAACTGGAATGTAAGCATCATGAATCTGATCTTTGTCCTTAGTTTTAAAAAGTTCCTGTATCCTTAGTGCTTAGAAGAATGCCTGGCTCAGTAATTATATTTGTAATGAATGATGCTCCATGGATGATAAAGTGGAATGCACGTTTCAATGAATGGAAGTTGTTTTAAATGTATTCTTTGGATGGGTAATGTCTTGTTGACCAATGTTTTTAGTTGCTTTCTATCTTATTATTTGACATTTTAACCGTAAGAATCCATAAAATGACAAATATTTTATAGAACTAATGAAGATTCAGTTTTTATCCTAAAAGTAACAATAACAAAATAAACTAGATGTGGATCCAGAGAGATAAGGGACTTTTGTTGCTGTTGCTAAATTTATTTATATCCATCTAACTTATTTATAAGAATTCCTCACCTTGACCCCAACCTTTCAAATTACGTGTGTTTTCTCGCACACAGAGAATGACAGGATGAAAGAAGAAAGACAGCAAAAGGCAAAAAGAGCAGGACTGACTGTTTGGAACCATAAAAGCATAGGAGTGAAACTGAGTTGTCACCACACACCTACCATGTTAGACTTTATTTCAGAACCAAAAAGCAACTTGGGCCAGCATTGGGAATCCAACAAGTAGAAGATTATATGCTTATAATTAGTGATTGGCTGATAATATTAGATTTTTCCAATTTAATATTTCAGAAGTTAGGATGTGTTTTATGATCTTAAAATGGGGATATGTATACATTTTAGCTCAGATCCATCCTCCCTTTCTCTCTCCCTTCTTTCCTTTTTTTTTTTTTTTTTTATTGAGATACTTAGAATAGTCCATTTTAGAGATAGAAAGTACGTTGGTGACTGCCAGGAGCTGAGGGGAGCAGGGAATGGGAAGATAATACTTATTGTACATAGAATTTCAGTTTTGCAAGATGAAAAGAGTTTATTTAGATGGATGATGGTGATGGCTGCAAAATAATGTAAATGTACTTACTACCACTGAACTATACACTTTAGAAGGGTTAAAATGGTAAATTTTACATATATATTTTACCACAATACAAAATTAAAATTGATGGTGTCCTAGAATTTAAAGAACACAGAATCCTAGCAAATTTCTTCTTCATATTTGAGTATGGGGAAACTGCCCAAATAAGAGATTGTGATGTTTAAAAAAAGGAGGCAGTGAATGATAAGGCAGGAGTGCATCTAGGCAATTTCAAATGCAAGCTGTAGTAACAGCAGACCTGAATTTTAATGTTGACCCTAACTCTTCAAAGCTTGTATGACCTTGTGAAAATGTCTGAAGTTCTGTGTCTTGGTTTTCTCATCTGTAAAATGGGGATGATGGTTACTGCCACTTAGGATTGTAAGGATCCTATGAACTAATGTATGCTGAGGGCTTATGAATACGCCTGGAAAAAGGCTAGTCAGAAAGGCAATACTGAAGAGTAGAACGTAGAGAAGAGAATAGAGGGAGAATGTTTAACACAATCCCTTTGCAATGAGGGAAAGAGAATTGGGTCCAGTTACAAGGGGAATGAAGTTACAAACCACCCATACGTAGTTCACTTCTTGTGACAAAAGAGTACAAACGTTTCTCAGACCAAAGAGAAGCTTCTGGAATATTTTAGAAAAACTTAAATTCAAAAAGTTTTGGAAATAATTATATCTCTGTTATTATTGACAGAGATATAATTAATATATATCAGATATATTAATTTATATCAGATATATTAATAACAGATATATAATAATAACAGATATATAATTATGGTTCCATTCATGTTTAATGATGGCCAACTTGAGAGGCCCTGTAGTTTAAGATGGATACTAACCTTTTCATTAGTGCAACTGGGCATTTGCAGTTCCAACTATCATTTTGCCTGGGCCAGGGAGATCCCCTGGTTTCTTGTAGGATGCAGGTTATTTCTTTACTACTGATTGCTACTGCCTGTTTGTTTCATATGATCAGACACTGAATGTCATCAAATACCAACACTAGTAGCCTGTTACCATGAAGGGATATTAAATCTGTAAGAATGAATTTATTAGTATAGGTATAGGCTTCTGGAAATGAACAAATTTCTTCTAAAATTCAGAAGTGTATCTCCTGTGATTGAAAAAAACTGTAGACTATGATATATTTGTTTAGTTACTAAGGCTGAATTTTCTGTTTTGATTGTGAGATATTATAATGTGTGAACACAGATATTAATAATGGAGAATTACTTGCTTTATGAGGCTCCAGATTTAAGAAGGCAAATAGAAAAATATGTCTAATTGTCTGAGTCAAGCAAATAGTTATTTACTTTAGGTCTAACTTGATGAGTTGCCCTAGAACATTCTTATAATGTTTTTTTAACTGAGGATCATGACCTTGATCCATGTCAGCAGAGGATCATGTAGTGAAATCCCAAAGATGTCTGACTATTTGGCNTAATATTAGATTTTCCAATTTAATATTTCAGAAGTTAGGATGTGTTTTATGATCTTAAAATGGGGATATGTATACATTTTAGCTCAGATCCATCCTCCCTTTCTCTCTCCCTTCTTTCCTTTTATTAATAAGGTACTTAGAATAGTCAAATTTTAGAGACAGAAAGTAGATTGGTGACTGCCAGGAGCTGAGGGGAGCAGGGAATGGGAAGATAATACTTATTGTACATAGAATTTCAGTTTTGCAAGATGAAAAGAGTTTATTTAGATGGATGATGGTGATGGCTGCAAAATAATGTAAATGTACTTACTACCACTGAACTATACACTTTAGAAGGGTTAAAATGGTAAATTTTACATATATATTTTACCACAATACAAAATTAAAATTGATGGTGTCCTAGAATTTAAAGAACACAGAATCCTAGCAAATTTCTTCTTCATATTTGAGTATGGGGAAACTGCCCAAATAAGAGATTGTGATGTTTAAAAAAAGGAGGCAGTGAATGATAAGGCAGGAGTGCATCTAGGCAATTTCAAATGCAAGCTGTAGTAACAGCAGACCTGAATTTTAATGTTGACCCTAACTCTTCAAAGCTTGTATGACCTTGTGAAAATGTCTGAAGTTCTGTGTCTTGGTTTTCTCATCTGTAAAATGGGGATGATGGTTACTGCCACTTAGGATTGTAAGGATCCTATGAACTAATGTATGCTGAGGGCTTATGAATACGCCTGGAAAAGGCTAGTCAGAAAGGCAATACTGAAGAGTAGAACGTAGAGAAGAGAATAGAGGGAGAATGTTTAACACAATCCCTTTGCAATGAGGGAAAGAGAATTGGGTCCAGTTACAAGGGGAATGAAGTTACAAACCACCCATACGTAGTTCACTTCTTGTGACAAAAGAGTACAAACGTTTCTCAGACCAAAGAGAAGCTTCTGGAATATTTTAGAAAACTTAAATTCAAAAGTTTTGGAAATAATTATATCTCTGTTATTATTGACAGAGATATAATTAATATATATCAGATATATTAATTTATATCAGATATATTAATAACAGATATATAATAATAACAGATATATAATTATGGTTCCATTCATGTTTAATGATGGCCAACTTGAGAGGCCCTGTAGTTTAAGATGGATACTAACCTTTTCATTAGTGCAACTGGGCATTTGCAGTTCCAACTATCATTTTGCCTGGGCCAGGGAGATCCCCTGGTTTCTTGTAGGATGCAGGTTATTTCTTTACTACTGATTGCTACTGCCTGTTTGTTTCATATGATCAGACACTGAATGTCATCAAATACCAACACTAGTAGCCTGTTACCATGAAGGGATATTAAATCTGTAAGAATGAATTTATTAGTATAGGTATAGGCTTCTGGAAATGAACAAATTTCTTCTAAAATTCAGAAGTGTATCTCCTGTGATTGAAAAAAACTGTAGACTATGATATATTTGTTTAGTTACTAAGGCTGAATTTTCTGTTTTGATTGTGAGATATTATAATGTGTGAACACAGATATTAATAATGGAGAATTACTTGCTTTATGAGGCTCCAGATTTAAGAAGGCAAATAGAAAAATATGTCTAATTGTCTGAGTCAAGCAAATAGTTATTTACTTTAGGTCTAACTTGATGAGTTGCCCTAGAACATTCTTATAATGTTTTTTTAACTGAGGATCATGACCTTGATCCATGTCAGCAGAGGATCATGTAGTGAAATCCCAAAGATGTCTGACTATTTGGCAGTTTTAATTATGAGGCCATCTCAAAGTCAGCAGAAATTACAAAAATACAATTTTCAACAAAGTGAGTGAAATACTAATGGTGAATATTAATGGTAATAACTATAAAGCAGGCATCATCACCCATGAGATAGAGTATAAACAGGGGAAATGAGGTGTTCTGGACTGGCTTCAGACCTGTTAAATCATCATAATACACTTCTCTCTTATTTTTACATTAAAAGTTAGATAATATTAATCCCAAATGTGTGTTTTTAAAAGTTGCTATAAAAATAAAAATATTCATAACTTAAAGAGTTCAGCCATGGGACGTGCTCTCTGCAGGGATTCTGGCTGTTCTCCCTGAGTCCCTGACTCCCAGCCCCACAAAGCAGTCGCCGTCCTACCACCTCCGATCCCTGCTGCTTTCTGACTGGCTTTGCTTTTCATCTGTGCCTCTAGGAAATGTTTTCTCAGCCTTTGGCAAACAAGGTACATCTTAAGATTATATCCCGTAGGTGATCACAATTATCTGAGTCATGCGGTGCCTCACTGAGACATCCTAGCTAAAATTAAGCTTCAAGTAAACTCCCATGACAGTGTTCACAGACACAGAAAAACAAATTGACCAAATCAGCAGAATTCTTAGTTTACAGAGGTAAAAGATGTACTTTTCATGGAATCCTAGGCCACTGGTATTTGTTAGGATTGAATGGAAAGAGGTTTCCCTGTTCCTTTAGGAAAGTGAGTTAAGAAAGAAAAAGTGACAAGAACAATAGGGACTTTTTCTTGGTCTCATGTTATCCTTCCCAAAATAGAAGACAGATTCCTTCTCTAGATCTCTGTATCCTATCACATGTTGCTGGCTTTCAACAAATGTTGAATAAACGAGTGAATGAAGATATTGAATGAATGAAGTTGCTGCTGTACTAGGATGGGAGCCGGCGCTTTGCCTCTAGGGACACTGGGACCTTCTTTTTTCTCTGTCCTTCCCAAATTCAGGGGACTTAGGTGTATACCTATGACTAGAGTAATATATTGTCTAAACGTGTGCCCCCCGCTTGCCCACTGTGAAGCTCATGCCCTTATTCCATCACACCTAGTGAGAGGACAGGGGAGTGGAGTACTGCCACTGCCTGGTTGCTTGGTTTCCAGCATCATTGGTATCATGTTCTCTGACTCTTTGGACAGTAGTGGTGTAAGATGCCTTATTACAGTATTGAACTCAAATGCAATATGACTGTGCTCTTCATGGCTGAAGGATTCAAGTCTTATCTCAATCTCTCCTCCTAGTTCAGAGTCTAGTGGAGAGCAGGCATGCAGTAAATGTTTACATGCGTGGCAGAGGTATAATTCTGCGTACAAAATGCTGTCATAGTAATTATTTATTTTGGTAACTAGAGATAATGTTTACTTAAAGGAGATTTCATGGGCTGAGCCTTACTTTTCCTTTCTTGATACTGAATGTTTAAAAACAGGATTATGAAATCAAGACTGTGTGATACTTTTAATAACTAGTTTTAAAAATAAGTATAATAATGACTGGCTGGAATATGGTATGTGTGTGTATTTGTGTATATGTGTATTACTAATCCAGCTATGTTTTAATATTTGTTGTCCTCAAAAAGGGGGCTGTTTTCTTTTCCCCATTTTAATTTAGGTACTCACCATTCTGATTTGGGAAATTTTTACTTTCAAAATTACCTTCTGTTTTATAAAATAAATAAGCATAATTGTGGCAAATCACTGCTTGTATGTTGATTTTGGATGTAGACAGGACAGCAGAGCTCAGGAAAGAACAAAGTGAAACAAAGGGGAAACAGGGAAGACAACTGTAGACCAGTGCAAACCAGTAGAACCCAGAAACTCAAAGGAAAACACAGCGTGGTGTTACAAGTAAAGACAGTGGGTGAGACTCCTACCTTCCGTGAATTAATAACTCTTGAAATGGAGTGACGAGTACATGGAGTTTCATTGTGCTCATTTCTCTACTTTAAATCTATTTGAAATTTTCTGTAATAAAAAACGTTTTTTAAACAGACACAAAGGAAAGATGTTAACATTTATTACATCTTTATGCTTGATTGTAATACTTGATAATTAAAAGGAAGTTGTTATTAAAAAGAAGGCTTTCCACTTAGATGGTGAAGGAAAAAGTAGATGGTGTTCTGATGTTATGTGTAGCACCTGCCATGTAGAGTCAGGGAATTCGTTTTCCAGGTGAGGTTCCTGGCTAGCTCTAAGATTCTGTAATTATATGAGGGATAAAGCTTTTCAGATGTGCTTTTCCCCATCATGCCAGGAAAACCTGGCAGAAGCCATAAGTTCCTTAATTAAATCAAAGTACCAGTGTTACAGTTGAGTTAGATCTCCCTCCCTGACTCTCCACACACACTATTGGTTGGATACTGTACTGTTGAAATCCCCACGTTGATTCCAGTTTTGACTTAGCTGAATTGGATGTGGTCAATAAAAGGCTGTACCATGAGCTAAAGTAAGAAAGGTAAAGTGGATTTAAGGCCTGCTCTTCCGTGCTTTGAAAGTCAGATGACGTCAACAGGAGTTTATACTTAATACATTTTAAATTAGGTGCTCAGGATTAATAAGCACCATGGAAGAATCAAAAGAAAGGGGGGAAGACACTTTGCACTGAGAAACTTAGGCTGAGTGACCAACTCACATAAAATTAGTGATCATTCCACCTGGAGGCAGATAGGAGAAACACTAAAGAGCACAGTTTAAGACAAGACCCCGAGGTCCAGCCAGTAGATGGGGAAATGAGAATGGCGCAATGTAATGACGAGGAGAGAAATGGGTTATGAAAGATGGATTTACCTGAGAGGGAGGAGTGGGATGTGAGTAAGTGTTGGGTACAAAACCTTGGGATAGTTTGTTGTAAAGAAAATGAGAAGCCATTAAAAGGAAGAAATGGAAAATGGTAAATAGAAGTGGGATTACAGGTCCCAGTGGAAACAGGAAATAAGTCAAACAGAAGTGGAATGATGAGCTTTCAGGAAGGAGTTAAGGATCAGTTCTCCAAAGCTGCAGGTGAAGACAGAAAAGGAAAGAAATAAGAGGTAGGATATATATTATACTATTACACCAGGGGAGAGGAAGAAAATGTCTGGGGAACTCACACAAGAGGCCCTTAACTATTGTACATTACAAAAGACTCTGAGATCATCCTAAAACATAGTGGGAAGAGAGAAGTAAGGCTTGGGAGAAAGGAGCCAGTCTAGATAGAGGTCAACCATGAGGCATAAAACTAGATTATAGAGGACACATAAATAAGAACTCACTGGAGAAGCAAGAAGGCCAGATCAAAACCAAACCTGCCGTCATCTTTATTCAACCCGGTTTATTGAACACCTGTCGGCTTCTTCCATTCAACAGACATTTAGTTATCACCCACGTATGTCACATGCCAAGGCAAATCTACTTGCAAAGAATGCAGAGTCTATAGAAGAGGAGACATGTAGGCAGTCAAGTCAACCTTAGTGCATTCAGAAAACGCCTGCTGTAATGAAGGTTCATCTAATACTGTTGCTGGCACATAGTAAACAGTGAATTCAAGGAAGACTTCACAGACCAGCCCTAATAGAGTGGACTAAGGAATGGGGGAAAGAAGAAGAAAGGGTGGAAAAGCGGATCCGTGCAGAAGGAGTAAAAGTAGTGGTGTTGAGAGAGCATTGCCGTATGTGGGGAGATTTTGAGTGACCTGGTAGGTAGAAGAATATGGGAGTTGGAGGAAGAATAGAGACAATAGGGTATTTACCTAATGGATCTTACTGCCAATATTCTTAATACAAAGGAAACAAAATTGGCAGAAATATAAACACATGTGGACAGAACAGTCTTTACCTACTTAACACAAGGATGTAACATTGATCGCTCTTAAATTCTGCTTTATGTTCCTATAGTGAGTTTTAATATACTAAACTACCCTTGAGCATTGAGTGCTTGTAAGTATCAATACCATATTGAGAAACATAAATATGCTCATTTTGAGTCAATTTTCGGTATTTGTTTCTATTTGGGGCTAATTTTGGAGAACTGGTTTTGGAACACCTCACTTCCATATCATACAAAGTAGCTTGGGAGGAAACCGTGCTCTCTTCTTGCTATAATTTCCTCCAACCAGAAGAAAGATAGTTTTTGTTTCGTTTTTCTTAAGACAGGGTCTCGCTTTGTTGCCCAGTCTGGAGTGCAGTGGTGCAAACACGGCACACTGTAGCCTCCACCTCCCGGGCTCAAGTGATCCTCCTTCCTTAGTCTCCAGAGTAACTAGGACCACAGGTGCACACACCATGCTTGGCGGTTTTTTGTTTTTTTTTTTTTTAGACAGAGTCTCACTCCATCGCCCAGGCTGGAGTGCAGTGGCGCGATCTCGGCTCACTGCACATGCTTGGCTGTTTTATTTATTTATTTGTTTATTTGTTTATTTTAGAGATGGGGTCTCACCATGTTGCCTATGCTGGTCTCAAACTTCTGGTCAAAGCAATCCTCAGCCTCCCAAAGTGCTGGAATTACAGGCATGCACCACCACACGTGGCCAGTTTTGCTTTTTGTCCTCACTAAACAGCAGTTTTTTTTTTTTTTTTTTCCTACTTAGTTAAATGTATCTGTTTCTAAAATATTATTACTTGTATGGGATTTTAAAAACAGATGTCTGTTTTTTCTGGTTCTAAATTTGAAGGTATTATTTTCTTTTTCAATTGAACCCTGGGTGGCCCCATCTAACACTTTCGAATTTCAACTGGCTTTTATTTCTATTGTATTTGAATGAAGAATCAGGAAATTCTATTGGGATTACATATCTTATGGTTATGCTGAGATTATGAGAGACACTGCCTACACTACTGCATACATTTCAAAATGATGTTTTTAGGTTTTCTGTTCTTGTGAGCCTCTTCATGTGTCTTTCATGACTTGCATGTGAGACAGCTGAGGAAGAAACAATCTATATGTCATTTCTCAGTCTATACTTCCTTTGGCATTTATACCATGCATAAATATGCTCAAATATGATTTTCTTTTTGAAAGCGTGTGGGGCATGAGGGAGGGGAAGAAATAGTAAGTAAGCATCAATATACGCAGAGCACTGAGCCAGATGCTGGGGAGGTTACAAAACAATTTATAGGCTCTGCCCTGGAATAGAAGGTAACATTATACGAACAAGCAAACTCATAAGAAGTTAATAAGGTCAGAAGAGAAATTGTTAAAATGCAGATAAGTGAGGCTAGTCGGCACTACCAGGGGAAGTCACTGTGGCCTGAGTGTTTACACTTTTGGAGGAAGAGAGACAGACCTCAACAGCTAGGGGTGCCCCCTACACACTCACAAAGCTTTGCCTGCCCTTGGGTGTGTGTCTGCTCTCAGTGGAGATGCCAGTATCCACTGTGCCTTGTGGGTCATTATTTTTTGCTTGTTAAGAAATGTTTAGTTTGGCAAAAACATGCTTATACACTTAACATGCCTGTCTTACCTCTTTTGTGGTAAATGAACCAAATTGCATTCTCGTATTTTCTGTTTGACAGTGACAGCTGTGCCAGATTCAATTCAGGCCCCTTGGACTAAGAACACTTGTGATTATCATGTATCTACAATATATCATTCTTAGAGAAGATCAGCCTTACCCATATTATTTCCTTTTTCAGACAAATGGACACCTACCTGGGAATGGAGATGTGTAGCAAGAAAGGTTGGCACGTTTAGAAAATGATAAAGAATCCCTCATTCTTCAGGCAAGTGATTTTTAAATACTGTTCTTTCCTTGCAGCATACTTACAAAGACTGTTTTAAATTGGTGGCAAATTCAGATTGCTTGCAACCTGACTGCTAATAGAAACCAGTTCTATTAGCAACCAGACTGCTAATAGAAATAAGCATGGTAAGCCATCTGTATATAATAGGGAGTAGTGGACTGGGGCAAAATGATGGTTTGTACACCCAGTTTAGAAGGAGCTGCCATTAATCAACCTCAGCTCTTCCAGGGCTAGTCTGAATACAGGTGCAATGTCATCTGATTTCATCTGTCATCTGATCTGATCGATTTTTTTTTGGAGGCAGGGTCTTCTTACATTGCCCAGGTTAGTCTTGAACTCCTAGGCTCAAGTAATCTTCCTACCTCAGTCTCCTAAGTAGCTGGGATTACAGGTGTGCAGCACTACACTTGGCTAGATCTGACTTTAAAATATATTTTAATATATATCAGAAATTTGGATATATGAATATAGCATAAAATCTGCATATATGTAAGTTTATATTTCTGAATCTGAAATCTGAATAAATATATTTAATTTTTCAATTTTAAAAATGATAACCTGTGTGCAGCCTGGGTGACAGAGCGAGACTCCATCTCAAGAAAAAAAAAAATGATACCCTGTGTGAGACAAAACACAACAGTGACTAGAATCCTCCTTGTGGGCTAAATTTGAATTTGCTTCTTCATAATGTTTTAAGTGCTTGACAAACATTTTTCTTTGGTATATTGAGCAAAATGAACTGAAGTATGTTTTTCTTTGGTATACGGAGCAAAATGAATTGAAGTCTATTTACTGGGTGATGATTATTGAAGAAAATCTCAGAGATCGGCTCTAAGCACTAGAGTTGAAGGACTAGCCCAACAGCTCCTCATGGACCTTTGACTATATTGAACACATCCATGAACTGTGTCGTCTTCAAAGAGCTCACGGAACTTGAATTCCCTGGGTTCTTTTCCTTATTCTTCTTGCAGTATCGAATTTGAATAGCTCTTGATAATTTCTATTTGAAACATTAACTTCATTTCCTCTCTTCTAATCCTATCTCCACCCTGCCCGCAAAAAAAGATGTGCACACTCTCTCTCATAAATGGTTGAAGTGGCTTTAACCAAAAAATAGTGTACATTACTCATCTACACAAATTTTCTCTGAAATTGTACAGGGCTCCTTAAATCAAAAACCAACATATAAATAGGAATGCGAGGGACCACTGTCTTCTTGGTACTTCTCAGATTTTTTTTCTTTACAATCGTATGAGTAGTAGGATCATTCCTTTTTTTGTTCCATTTAGAGAAATAACGTATGCAGTTGGACCCAAATTCTTTTTCACTCATCGCAGTATTTTATTCTAAATACAGCTAAGTGTGTTAACAGACCAGGTGGAGGATGAGGGAGAGAAGATTAGAGATTTGGAGTTTTGTCTTGAAGAGTTGAAGAGCACAGAGAGAAGCTGAATGCCACAAAAGAAATGCTGCAGCGGGTATGTGCAGAGGCCAAAACCAAAATAGCATTTCCCTGCTGAACTATTTGAGATGCTGCATTTCTATGTTGTGTTTGCTCTGATGCAGCAGTAAGTTTCTTGATTCACTTAGACCAGCACATTAAAAAAAAAAAATTGAGAGTAGCAGAGTCTCAAAACACATGCACACAATATAAAGTGTTTATGTCATTAGAATCTGCAACAAAATGTCAATAGGATTGTGGCTTATTTTAATTTTCTTTCTTTGCATTCAGTTGGTTTCCTAACTGTCGCCTATAAGTGTATGTTTTATGATTAAGAAAAAATAATAATAGTAAAAAATCTAAGAATCCAATTTAAAAGTGGGTGAAGATTTGAATAGACGTTTCTCAAAAGAAGACATACAAATGGCAAATAGATATATGAAAAGGTGTTCAACATCATTGATCATCAGAGAAATGCAAATCAAAACTACAATGAGATACTATCTCACCCCAGCTAAAAGGGCTTTTATCCAAAAGACAGGCAGTAACAAATGCTGGCAAGGATGTGGAGAAAAGGGAACCCTTGTACACTGTTGGTGGGAATGTAAATTCGTACAACTACTTTGGAGAACACAGTTTGGAGATTCCTCAAAAAACTAAAAATAGAGCTGCCATATAATCCAGCAATGCCACCGCTGGATATATACCCAAAGGAAAGGAAATCAGTATATCAAATAAGTATCTGTGTTCTTGTGTTCGCTGCAGCTCTGTTCACAGCCACCAAGATTTGGAAGCAACCTAAATGTCCATCAACAAATGACTGGATAAAGAAAATGTAGTACTTATACACAATGGAGTGTGATTCAGCTGTAAGAAAGAATGAGATTCAGTCATTTGCAACAACATGAATGGAACTAGAGGTTGTTATGTGTAAAATAAGCCAAGCACAGAAAAACAAACACCTCATGTTTTCATTTGTGGGATCTAAAAATAAAACAATTGAACTCATGGAAATAGAGTAGAAGGATGGTTACCAGAGGCTGGGTATGGTAGTGGGGGATAAAGGAAGAGGTGGAGGATGGCGAAGGGGTACAAAATGATAGTTTGAATAAGGCCTAGTATTTAGTAGTACGTCAGGGTGACTATAGTCAATAATAATCTAATTGTACATTTGAAAATAAGAGTATAACTGGATTGTTTGTAACACAAAGGATAAATGCTTAAGAAGGGGACCCCATTTTCCATGATGTGATTATTACACATTGTATACCTGTATCAAAACATCTCATGTACCCCATAAATATATATACCTACTATGTACCCACAAAATTAAAAATTAGAAAAAGAAAAAAGAAAAAAGATAAGCACCATCTATAACACATAGGACAGGCTCCGTAAAGTTGTGGATGGAGTATGCACTGGAGCAAAACCTCATAGGTTTCCACTCCTGCTGTGCCTCTTCCCCCCTCCCCATGACATTAGGCAAGTTCCTAACCTCTCTGTTACTAAGTTTCCTCATCTTTTGATTAAGGATAATAAGAATTTCTACCTGATAAGATTTTTGTGAGGACTGAAACAGTATATGTCATAACAGTTGCCTGGCATATAACAAAGTTAGTATCATCACCATCATCATCAATATTATCATCAGACTTAAGTATATATATGGTTTATGTATGTGTATCTACGTAACATGTCTCCCTCAGAAAACTGACGTGTGTTTATTTCTGCTCAAAGGAGGGTAACGAAAGTGAATGATTTTTTATTTTATTTTATCTTATTTTTGAGATGGAGTCTCGTTGCCCAGGCTGGAGTGCAGTGGTGTGATTTCGGCTCACTGTAATCTCTGCCTCCTGGGTTCCAGCAATTCTCCTGCCTCAGCCTCTCGAGTAGCTGGGACTAGCTAATTTTTGTATTTTTAGTAGAAATTAGGTTCCACCATACTGTCCAGGCTCGTCTCGAACTCCTGACCACAAATGATCCGCCCCCCTCAGCCTCCCAAAGTGCTGGGATTACAGGCGTGAGCCACCGTGCCCAGCCTAAAGTGAATAATTTTTTAAAAGTGTGTATATTCAGTAATTATACTTTACTACATCCTCTACTTAATAGGTGCTGCTTTGCAATCATAAATGAGGTAAATTCACATGTGGCTGTTTATAATAAAAGAATTATTGAATGTATCTTTTAAATTCTAATAGGAGCTTCTAAGTAGGACATTCTTAGAAACTCAGAAGTTGGATCTGATGGCTGAAATATCTATCTTGAAGTTGAAACTGACGGCTGTAGAGAAGGACAGACTGGATTATGAAGATAAGTTCAGAGACACAGAGGTGAGTGATACAGTCTCCTCTCTCTCTCTCTCTCTGTCAATCTGTCTCTGTCTCTCATACACATGCATTCCTAGGGCAAAGTTGAAATTCTCTGGAGGTGTGCAAGGAAGGCAGTTAATTACTATGTGCCCTCATCCTGCTTCATTTTAAGGATAATCTTTGATTACATTGACTTTTTATCACAAAATACTAATGACAATTTTTAGTTTTAGACTTTTGATATGAAATATTAATCCTTTCATTAACCTTTAGAAATACTTTTGACTTTAGGATATTTGGAGCATCTGTCCGTTCACACTAGTTTTCTTAATTTTGTAAATAATGGGCTTAAATGCATGGTTGTACTAGTAGTTATTATTTAGGCACACTGATTATTTACTATATAATTGGATTTTAAAAATCTGTATAGAAAACATACTTACATTATATAATCACAAAACCACAGAGCCTTTTTGAGGGATCGTATTGAGGAATATCACTAAGGACTCATATTATGCAAGGATGATTGGTTAACCGGGAAAAGGTGATTTTTTTCTTTGAACTTGAATTCTGACCTGTTAGATGACGAATCACAAATATGTTATTGAATAATGTCAAACAGCTCTTAAACTAATTCATAAGAAGAAAATATATATAATCTAATTGAAATAGTGTATGATTATTAAGTGACTCCTAAGGAGTAATTGTATAATTATGATAGATAATATTTTGCCCATTTTATAAGAGACCACAATTTAAAAGCCTATAGGTTTATTGGGAAGTGTATTTCATTATAGCATCCCTTCTCTTAGCCTTTGTGAACTTGAATGATTATACTTAGGAGTTTAAAATAATCCCTATTCACAAAGTTTTATTTCCTTATAGCATTGTTCTACTTGTAATTTTTGGCATTCTTGGACAATTTTGTCCTGTAGTCTATGAATTTGTGACCCAGGAATATATGCATGTCTTTGTAAATAGAGAGAAGCTGGCCAGGCACAGTGGCTCACAGCTGTAATCCCAACACTTTGGGAGTCCAAGGAGGGTGGATCACTTGAGGTCAGGAGTTAAAGACCAGCTTGGTCAACATGGTGAAACCCTTGTCTCTACCAAAAATACAAAAACTAGCTGGGTGTGGTGGCGGGCGCCTGTAATCCCAGTTACTGTGGAGGCTGAGGCAGGAGAATGTCTTGAACCCGGGAGGCTGAGGTTGCAGTGAGCTGAGATGGCGGCACTGCACTCCAGCCTGGGTGACAAAGCAAGACTCCATCATAAAAAAAAAAAAAAAAAAAAAGAGAGAGAGAGGAGAGAGAAGCAGAAATATAGTAACCATTGTAGGTATCTTTGTGGCTTGTAGTAAAAAATAAGTCATCTCGTAGGGTATTTAAGTGTCTCTTTTGGAGGAGTTAATATTGCTTAACACTCTAATTTTGTTTCCTGCTCTCTGGGCTCTGGACAAAAATACACCACTATTTATCAGAATACTTGGACAAGTTTTATGAGCAAATTGTTTCTTTAAAAAGTGACACTAAATAAAATAAAAAGTGGCAGTAGAAAAGGTGCAAAATTGTGTTGTGTTATGTAAACATTAAGATTGGTTTCTCTTTCATTTTCTAATTATAAAATTAGGTGAACAGCAGGGCCTTCATCCACTTTCCAATTGAGAATTGTCATCAAACTTACAGTAAACTCAATCCCTGATAAGCTTCTAATAAAAATTCAACACTATTGCTAAAACGTATTAGAGAATAGTTGATAAACTTTGTGATGTTATATATGACAATCATTAAAATAGTCCACAAAATTAAAACTGATTTGACTATTCTCATGTTCCTGTTATCATCCACTTAATAAAAATAAAATATTTCCCTGGCTATTTCATAATCTTAAGGATTCATGGGCTTAAAGGATTTAATTTTCATTTCTTTCTCCCATATTGGGTTGATGAGAAATCCATATTTTTGTGGACAAAGGGAGAAATTACAAATGAAAAAAAATACCCATGTATCACTGAGAAGGTTCAAAAGGTAAATGGCTTTACTAAAGAATGTGATATATTTAAAATATAAAATAGCATTCTATGAAATAGAATGGAAATAGCACTCTGTGAAATAGCATTCATAGAGTCATTTTTAAGATAGAAATATCTGACAAATAATAGATATTAAGCTACATTTCTTAATCAAAATTATAGTCACCTTTTATTTTCATAAGCCCATCACTTTGGGCAGAGGCATTGGGGATTTAAATGAATGATTTTGTTTCTTTGTTTGTTTGTTTTTGACAGAGTCTTGCTCTTTTGTCAGGCTGGAGTGCAGTGGCGCAATCTCAGCTCACTGCAACCTCTGCCTCCCGGGTTCAAGCGATTCTCCTGCCTCAGCCTCCTGAGTAACTGGGACTATGGGCGTGCGCCACCACACCTGGCCAATTTTTTGTATTTTAGTAGAGACGGGTTTCACCATGTTGGCCAGGATGGTCTTGATCTCCTGACCTTGTGATTCACCCATCTTGGCCTCCCAAAGTGCTAGGATTACAGGCGTGAGCCACCACTCCCAGCCAATGCTTTGTTTATTAAGGAGGTAGATTTATTTCTATTTGTCTCATCTGATTCATTCAACTTTAACTCTAGGAGCTGGTGACTTCTTAAGATGTCCAAGCTGCTATTTTGCAGGTATAGGTAACTGTGTTACCACTTTCCTAATGCACTTTCTTGTTTCTTCTTGGACAGGAGCTGATTCAGAAGATCAATGATTTGAGGTTAAATGTCAGTGAAATGGACAGTGAGAGACTTCAGTATGAAAAAAAGCATGAATCAACCAAAGTAAGTTTTTCTCACGGGTTAACATTTTC
This sequence comes from Rhinopithecus bieti, assembly GCF_001698545.2. Taxonomy (NCBI): domain Eukaryota; kingdom Metazoa; phylum Chordata; class Mammalia; order Primates; family Cercopithecidae; genus Rhinopithecus; species Rhinopithecus bieti. The sequence goes on from NW_016814218.1 coordinate 64,989, forward strand.
AAACAAATGGCTCCACTGTTCATCTATGACCAATAATATAAATAACATGTTTTCTACTTAGTATATGATAAAGAAGGTATTTTAAAAGTAAATGAAGTTCCCCCCAAGCTGAAACCTTCTTGAATTTAAACACCACTGATCCGAATTTAAAAACAAGGCTTAATTCTTCCGACAGAACATAACCTCCCCTTTCTCTGAGTTGTATCTAACCTCCTTTATAAACTGGTACTATTTTCTCAGTTACTTAGCTTGTCTTTTTCTATCTGTAGTTTTCTTTCACTCCTCTGTCTCTCTACCAGTCTTTAATGGCCAAACTTTCTAGCATGAAAATCAAGGTGGGTCAGATGCAGTATGAAAAGCAGCGGATGGAACAAAAATGGGAGTCACTGAAGGTGTAGTAGACGTTGGGTGATGGGGTCCATGGCCTGTTGCTTTCTGGCGTGTGTTGTTTTGCTGTGATGATGTTTTAGTGGCATGTGCATTCATTCTGTGTGTGTGTCACCTGTTGATTAAAATTACCTCTAGCTGATTGAAGGAACAATGGGATCCTTGATGTTGTTTTCAGAAATACATGAAATAATTGTTGAAATATAATAAACAGGTAAAATGAAAGAATTTATAAATTAAACTCTCTTAGACTGAGACCCAAGCCTAGTAAAATAATTGTAAACATTCACCTGTGAAAGAATTCTGTTTCGTATCCACAGTAGAGGTCACTTTCCTCTTTAGTGACTTTCTTGATGGTAAATGTACAGCAGTTGACATTATCATGGCTGAGAATAGAAATGACTGCTGAGAAGCAGCACAGTGAGAACAGGTTCACACTTCCTGCCAGTGCTACTGAAAATTTTTTGTACTTGTCCACTGTGCTCCTACCAGAAGTCAAAACTATAGGGCCAACTGCCTCACCTCACTGGAGAACTACGTCTTCTCATA
>NW_016814218.1:66979-69583 GCF_001698545.2 Rhinopithecus bieti
TGGTTCTGTATCTTTGTAAAATTAGTAAAAAATTTATACCAGGGATTAAGCCCTCCACATTTTAGAAAGCAAAATAGGCTACTTCTGTTTTGGAAAATGCATGAATTTATCCAATTTTTTTTTATAACTGAAGAAGTTTGTTCTGAGTATTATATGGACCATCATTTCTAATAAAGTAGGTGTATATGATAGAAAATAGCCTGAATGAAATGTTTTTTTAAATTATATTTGGAAACATGATATGCATAACATCTGGCAGGACTAGGTTAAATTTAACCTTTCTTTGTAATTATGAATGATGACTGTGGCACTATGAGACACCAGCCGTGTTCTGAGCAAGAACATGTGAAGGATAGGCTAGCGTTCTGGAAAAGATGCTGTAATGTTGATGAAGGCAGAACTCATGCACTAGACAGCAGAACTTTAGGATGATCAGTTTACTCTTTCTTCCCAACTTCTCTAGCAAGGATTGTCTTCAATCTGTTGACAGAACAATCAGCCTTTAAAATAAAGAAGTGCAATTCAATGAAGACAGGTAAGATAATAAGAGAGCATTTGGTTACATTTTAAAATGAAATCATTAATTAAAAAGGGTCATATATACCTATGGTAAGAATGTAAGTGAGAGCTGGCAGCATCTCTGTCCTACAGAGAAATCCTGCCCCTGGAGTAGGATTGAATGAAGCCAAGAAGCTGAAAAAATTGCAGATGGGGCAAAGAAAGAGTCCTGGAGACTCAAGTCCATAGATTGCAGCACCATTCGTGCCCTTTTAGATTTTTTCTTTCTTTCTTTTTTTTTTGCTTAACTGAGTTCCAGTTGAGTTTTTTCTTTTAGTAAAAATGCCTAAACTGAATCCAAGATGGCCGAATAGGCACAGCTCCAGGCTACAGCTCCCAGTGTGAGCGACACAGAAGACAGGTGATTTCTGCATTTCCAACTGAGGTACTGGGTTCATCTCACTGGGTGTGTCAGAAAGTGGGTGCAGGACAGTGGGTGCAGCCAACCGAGCGAGAGCCGAAGCAGGGCAAGGCATCACCTCACCTGGGAAGTGCAAAGAGAAAGAGAATTCTGTTTCCTAGCCTAGGGAAACCATGACACACACACAGCACCTGGAAAATCGGGTCACTCTGACCGTAATACTGCACTTTTCCAAGGGTCTTAGCAAACGGCACACCAGGAGATTATATCCTGTGCCTGGCTTGGAGGGTCCAATGACCACAGGGCCTCCCTCATTGCTAGCACAGCAGTCTGAGATCTAACTGCAAGGTGGCAGCGAGGCTGGGGGGTGGGTGCCCGCCATTGCTGAGGCTTGAGTAGGTAAACAAAATGGCTGGGAAGCTTGAACTGGGTGGAGCCCACCAAAGCTCAAGGAGGCCTGCCTGCCTCTGTAGACTCCATCTCTGGGGACAGGGCATAGCCAAACAAAAGGCAGCAGAAACTTCTGCAGATTTAAATGTCCCTGTCTGACAGCTTTGAAGAGAGTAGTGGTTCTCCCAGCAGAGTTTGAGATTTGAGAATGGACAGACTGCCTCCTCAAGTGGGTCCCTGATCCCTGAGTAGCCTAACCAGGAGGCAACCCCCAGTAGGGGCAGACTGACACCTCACATGGCCGGGGACACCTCACATGGCCGGGTACCCCTCTGAGACAAAGCTTGCAGAGGAACGATCAGGCAGCAACATTTTCTGTTCAGCAATATTCACTCTTCTGCAGCCTCCGCTGCTGATACCCAGGCAAACAGGGTCTGGAGTGGACCTCGAGCAAACTCCCACAGACCTGCAGCTGAGGGTCCTGACTGTTAGAAGGAAAACTAACAAACAGAAAGGACTTCCACACCAAAACCCCATCTGTATGTCACCATTGTCAAAGACCAAAGATAGATAAAACCACAAAGATGGTGAAAAAACAGAGCAGAAAAGCTGAAAATTCTAAAAATCAGAGCACCTCTCCCCCTCCAAAGGAACGCAGCTCCTCGCCAGCAATGGAACAAAGCTGGACAGAGAATGACTTTGACCAGTTGAGAGAAGAAGGCTTGAGATGATCAAACTTCTCCGAGCTAAAGGAGGAAGTTTGAACCCATCACAAAGAAGCTAAAAACCTTGAAAAAAGATTAGACAAATGGCTAACTAGAATAACCAATGTAGAGAAGTCCTTAAATGACCTGACAGAGCTGAAAACCATGGCATGAGAGCTACATGACAAATGCACAAGCTTCAGTAACCGATTCGATCAACTGGAAGGAAAGGTATCAGTGATTGAAGATCAAATGAATGAAATGAAGCAAGAAGAGAAGTTTAGAGAAAAAAAGTAAAAAGAAATGAACAAAGCCTCCAAGAAATATGGGACTATGTGAAAAGACCAAATCTACTTCTGATTGGTGTACCTGAAAGTGACAGGGAGAATGGAACCAAGCTGGAAAACACTGCAGGATATGATCCAGGAGAACTTCCCCAACCTAGCAAGGCAGGCCAACATTCAAATTCAGGAAATACAGAGAACGCCACAAAGATACTCCTTGAGAAGAGCAACTCCAAGACACACAATTGTCAGATTCACCAAAGTTGAAATGAAGGAAAAAATGTTAAGGGCAGCCAGAGAGAAAGGT
>NW_016814218.1:72836-81029 GCF_001698545.2 Rhinopithecus bieti
GGCAAAGGACTTCATGTCTAAAACACCAAAAGCAATGACAACAAAAGCCAAAATTGGCAAATGGGATCTCATTAAACTAAAGAGCTTCTGCACAGCAAAAGAAACTACCATCAGAGTGAACAGGCAACCTACAGAATGGGAGAAAATTTTTGCAATCTTCTCATCTGACAAAGGGCTAATATCCAGAACCTACAAAGAACTCAAACAAATTTACAAGAAAAAAACAACCTCATCAAAAAGTGGGCAAAGGATATGAACAGACACTTCTCAAAAGAAGACATTTATGCATCCAACAGACACATGAAAAAATGCTCATCATCACTGACCATCAGAGAAATGCAAATCAAAACCACAATGAGATACCATCTCGCACCAGTTAGAATGGCGATCATTAACAAGTCAGGAAATAACATGTGCTGGAGAGGATGTGGAGAAATAGGAACACTTTTACACTGTTGGTGGGACTGTAAAATAGTTCAACCATTGTGGAAGACAATGTGGCAATTCCTCAAGGATCTAGAATTAGGAATACCATTTGACCCAGCCATCCCATTACTGGGTATATGCTCAAAGGATTATAAATCATGCTGCTTTAAAGACACATGCACACATATGTTTACTGAGGCACTATTCACAATTGCAAAGACTTGGAACCAACCCAAATGTCCATCAGTGACAGACTGGATTAAGAAAAGGTGGTACATATACGCTATGGAATACTATGCAGCCATAAAAAAGGATGAGTTCATATCCTCTGTAGGGACATGGATGCAGCTGGAAACCATCATTCTTAGCACACTATCACAAGAACAGAAAACCAAACACCTCATGTTCTCACTCATAGATGGGAATTGAGCAATGAGAACACTTGGACACAGGAAGGGGAACATCAGACACTGGGGCCTGTTGTGGGATGGGGGGAGGGGTGAGGGATAGCATTAAGAGATATACCTAATGTAAATGATGAGTTAATGGGTGCAGCACACCAACATGGCACATGTATACATATGTAACAAACCTGCACGTGGTGCACATGTACCCTAGAACTTAATTATAATAAAAAATTTAAAAAATAAATAAATAAAAATGCCTGAAATAATAGTAAATTTATAGATAAGAATTCTGATGCTCAGAGGGGTAAAGCAACTCACCCAGGTTACAGGCAGGATGCAGCAGAGCCAGCTTTCTAACTGAGGTTTCTCTGAGCCACAAACCTGTTTCTCTTTCCATTTTTCCTCTGTGGATCAATAGTTTCCTATGAATCTGTTATCTAATGAAAAGTACCTAGGTCCTCTAGGAGAATCCTCCTATTGTTATTGTTTCTAATTATCTGTTCATCTTTTAGTTAGAAGAACATCCATTTTTATATTGATGTCTTGTGGCAGAATGTGAATTTCTGCCTGCAGTGCCGACAATGGCATCAAACCTATTATTATGTTCAAGTCAACATTCAAACTCACAAAACTAATGTAGACCTCTTTGGCATCAGATTCATTCAGAAAAACATGGGACAGGGCTGGGCATGGTGGCTCATGCCTGTAATCCCAGCATTTTGGGAGGTCGTCGAGGGCAGATCACTTAAAGTTAGGAGTTTGAGACTAGCCTAGCCAACACTGCGAAACTCTGTCTCTACTAAAAATAAAAAAAGTAGCCGTGCTTTGTGGCAGGTGCCTGTAATTCCAGCTATCAGGGGGCTGAGGCGAGAGGATCGTTTGAATCTGGGGGAGGTTGCAGTGAGCTGAGATCGCGCCACTGCGCTCCAGCCTTGGCGACTGAGTGAGACTCTGTCTCAAGACAAGAAAGAAAGAAAGAGAGAGAGAAAGACGAAGAGAGAGAGAAGGCAGGAGGAGGGAGCGGAGGGAGGAAGGCAAGAAGGAGAGAGAGAAAGAAAGAAAAGGAGGGGAGGAGGGAGGCGGGGAAAGAAGGAAGCGAAGGAAGGAAGAAAAGTCGGACGGGTAGGGACAGGAGGAGGAAGAAGGAAGAGAGGAAGGCAAAGAAGAAGAAGAAAGAAGAAAGAAGAAGAAGAAGGAAGAAGGAAGGAAGGAGAGAAAGAAAGAAAGAGAAGAAGAAAGAAAGAAAGAAAGAAAGAAGACGGAGAAAGAAAGAAAGCAAAGAAGAAAGAAAGAAAGACGAAGAAAGAAAGAAAGAAAGAAAGAAAGAAAGAAAGAAAGAAAGAAAGAAAGAAAGAAAGAAAGACGAAAACATGAGACAGGAATCACAATGAACTACAGGTGGTGTCAGGTGTCCCTCCAAATTATGCAGCTGCCCAGAGACAGCTCAAATGCATGAAGGTGTGATCCATATGAGGCAAGTGCTGGAATCACCCTGACTTAGGGTCTCATTCCCTTCAGCAGCCAATATCTTCTGTAACAAACTTCAGAGGTGTCATTTCTGGCATCACCACACATGCCCAATTAAAACAGTCAGCACATTCAAGGATGCTAGAAGCTACAATCTCCATCAAGTATTTATAGTGCATTTATGGTTCCTTCCAGTCCAGATGCAATTTCCAATCAGAGATCATTTTTATTATAAGCAATGTTGCTGAGTAATACTGTTAACATAGTACTCTAATCTGGTTATGGGGAACAGAGCTAGAATGTTAACTAAATGTCAAATTCATATGCAGCAGAGAAAAGATTTTGTTAACTATTAACCCAAAATGCCCCACTGATAGCAGGTTTGGCTATATGGCTTGCTTTAACCAATGGAATGCAAGAGGAGGTGACTTACACCACCTCGAAGCAGAAGGCTTGTGAGCCATTGCATGATTCCACTCTTATTCCCATGCGACAAGGGTAGGGGCAATACCTTCAGCTTAGGTACCCAATGAAATGAAAAAGATATTTGGAGAAGAGCCGTGGAACAAAGGTGCAATGGATCCTCAGTTGCTATAAAACCTCCAAGAGAGAGAAACATGTATTGCTGTAAGCCATCACTAGTGAGAGGACTGGTGTTTACTGCAGAATAACCTATTTCTGATTAGTACATCCCCTTTGGAAAGATATAGGCTGGTTTTATCATTCTCTTACCAGGAGTCCAACTAAGCCAGCTAGCCCTTCAGTATGTGACAGCCTTAATTCTGGCAAGATTCCCCAACTCGAGTCTGATGGAAAGTTGTTTCCTCTTATCGAGCAGTTTTGATGTTAGAACAGTCCAAGTAATGCCTGAAGAAAAATAATGTATGTAGATTATGGTGGTTTATTGCTCTAATTTATCTTCTCCTTTGTACTACTCAGGGTTCAGTCAAGAAACAGGAACTATACAGAGTTACCTGAATAAATATAATTTTTGTTTTTTGTATTTACTTATTGAGACAGAGTCTCACTTACTCTGTGGCCCAGGCCGGAGTGCAGTGGTGTGATCTTGGCTCACTACAATCTCTGCCTCTGGGGTTCAAGCAATTCTCCTGCCTCAGCCTCCAGAGTAGTTGGTACTATAGGCACCCACGACCAAACCCAGCCAATTTTTTGTATTTTTAGTAGAGATGGAGTTTCACCATGTTGGCCAGGCTGGTCTGGAACTCCTGACCTCAAGTGATCTGCCCACCTTGGCCTCCTGAAGTGCTGGGATTACAGGCGTGAGCCACTGTGCCCCACCAATAAATATAATTTAATATAAAGAATTGTCAATGGGCCAGGCACTTGAATCTGGGGTGGGGAGGGCGGAGGTTGCAGTGAGCTGAGACTGAGCCACTGCACTCCATGCATTCCAGCCTGGGTGACCAAATGAGACTCTGTCTCAAAAAAAAAAGAAAAAAAAAAGAATTGTCAACAAAGTATAAAATTGTCAACCTGGTGACCGAAAAGGTGAAAAGAAAAATCTAAGAGATTACAGAGGTAGCAACTGCAGGGAACGCTTTATCACTTCTAGGTCTGAGGGAACAAAAGTAAGAGGCTGGAATTCTTAAAATGTAGAAACTTAGAGGAGTGGCGGCGTGAAGCTGAAACTCAGACATATGAGAAAGGAGCTGCTCAGTTGGTGGTGGTGTCTTTGAGTTTGGAGGCAGTGTCTCTTGGAGCTGGGATCTGTCTCTGAGGAGGGGTTTCGTGCTGGTGTCTCTTGGTGGCGAGGTGGGGTGCAATCCAGTTAGTTCTGCAGGTAGTAGGGAAACTGAAAACTGGATCCAACTGCTGCTATGATGAAGCAGAGTTAATAGGGTGCCAGTAGCAAGAACCCCAAGCAAACAGGAAGCTCACAGGATGAAGTGTATCCCTTCTTCCTCCTCCCACCTTTCAGTGTCCCTCTAGTGCCCTTATCATCAGAACTTAACAGAGAGCCAGCTAGCAAAGCTGAAACGGGGTGTGGAGAGACCCAGCAAACCTCACTGATCAGTGCACAGGGGCACCTGGCTAAGGTGTGAGTGAGGACTGGTTCAACCTGTGCTCTCCTTGTCAAGGGCTAAGTCCTTGTGTGGGCTAAGTCAGCCAGGAGGAGGAGGCATCTTTTTCAAATTCGCAGAGAGGTGTCATGTAAGCTAGCAAATGCACTGATGCAAAGATCATTAATAGTCTTCCTTCCATCTTCTAAATGGCTCTGAAGAGCATGTATCTTTTTTTTTTTTTTAAATCCAGGGTCTCACTTCGTCACCCAGGCTGGAGTGCAGTGGTGCAATCATAGCTCACTGTAGCCTTGGCCTCCTGGGCTCAAGCCATTCTCCCACCTCAGCCTCCTGTATTCGGGAGCTAGGACCTCAGGCATGCACCACCATGCCCAGCTAGTTTTTGTATTCTTTGTAGGGATGATGTCTCACTATGTTGCCCAGGCTGGTCTCAAACTCCTGGGCTCAAGCCATTTGCCTGCCTCGACATCCTAAAGTTCTGGAATTGCAGGCATGAGCTACCGAGCCTGGCTGAAAAGCATGTATTTTTATTGTAATATTCCAGACAAACTTACATGCCACCTTTTGCAATTTCATATACAGCACTTCCTTATGTACCATCAAATATTTGTATGGATTTGTTTGAATTGGTTTCTGCATTCTTCCACCGATTCTCACTGTGAGTGCTATTTTTTATATGCAGTGTAGGTTTACTTCTCTCCTTTCTCATATGCTGGACTTCCAATTATGCAACCATAATAAGTCTTTACTGCTTCCATTGGCCTCTTTCTTATTTTTCCTTCTGTTGTCTTCACTAGAGTTGTGCTAGGGAGCCACTTTGCTCCTGGTCTTTGTCCCTTAGGCAGCCTTAACTTATTCTATAAAATGCTCAACATTTTCACTAATGATCTATATGAAGACTTTGAAGAGATTATTTTCAAATTTGTTGATGACACAAAAATAGGAGGGTTAGCTAAAATGAGATTTCTAATGATCTCTACAGACTGAAATGCTGTGTTGATAGCAAAAATATGAAATTTATGAGATAAGGCAAAAAACCAGTAGAATTTAAAATAAAGATAAAAAATTAGAGTAAAATAACTGAAATAAGACAAACCTCTATTTTTTAAACCTGGTAGCAATATTATTTATGTGATAGTTTTAGAAAAGAATCATGCCATTTTTGTAATAGCTACACAATAACTACTCAAGGTTTACAGAATTTGATATTTGACAAAAGTTTGGATCAAATAATAATCCAGAAATAGGTCAGGGGCAGTGGCTCATGCCTGTAATCCCAGCACTTTAGGAGGCTGAGGCCAGAAGATCACTTGAGGTCAGGAGTTCAAGACTAGTCTGGTGAACACAGCAAAACCTCGTCTCTACTAAAAATACAAAAATTAGCTGGGCGTGGTGGCACGCGCCTGTAATCCCAGCTATTCAGGAGGCTGAGGCAGGAGAATTGCTTGAACCCAGGAGGCAGAGGTTGCAGTGAGCCAAGATCACGCCATTGCACTCCAGCCTGAGTGATAGAGCAAGACTCCATCTCAAACAAACAAACAAACAAAATCCATAAATAGATCATTATAACCAAGAAAAAAAGTGCTGTCATTTTTGCTTACTCAACTACCTCATGAAAATCCTGAGAAAACACAGCAAATTATATAAAAATAAAGTTATATGTAGGCGTACAACAAAATATTAATGGTGGTTATCTCTGGTTCAGGATTGGTAAGTTTTATTGTGTTTTACTACTAAAAATCTTATTTTCTCTATAGGACATGTATTTGCTTTGTAATAAGAATAAACTTTAAAAAAATAAAAAGAGGCTAGGCACAGTGTCTCACGCCTATAATCTCAGCACTTTGGGAGGCCAAGGCTGGAGGATTGCTTGAGGCCAAGGGTTCAAGACCAGCCTTAGGGACAAAACGAGACCCCCATCTATACAAAAAATTTAAAAATTAGCTGGGCATGGAGCATGCCATGGAGTAGTTCCAGGTATTCAGAAGGCTGAGGTGGGAGGATTGCTTGAGCCCAGAAGCTGAAGGCTGCAGTGAGCTATGATTTGCGCCACTGCACTCCAACCTGAGCAACAGAGTGAGACCCTGTTTCAAAATAAATTAAAAATAAAAAATAAAAAACAGATAAAAGTAACCAGGTAAAAAGAGATCAAATATATTTGGAGTTTTAGAGAAAGTCTGATGTGAAAGTATCTTCTGGCTGGGCATGTGGCTAACACCCATAAGGCCAGCACCCTGGGAGGCCGAGGCAGGCAGATCGCTTGAGCTTAGGAGTTCAAGACCAGCCTGGGCAACATGGCGAAATCCCATCTCTACAAAAAATACAAAAAAATTAGCCGGGCATAGTGGTGCGTGACTGTGGATCCAGCTACTCGGGAGGCTGAGGTGGGATGATCGCCTGAGCCTGGGAGGTGGAGGCTGCAGTGAGCTGAGATCACACCACTGCACTCCAGCCTGGGTGACAGAATGAGACCCTGTCTCAAACAGTAAATTAAAATAAAAGTATCTTCTTCACAAGGATTTAAAATAGTAATAAAGCAACAAGTAGAAATAAAAATTATGTAAGTTGTTCCACTTAATGAAACATAAGGGAGTAGTAATTTGATATATAGTTACAGGTTTCCAAAGAGGGTGAGAAAGAATAAATTGGAATCTGTAATAGCAATATTGTGGAATAGATTTGCAAATAAGAATCCATGAAACATCTTTTTTTTTAATATAGAAAATATTTCAAAAAGATAATTTATTTGATAGAGAAACAAAATGGTGAAAAAAATGCTGAGAATTTTTTTTCACTCTTTTTCTTACTTAGATACATGGAAACAGACTGGGAACAAAAAACTACTGTGTATAATGCTCTGATGAGATATGCTAAGCATTTCCTATGAGAAAAGAAGAAATACTTTTGGTCAGAAAATGGGTTCAGATGAAATTTTGTTCTGCTCACCTTTAGAATTAATAGTCTGGTTGGCTTCCTGCAATGTTTTTAGGAAAAGAGATTAAATCTTAGGCTCAGCCTCATTTTGGTTTGATGCCTTGTTTTGTTTCCCCAGGGAAGCTCTTCCTGTCTCCTACTCTAAGTGAGGGTCCACTTTCTGAGACATGGTTCTTTTTTTCAGAACATGAACCTCAGCTCATAATTCTGCCTCCACTAACTAGTGTGATCATTTGATTCATACCTGAATACCTCATTTGCCTATCAGCTCCATAAGTGTGTGAGCTGTGCCTGTTCATGCTCACCATGCATGGTATCCCTAGAGCCTAACCCGGTCACTGAAACATCATGGGCACTCCTTAAGTATTTGTGAATCAATAAATAAATGGATGAATTAAAAATTTTAAAGTAAGTAATTGGAATGGATTCCTGGATGGAGACAGTAAAAAAAACTTAGTTAACTTTTTAGGTACTGTAAGAGAACATCTTTAAAATGTCTCTTGTGGATTTAGCAGAAGATAAAAGGGCAATAAATTTAAGGGGAACTGCATATGAGAAAGAATATGAAAAACTACCAATCTTACAGAAAAAAAACTGGTAATTTCCTTACATAGAGTAAAAGAGTTTAGTACTTTCTATTCTGAGTTCTATTTGAATATTTTTCCCTTTTTATATGGTATAAGAGGGCTGTTTTCTTGAGTAAAATATTTTATTAACCTAATATCGCTGGTTAATCAAATGTCTTTATAGTGTAAGATTTGAAATAGAAAGCCACATTGAGTTTTTCAATACATAGAGAAGCTAGATTACAAGAGAAAGAGGCTTTGCCTCACTTTTTTATTTTTTTTAACCTCCTTGTAGTTTTCTGGGCTGTCTGTACAGATTTTTGGTTCGTAGATTTTCTAAGTGAGATTTTT
>NW_016814218.1:82364-105318 GCF_001698545.2 Rhinopithecus bieti
TACATTATTTTATGTAACCTGCTTTTCCACTTAAACACATATTGAAAATAAATTTATATTTTACTTTTAAAAATTAAATATCTTAATATTTAACAATTTGTTTATTGTTAGACATCTAGATTGTTTATAATCTATAACAAAGATACTTATTATTATTATTTTATTTATTTATTTTTTTGGAGACAGAGTTTTACTCTGTCGCCCAGGCTGGAGTGCAGTGGCACGATCTTGGCTCATTGCAACCTGCATATCTTGGGTTCGAGCAATTCTTCTGCCTCAGCCTTCCTAGTTGCTGGGACTACAGGTGCACACTAACATGTCTGGCTGATTTTTGTATTTTTAGTAGAGATGGAGTTTCACCATGTTGGCCAGACTGGTCTCAAACTCCTGGCCTCAAGTAATGCGCCCATCTCAGCCTCTCAAAGTGCTGGGATTACAGGTGTGAGCCACCACACCCAGCCTGAAGATACTTATTACATGTGTTATTTATATAAACAGCATCAAAAACTACCAACAATTTTTTCCACTAAATTTATGGGATATAAATCCTTCTGATTTTGGAGAGAAAAAGCAAGTCAGGATTAGACTTAGGTAAAATTTAATTTAGCAACATTTATGCAGTAATTCCTGCCAAGCACTATTCTAACCCCTTTAGAAATATTAACTCATTTAATCCTGATAACTCTCTGAGGTATGTATTGTTCCTATTCCCATTTTACCACGGGAAAATGAGGCACAGAGTTTAGGCAACTTGCTCATTGTCATATAGGTAGTAAGGGGTAGAGCTAGTCTCACATCAGGCTTATGTTCTTAACCATTCCCTTACAAGGCCTCTTTCTGTTATTTTGGGTAATCTGTGAAGTGGGGTTTGTGAAGTTAACTAGGAAGCCTGGGGGGTATCTCAGAAAGATAACTTGATAGGCATTGGGAAGGATTTTGATATTAAAAGAACCTAGAACTTCTCTATAGATCAGGAACAGAACACCTGGCATTATTTTATTAGAATCAAAAACAGAAAATCATACCTGAGGATTGGTATCCTTCTCTTTTCAAATCTTTTGTGATTTTCGAATGCAGCATTCCAAAATATAATGATTGTGCAGAATGTAATTTTTAAACTTTCTTCTAACATTTTCCTGTAAAGAAAATCTGCTGAATATAATTCATTTAATGAGAAAAACAATTATAAACTGCATTTACAGTGATGTACTTTCTTAAATGTTTGCCCAAAAGTTTGCTATTTAGGTTTGAATAGAGTTAATCCTAAGAAATCCTGTGCTCATATAGAAGCAACAACATAATACTGTTTGTTTTCCATCAAAGTCAGTGAATGTAAAGATTAACTTAAAAGCAGCTATCCTAAAAGCAGCCTCAAAATAGGCGGTTCAAACCAGCGGAAGACCTAGCCCACTGTTACAATGAAACATGCTCGGAGGAACTAAAGAAAGCTCCAAGGACAAAACTCTTTAGAAGTCTCCGGGGTTGGATGGCAGGCCTATTTACAAGACGGATTAGTTGTTTTGAGGAAGAACAAAGGCCCCTTCTCATGCTCACTGAGGCTGCTCTTCTGTGGAAAATTTTGCTGTTAGTTACAGGGACTGGAATTCTCAACAGTGTTTAAAACAAGCAGCACTATCAAAGGAACATACCGCAAAATAATAAGAGCCATCCATGACAGACCTACAGCCAATATCATTCTGAGTGTGCAAAAGCCGGAAGCATTCCTCTTCAGAACTAGAACAAGACAAAAATGCCCACTGTCACCACTCCTATTCAACATAGTACTGGAAGTCCTAGCTGGAGCAATCAAGCAAGAGAAAGAAATAAAAGGCATCCAAACAGGAAAAGAAGTTAAACTATCTCTCTTCTCTGACGATGTGATTCTATACCTAGAAAACCCTGAAGACTCTGCCAGAAGGCTCCTGAAACTGACAAACAACTTCAGTAAAGGTTCTGGATACAAAACCAATGTACAAAAATCAGTAGTATTTTTATACACCAATAATGTTCAAGCCAAATTGAAAATGCAATCCCATTTACAATAGCTGCAAAGAATAAAATACCTAAGAATACAGCTTTAACCAAGGAGGTAAAAGATCTCTATAAGGAGACCTACAAAATACTGCTGAAAGAAATCAGAGATGACACAAACAAATGGAAAAACCTTTCTTGCTCATGAATTGGTAGAATCGATATTGTTAAAGTGGCCATATTGCCCAAATCAATCTACAGAGTCAACACTATTCCTATCAAACTACCAATGTCATTTTTCAAAGAATTAGAAAAAACTATCCTAAAATTCACATGGAATCAAAAAGATCCTGAATTGCCAAAGCAATCCTAAGCAAAAAGAACAAAGCCAGAGGCATCACATTACCTGACTGCAAATTATTCTATAAGGCTACAGTAACCAAAACAGCATGGTACTGGTACAAACAGACACACAGACCAATGGAACAGAATAGAAAACCCAGAAATAAAATCATACACCTATAACCAATTGATCTTTGACAAAGTTGACAAAAATAAGCAATGGGAAAAGGACTCCCTTTTCAATAAATGATGCTAGGATAACTGACTAGTCATATGCAGAAAAATAAAACTAGATTCCTACCTGTCACCATGTATAAAAATGAACTCAAGACTGGTCAAATATTTAAATGTTAGAACTCAAACTATAAAAATCCCAGAAAAAATCTAGGAAATACCATTCTGGACATCAGCCTTGGCTAATAATTTATGGCTAAGACCTCAAAAGCAATCACAAAACCAAAAATCAACAAGTGGGACCTAATTAAACTAAAGAGCTTTTGCCCAGCAAAAGAAACTATCAACAGAGTAAAGAGACAATCTACAGAAATGGGAGAAAATTTTCACAAACTATGCATCCAACAAAGGTCTAATATCCAGAATCTATAACGAACTTAAACATGTCAACAAGCAAAAAAACAACTCCATTAAAAAATGAGCAAATGACATAAACAGACACTTCTCAAAAGAAGACATAGAGGTAGCCAACAAACGTTAAAAAATGCTCATCATGACTAATCATCAAAGAAATGCAAGTCAAAAACCACAATAAATACCATCTCACACTAGTTGGAATGGCTATTATAAAAAGCAAAAAAGTAATGGATGCTGACAAGGCTTCAGAGAAAAAGGAACACTGACACATTGCTGGTAGGAATGTATTAATAAATTAGTTCAGCCACTATGAGAAGCAGTTTGGAGATTTCTCAAAGAACTTAAAACAGAGCTACCATTCAACCCAGAAATCCCATTCCTGAGTATATACCTAAAGGAAAAGAAATCATTCTACCAATGATTTGTATTCTACCAATGATTTGCACTTGTATGTCCATCACAGCACTATTCACAATAGCAAAGACTTGAAAAGAACCTAGGTGCCCATCCATGGTGGATTGGATAAAGAAAATGTGGTACTTGTACACCATGGAATACTATACAGCCACGAAAAGAACAAAATTATATCCTTTGTAGCAACAAGGATGCAGCTGGAGGCCATTATTCTAAGAGAATTAACGCAGGAACAGAAAACCAAATACCACATGCTCTTACTTATAAGTGGGAGCTAAATATTGGGTACACATGGATACAAACATAAGAACAATAGATACTGGAAACTCCAAGAATGGGGAAGAAGGGAGAGGGGCAAGGGCTGGAAAACTACCTATTGGGTACTATCCTCACTACCTGGGTGAAGGGGCCAATCATACCCCACACCTCAGCATCACGCAATATATCAGTGTAACAAGCCTGCACATGTACCCCATACGTCTGAAGTCAAAGTTGAAATTTTAAAAGAAATAAAACAGTTTTGTGTTAAAGAAAAAAAAAAAAAAACTAGCAGCACAGCACGTAAAGTTTATTTCTGACAAGCTAATGAGCCAAGTCACTGGTGAACTAAGAGAAAGTGAGGGATTCAACCCAGCAGTGGAACAGGGGTAGGACACAAACAGAATAAATGATCCATATTAGCAAGGCATATTGCATTTTATCGCATCACATCGTATTTTAGAGCTAGTTGCCTAACTCAGAGGCAGCTATAGAAAAATTAAATTTGTTAAACTGAAAAGTTCATTTTGCTAGATTCTATTTCTAGTTTTGTTCAGGGGAAGACAGTTTCGATGATACCTCGGATGCATCCCCTCTTTATCACTGAAGAGGACCATTCTGGAACCTCCCTATGCTGCTAACGGGCTCATGGTGTGGTTTGAGTCTCCACTGCACATTGGAAGATGAGGAAGAGTCTGGGTGGGACCATGAGAGGGCTCTTCTACCACTTATCTTGGCGGACAGTTTCTTCCAGTCCTAGTTGCTGTCCTTGGCAATCACAGAGTTCAGCAAGCGTAATTTAAAGAGCCGGACTCATTCAGTAATCTAAAAGAAAGGAAGAGACAACAAGCATCAGCGGAAAGACTAAAGAAATCAGACTTAAGTTTGATCAATATAACATAATGGGTGGTTTAGTTCCACTTCTGTGGGGCTGAAAGTTTAATTACATGGCAAACACAACAAAGAACAAGCTTGGAGAATCTCTGGAGTTGTTATTGCTTGGTTTCGTTATTGGAGTATTCTCTTTCTAAATGTAAAACAGTGAAGTGACTTACTCTGAACACAGACCTAAATTTACCCTGTAAGTGGCCTCAAAACGAGAAAACTCAGTCTGAGAACTGGCCAACTGAAAACCAACGTAGGAGAAGAAGGTGTTCAAGAACACATCCAAGATAGTATTTTCAAAGATGCTTTTATTACTGTTACTTTTCAAAACAAAAGGAAGAGGATCCTTCTATTTACTCAATCACTCAACAAAAGTTTATTGTCTGCTAACTGCCCGGAACATCAGAGGTGAGTAAGACAGGTCCCTGCCCTTATGTCCTTTAGAGTCCCTGGGGAAGCAGACTCTGTCAGAGACCTGCCCTTCCTGTTGTGGCCGTCTCTATAACACAGGGTTGGGTCCTGACTTCTATTTGCAGTGTAGGTTTTCAGTAACTGACAGAATACAATAGCAGCTACCATTGATAGCTCCTTACTAAGTGCTTTATAAATGTGATGTCTCTTAAATCCTTAGAACAACTAGGCAAGAGGTAACTTATAGAGGCCTTGTGCAAACTAGAAACAGAATTTCTGCAAGGTAGATGCTGCCCAGTGATCTGAGTCCAGGTGAGATGCCAGTCCCTTCTCACCTTTTCTGCTAGGTTCCTTTGTTCACAGGCTGTACAACTGTACTTGGCATGGCCGTCAAGAACCTAGTTAAAGTCTCATCAGTCTCATTTTACAGAGGAGGAAACTGAGGTCCAGAGAGGTTAAATAACTTTTCCAAACTCAATTCTCAGGAAGTGACAGAGCTTGACTCAAAGCTGCATTTGTTTGTTTCTGAAATGTTGTTGTCTTTCTCCTATTTCAATTTTCCTTCTTGTTTTGTCAAGATTTGCCAAATCTCCTCTTGCTGAGGCAATAATAATAGAATTCCCTAAGAGCCTATTATTTCTTATGCATGATTTCCGTATGGTCTTAGAAGTCTTCTCCTTCTATTCTCTCCTACTAACATTGTTTTTGTTTGTTTGTTTGTTTGTTTGTTTTTTGAGACAAGGTCTCACTCTGTTGCCCAGGCTGGAGTGCAGTGGTGTGATTATGGCCCACTGTAGCCTTAACCTCCCTAGCTGAAGCAATCCTCCCACCTCAGCCTCCCAAGTGGCTGGGACTACAGGCATGCACCATCACACCTGGCTAATTTTTTAATTTTTTTTGTACAGACTAGGTCTAGCTATGTTGCCTAGGCTGGTCTCAAACTCCTGGGCTCAAGAGATCCTCCCAACTTCCCAGCTTCCCAAAGTGCTGGGATTACAGGTGTAAGCCACTACACCCAGCCAACATTGTTAATAATAACATCAAAATGCCTATTTTTTTAAACTGATGATGTGATTTAAATCCAGATCACTTAAACAGTACTCAATAAAAATATTTATAAGCCCCATATAAATCTGTAAGTAGAGGTAATACACATAAGAAGGTTAATACATAAATATATACAAAGGCAATTTAACATTTTTTTAAAAAAATGGCTTTTCCATTGAGAGAATTTGCCTCACTGCTGTCTTTGCCCACAGCATTATCTTTCAAAGTCACTTGTGAATGGGAGTGTTGTGGGCATTAGTCCATTATCAACCCCTACCAACTTCACCAAGCTGACCTGTCTATGAATCAAGCTTGAGTTCCTCTCCTCTGTTAGCTAGACATAGAAAAACCACCATGAGGTCATGGGTGAGAGCCAAGGAAGAGATGTCAGTCAGTGACACACCAGGGGGATTGGGGGGCCTGGCCACCTTTCCTGCAGCTTATCTGTGCCTCGTGTACCTGTTCAAGTACACTCTCCCGTGTACTCTCTTACAGTAGATTCCGGCTGAGCCCACCTATCCTTATAACTTGGGGCTTTGAGATCATCTGGCTCATGATGAGCTGTTCCGGCCACACGGCCACTTGGTGTCCCGTGGTGAGGTACTCAGCCTATAGGGGCCCAGTGGCCTGCCAGGAGCTGCATTCCACCAGTGTGGAATGTTCTGCAAGCAAAACCAAAGGAGCCTAACAAGTGGTATGCTTCTTTCTTACAAGTAGGCAGTGAAAGATGCAGCAAACTACTTTTTACTTTGAAGGGGCCATCAGTACATGTCCTGTCCTAATCTGGCAGGCCTCTGGATCTTCATAGGGTTAATGTTGTGCCCTCTGGATTATACATATCTATTAAGGCATCTACAGTACATGGCACATCTGGCTCATTATCATGTATCCTCAAAATAGTAGACCAATGTAATTTTTGTGAAATGACCAAATAGTATAGATCCCTGTGACAGAAAATAAGAGAAGAACTAATATAGTCCTGGAGCAATCCTGTGAATTTATACCATTGTCATTTCCTGCTAATGCAAACTGTATTTATCCTCTTTTTTGATTGCTATGAAAAGACTATTTTCATCAGATCAATGATGGCATACTACATACTTGAGGCTGTGTTAATCTTCTCTAGTAAAGATATCACACCCAGTGCAGTAGCTGCAATTGGGACTACTCCTTTGTTCATTTACCATCTGGTTTTTATAGATGCCAGAATGGTAACTCAGTGGGAACCACTACCCTTGCATCCTTTAAATCTTTGAGGGTGGCTGTAATCTCTTTTATGTCCCTTGGAGATGTGATATGGTTTTTATTTACAATCTTGGCTGGATGGGGGTTTGGCAGTTTCAGGGGCTTCCATTTGGCCTTTTCTGTTACAATTGCTCTTACTCATGGGTCTTATAACATTTAATTAACAAGAAAGTCACAGCTGGAAAAACTAGATATTTCCATCTCTAATGTTACATAACATTATATTATATAAGGTGCATGTATGCTCACCTTCTCACCTCCTCCTTTTCACTTCAGTTACATTCCAGCAGCTCACTCCAGCTGCTCTGTCAAGCTCTTGTTTTCTGCCCTGAGGCTTCTCTGCTGTAGTCAGTGGGACACCTGCAGCAGCCTTCTTAGCCCTTCTGTCAAATGTGCAAACCTGGAAATAGGGGGAACTGAACACCCTTGACCAGTGGGGAGGGAAGCCGTGGATAAATCCTTCCATCTTATCTCCCTCAGGCAGACAATGATGAGGTTCATTCTACATGGCTCTTTGGAAGGATTTCTAGAAAGAACACCTCAGTTACCCATAGTGGTGGTCAGCTTTATAACCCACCCTTGATTTGGCTTTCCTTCCAGTCCAGTGTCACTCTTCCACTTCCCTTCTCCTATTCCTTGAGATCACTTACCAAATAAAGCAGCTGTTATGAGATCTAGTTTCCGTATCTAGACTGTGAGCTTGGTGTGGCACTTTTATGTATAGAATTTATCCATGTTGTTGTACCAAATCAGAAAACACATGTAGGCACTTCAGAGAAAGAATCAAGCAAGATCCTACTATCTAGACATAGCTTTCTGGACCATTGTTTATGCATCTAGTTTTTGAAAAATGGGAAGTACAGTAAGTCAAGTATTTTTTGCTTTAAGAAAAAGTATTTTTTGTATTGTAAACATTTTATGTATTGTGAACATTTTCGTTCATGGTGAGAACATTAAAATCCTCTTTTTTAAAGCTATTTTGAAATAGATAACAAAGTATTACTAACTATGGTCACCAGGCTATGCAATAATGGATGACTAGAACTTAGTATTCCTAACTGAAACTTCGTACCCCTTGACCAGCCCCTCCCCTTTCCCCACCGCCTCCACCCCCACTGGCCTCTAGTGAGATCTTGGCTTACTGCAACCTCTGTCTCCTGGGTTCAAGTGATTCTTGTGCCTTAGCCTCCTAAGTAGCTGGGATTCCTGGCATTGAACTCCCAGCCTCAAATGATCCGCCTGCCTCAGCCTCCCAAAGTGCTGGGATTACGGGTGTGAGTCACCGCCCCTCGCCTTACCCTCTACTTCTATGAGTTTGATTTTTTTTAGATTCCACAAATAGGTGAGATCATATGGTATTTGTCTTTCTGTGCCGGGCTTATTTCACTTAGCATAATGTCCTCTAGTTCGTCCACGTTGTTGCAAATGACAGAATTTCCTTTTTTTTTTTTTTTTTAGAGTGAACAGTATTCTATTGTGTATATATACCACATTTTAAAACTCACTCATCTGTTGATGGATATTCTGGATGTTTCCGTATTGTGGCTATTTTTTGTTTGTTTCGTTTTGGTTTTTATTATACTTTAAGTTCTGGGATACATGTGCAGAATATGCAGGTTTGTTACATAGGTATACATATGCCATGGTGGTTTGCTGCACCCATCAGCCTGTCATCTGCGTTAGGTATTTCTCCTAATGCTATTCCTCCCCTATTCCCCCACCCCCTGACAGGCCCCAGTGTGTGATGTGATGTTCTGTCACCCTGTGCTCCATCGTTTCTTATTGTTAACACCCACCGCACCACTTATGAGTGAGCAATATGTGGTGTTCTGGTTGCTGGCTTCTGTGTTAGGTTTCGCCCGAGAATGACTGTTCCCAGCATCATCCATGTCCCGTGCAGAAAGGAACATGACTCATCCTTGGTTTTTATGGCTGCATAGTATCCAGTGGTGTTACTGTGCCAAGTTTTCTTGTATCCACTCCTATCATATGATCGGGAAGTTTGGGTTAGTGTCCGGTCTTTGTATGTGAACAGTGCTAACAATGAAACACTAGTTTGCATGTGTCTCTATAGTAAAAGATTTATAATCCTTTGGTTATACCGCCCGTAGTGGGATTGCTGGCGGTAGAATTTCTAGATCCTTGAGGAATTGCCACATTGTCTTCCGCAATGGTTGAACTAGTTTACAGTACCACCAACAGTGTAAAAGTATTCCTATTTCTTCACATCCTCTCCAGCATCTGTTGTTTCCTGACTTGTTAATGATTGCCATTCTAACTGGTGTGAGATGGTATCTCCTTGTGGTTTTTATTTGCATTTCTCTAATGACCAGTGATGATGAGCTTTGTTTCATATGTTTGTTGGCCACATAAATGTCTTCTTTTGAGAAGTATCTGTTTATATACTTCACCTACTTTTTGATGGAATTGTTTGTTTTTTTCTTGTAAATTTGTTTAAGTTCCTTGTAGAGTCTGGATATTAGCCCTTTGTCAGATGGGTAGAGTGCAAAAATTTTCTTCCATTCTGTAGGTTGCCTGTATACTCTGATGATAGTTGCTTTTGCTGTGCAGAAACTCTTTAGTTTAATTAGATCCCATTTGACGATTTTGGCTTTTGTTGCCATTGCTTTCGGTGTTTTAGTCATAGTCTTTGCCTATACCTATGTCCTGAATGGTATTGCCTAGGTTTTCTTCTAGGGTTTTTATGGTTTTAGGTCTTATGTTTAAGTCTTTAATCCATCTTGAATTAATTGTTATATAAGGTGTAAGGAAGGGGTCCATTTTCAGTTTTCTGCATATGGCTAACCAGTTTTCCCAGCGCCATTTGTTAAATAGGGAACCCCATTGCTTGTTTTTGTCAGGTTTGTCAAGGATCAGATGGTTGTAGATGTGTGGAGCTATTTCTGAGGCCTCTGTTCTGTTCCATTGGTCTATATATTTGTTTTGGTACCAGTACCATGCTGTTTTGGTTAATGGAGCCTTGTAATATAGTTTGAAGTCAAGTAGTGTGATGCCTCCAGCTTTGTTCTTTTTACTTAGGATTGTCTTGGCTATACAGGCTCTTTTGTGGTTCCATATGAAATTTAAGATAGCTTTTTTTCTAATTCTGTGAAGAAAGTCGATGGTAGTTTGATGGGGATATTACTGAATCTATAAATTACTTTGGGCAGTATGGCCATTTTCACGATATTGATTCTTCCTATCCATGAGCATGGTATGTTCTTCCATTCGTTTGTGTGCTCTCTTATTTCCTTGAGCAGTGGTTTGTAGCTCTCTTTGCAGAGGTCCTTCACAATCCTTGTAAGTTGTATTCCTAAGTATTTAATTCTCTTTTTAGCAATTGTAAATGGGAGTGTGCTCATGATTTGGCTCTCTGTTTGTCCATTAATGGTATATAGGAATGCTTGTGATTTTTGCACAATGATTTTGTATCCTGAGACTTTGCTGAAGTTGCTTATCAGCTTAAGAAGATTTTGGGCTGAGACAATGGGGTTTTCTAAATATGCAATCATGTCATCTGCAAACAGAGACAATTTGACTTCCTCTCTTCCTATTTAAATACCCTTTATTTCTTTCTCTTGCCTGATTGCCCTGGCCAGAACTTCCAACACTGTCTTGAGTAAGAGTGGTGTGAGAGAGCATCCTTGTCTTGTGCCAGTTTTCAAAGAGAATGCTTCCAACTTTTGCCCATTCAGTATGATATTGTCTGTGGGTTTGTCATAAATAACTCTTATTATTTTGAGATATGTTCCATGGATACCTAGTTTATTATTTTTAGCATGAAGGGGTGTTGAATTTTATCAAAGGCCTTTTCTGCATCTGTCAAGATAATCATGTGGTTTTTCTCATTGGTTCTGTTTATGTGATGGATTGTTTATTGATTTGCATATGTTAAACTAGCCTTGCATCCTAGGGATGAAGTCCACTTGATCATGGTGGATAAGCCTTTTGATGTGCTTCTGGATTCAGTTTGCCAGTATTTTATTGAGGATTTTTGCACCGATTTTCATCAGGGATATTGGCCTGAAATTTTCTTTTTTTGTCATGTCCCTGACAGGTTTTGGAATCAGGATGATGCTGGCCTCATAAAATGAGTTAGGGAGGATTCCCTCTTTTTCTGTTGTTTGGAATAGTTTCAGAAGGAATGTTACCATCTCTTCTTTGTACCTCTGGTAGAATTCGGCTATGAATCTGTGTGGTCCTGGGCTTTTTTTTTTTTTTTTTTTTGGTTGATAGGCTATTAGTTACTGCCTAAATTTCAGAACTTGTTATTGGTCTATTCAGGGATTCAAATTTTTCCTGGTTTAGTCTTGAGGGGGTGTAAGTGTCCAGGAATTTATCCATTTCTTCTAGATTTTCTGGTTTATTTGCCTAGAAGTGTTTATAGTATTCTCTGATGGTAGTTTGTATTTCTTTGGGATCAGTGGTGATATACCCATTATCATTTTTTATTGTGTCTATTTGATTCTTCTCTTGTTTCTTCTTTATTAGTCTGGCTAGCAGTCTATTTTGTTAATCTTTTCAAAAAAGCAGCTCCTGGATTCATTGACTTTCTGAAAGGTTTTTTGTGTCTCTATCTCCTTCAGTTCTGCTCTGATCTTAGTTATTTATTGTCTTCTGCTAGCTTTTGAATTTGTTTGCTCTTGCTTCTCTAGTTCTTTTAATTGTGTTGTTAGGGTATCAACTTTAGATCTTTCCCATTTTCTTCTGTGGGGATTTAGTGTTATAAATTTCCTTCTAAATACTGCTGTAGCTGTGTTCCAGAGATTCTGGTACATTGTGTCCTTGTTCTCATTGGTTTCAAAGAACTTATTTATTTTTGTCTTAATTTCGTTATTTACCCAATAGTCATTCAGGAGCAGGTTGTTCAGTTTCCATGTAATTGTGCAGTTTTGAGTGAGTTTCTTAATCCTGAGTTCTAATTTGATTGCACTGTGGTATGAGAGACTGTTATGATTTCTGTTCTTTTGCATTTGCTGATGAGTGTTTTACTCACAATTATATGGTCAATTTTAGAATAAGTGTGATGTGGTGCTGAGAAGAATGTACATTCTATTGATTTGGGTGGAGAGTTCTGTAGATGTCTATTGGGTCCGTTTGGTCCAGAACTGAGTTCAAGTCATGGATATCCTTGTTAGTTTTCTGTCTCATTTATCTGTCTAGTATTGACAGTGGGGTGTTATAGTCTCCCACTATTGTTGTGTAGGAGTCTAAATCTCTTTGTAGGTCTCTAAGAACTTGCTTTATGAATCTGGGTGCTCCTGTATTGGGTGCATTTAGGATAATTAGCTATTATTGTTGCATTGAGCCCTTTACCATTATGTAATGGCCTTCTTTGTCTCTTTTGATCTTCATTGGTTTAAAGTCTGTTTTATCAGAGACTAGGATTGCAACCTCTGCTTTTTTTTTCTTTCCATTTGCTTGGTAAATCTTCCTCCATCCCTTTGTTTTGAGCCTATGTGTGTCTTTGCATGTGACATGAGTCTCCTGGATACAGCACACCAATAGGGCTTGACTCTTTATCCAATTTGCCAGTTTGTGTTTTTTAATTGGGACATTTAGCCCATTTACATTTAAGGTTAATATTGTTATATGTGAATTTGATCCTGTCATTATGATGCTAACTGGTTATTTGCCCATTAGTTGATGCAGTTTCTTCATAGTGTCAATGGTCTTTACAATTTGGCATGTTTTTGCAGTGACTGGTAATGGTTTTTCCTTTCCCTATTTAGTGCTTCCTTCAGGAGCTCTTGTAGGACAGGCCTGGTGGTGACAAAATCCACATTTGCTTGTCTGTAAAGGATTTTATTTCTGCTTCGCTTATGAAGCTTAGTTTGACTGGATATAAAATTCTAGGTTGAAAATTATTTTCTTTAAGAATGTTGAATATTGGCTCCCACTCTCTTCTGGCTTGTAGAGTTTCTGCAGACATACCTGCTATTAGTTTGATGGGCTTCTTTTTGTGGGTAACCCCACGTTTCTCTTTGGCTGCCCTTAACAATTTTTCCTTCATTTCAACCTTGGTGAATCTGATGATTATGTGTCTTGCGGCTGCCCTTGTCAAGGAGTATCTTTGTGGTGTTCTCTGTATTTTCTGAATTTGAATGTTGGCCTGCCTTGCTAGGTTAGGGAAGTTCTCCTGGATAATATCCCGAAGAGTGTTTTCCAACTTGATTCCATCCTCCCCATCACTTTCAGGTACATCAATCAAACGTAGGTTTGGTCTTTTCACATAGCCCCATATTTTTGAAGGCTTTGTTCATTCCTTTGGATTCTTTTTTCTCTGATTTTGTCTTCACACTTTATTTCATTAAGTTGATCTTCAATCTCTGATAGCCTTTCTTCCGCTTGATTGATTCAGTTGCTGATACTTGTGTGTGCTTCACAAAGTTCTTGTGCTGTGTTTTTCAGCTCCATCAGATCATTTATGTTCTTCTCTAAACTGGTTATTCTAGTTAGCAATTCCTCTAACCTTTTTACAAGGTTCTTAGCTTCCTTGCTTTGGGCTAGAACATGCTCTGTTAGCTTGAGGAGTCTGTTATTATCCACCTTCTGAAGCCTACTTCTGTCAATTTGTCAAACTCATTCTCCATCCAGCTTTGTTCCCCAGCTGGTGAGGTGTTGTGATCCTTTGGAGGAGAAGAGGCATTGTGGCTTTTGGAATTTTCAGTTTTCGTGCTGGTTTTTCCTCATCTTCATGGATTTATCTACCTTTGGTCTTTGATGTTGGTGATCTTCGGATGGGGTTTTTGTGTGGATATCCTTTTAGTTGATGTTGATGCTATTCCTTTCTGTTTGTTAATTTTCCTTCTAATGGTCTGGCCCCTCTGCTGCAAGTCTGCTAGTTTGTTGGAGGTCCACTCCAGACCATGTTTGCCTGGGTATCACCAGTGGAGGCTGTGGAACAGCAAAGATTGCTGTTTGTTCCTTCCTCTGGAAGCTTTGTCCCAGTGGGGGACCTGCCAGATGCCAGCTGGAGCTCTCCTGTATGAGGTGTCTGTCAACCCCTGCTGGGAAGTGTCTCCCAGTCAGGAGGCAGGGGGGTCAGGGACCTACCTGAGGAGGCAGTCTGTCCCTTAGCACAGCTTGAGCGCTGTGCTGGGAGATCCACTGCTCTCTTCAGAGCCAGCAGGCAGGAATGTTTAAGTCTGCTGAACCTGTGGACATAGCGGCCCCAGCGGCCCCTTCCCCTAGGTGCTCTGTCTCAGGGAGATAGGAGTTTTATCTATAAGCCGCTGACTGGGGCTGCCGCCTTTCTTTCAGAGATGCCCTGCCCAGAGAGGTGGGATCTAAAGAGGCAGTCTGGCTACAGTGACTTTGCTGAGCTGCAGTGGGTTCCACCCATTTCGAACTTCCCAGTGGCTTTATTTACATTGTGAGGGGAAAACTGCCTGCTCATGCCTCACTAATGGTGGACGCCCCTGCCCCTACCAAGCTCAAGCATCCCAGGTCAACTTCAGACTGTGATGCTGGCAGCGAGAATTTCAAGCCAGTGGTTCTTAGCTTGCTGGGCTCCATGGGGATGGGATCCACTGAGCTAGACCCCTTGGCTCCCTGGCTTCAGCCCTCTTTCCAGAGTACTGAATGGTTCTATCTTGCTGGTGTTCCAGGCACCCCTGGGGTATGAAAAAAAATTCCTGCAGCTAGGTTGTTGTCTGTTCAAATGGCCACCCAGTTTTGTGCTTGAAATCCAGGGCCCTGGTGGTGTAGGCACCTATGGAAATCTCCTCGTCTGCTGGTTGTGAAGACCATGGGAAAAGCATAGTATCTGGGCCAGAATGCACCGTTCCTCACAGCACAGTCCCTCACAGCTTCCCTTGGCTTGGGGAGGGAGTTCTTCGACCCTTTATGCTTCCCAGGTTATGTGACGCCCCACCCTGCTTTGGCTCACCCTCCGTGGGCTGCACCCACTGTTTAACCAGCCCCAGTGAAATGAGCCAGGTACCTCAGTTGGAAATGCAGAAATCACCCACCTTCTGCATTGATCTTGCTGATCTCTACTAAAAATACAAAAATTAGCTTGGCATGGTGGCAGGCACCTGTAATCCCAGCTACTCAGAGGCTGAGGCAGGAGAATTGCTTGAACCCAGGTGACAGAGATTGCAGTGAGCCAAGATCGCACCACTGCACTCTATCCTGGGCAACAAGGGCAAAACTCCATCTCAAAAAAAAAAAAGAGGAGTAGCAGTAAATTATATCATAGTGGTTGAAAGCTTGGGCTGTGGAGTCAAGCTGATAGATAAAAATTCCGAATACTCTACCTGATAGTTACAGAATTTTTATAAGTTTCTTAACATCTCTAAGCCTCAGTCTTATTGTATAAAAGTGTAATACAAATAGGTAATAATAATAGGTTATGTGTGATAGGATTGCTATAAACATTCTAAGTTAATTTATACAAAGCACTTAGAATAGTCCCTGGGGTATAACAACGTTTCAATAAAATTTCATCATTATTGTTGTCTATTTCACTAGAATTAATTTTTAGGAGTAGAATTGCTTGGTCAAAAGGTGTGTTTTGTTTCTTTGTTTTGTTTTGTTTTGAGACAGAGTCTTGCTGTGTTGCCCAGGCTGGAGTGCAGTGGTGGAATCTCGGCTCACTGTAACCTCCACCTCCCAGGTTCAAGCAATTCCCCTGCCTCAGCCTCCCAAGTAGCTAGAATTACAGGTGTGCCCCACCATGCCTGACTAATTTTTGTATTTTTAGTTGAGATGGGGTTCCACCATGTTGGCCAGGCTGGTCTTATGACCTCAGGTGATCTGCCTGCCTCGGCCTCCCAAAGTGCTGGGATTACAGGTATGAGCCACCACACCGGCCAAAGGTGTGTATTTTTGAAGCTCTGATATAAGTTGCTAAATTTAGACTTGGTATTAATATTCATAAATTCACATTCGTATCATGATTACAATCAATAATGTTTATGTGGATGGAAATATGTGTATTATTTTTAATACAAGAGGCTAAATAGAAATATTCTTAAAGACCTTGTAGTTTGGATTTGGAAATAATGTCAGGAGTCATCTATTCAATCCTGTATCAGTGAGGATAGGCTAGCGTATACGATAGTAACAAACAATCCCATAAACTCAGTTATTTAAAGCAACAATGGTTATTTCTCACTCGTACTACATGTTCATTGTAGTGAAGTGGTTGTAGAAGGGTGGGTGTGTGCTCCTTATAAACCATAGACCCTGGTTAACAGGAACTCCATCTAGATAGATGCTTCCACACTTCCTGAGGCAGGAAAACGGGAAAATGGCAATAAATGCACTGGCTTTTAAGGCTTCTGCCTGAATGGGACCTATGTTAGTTAGTTCTGCTCATATTTCATTTGTCAAATAAGACATTGGCCAACACCTAACTTCAACAGGGTTAGAGAACTATAATCCTACTCTGTGTTCAGGAGAGAAGAATCGGTGTATTCTTCTCTTCTTCAGGAGAGAAGAATCAGTGTAGCCTTAATGACTGCCACAGAATCACTTGGGTTTTGTTTTATTTTCATTTTTTAAATTTAAATGCTATTTATTTTTTGAAATAGGTAATGTATTCACATGGTTCAACATTGAAAAGTCAAAAAATGTTATACAGTGAAAAACCTATGTTCTTCTATCTTCTTCCTTCCCTGAAGCCAACCAGTGTTAATAATTTTCTTGTGTTTCTTCTAGAGATATTCTACACATATACTTTATTGGCAAAAACTCTCTCTCTTTCTGTCTCTCTCTCTCTGTGTGTGTGTGTGTGTGTGTGTGTGTGTGTGTGTGTGTGTGTGCTGACTCTTCTCTGTTTGCCCTCAGATCCATTATCCACCCCTTATGGATCTGTTCTGTGCCCTAGGGAGCTGACATTTATAAATGCATCTCTCAAGTTCCCTTGCCCTCTCGCTTATAGTTGGTTTGGCCAATGGGAGACATCAATAGGAGATTGAAGAGCAGGAGAGGAGAATGTTTGGGCTACCCCTCCAACTCCTTCTGCTTTAGAGCTACAGTTGGGGCAGTGACTAAGTCTCTCTTTAAACACAGCTCTTGCTGGGTAGCCCTTCCTCTGGGTCTTCATCTCTCACAGATCTCTGATAACACTGTTCCTCTTCTTGCACCATAAGCCATGTGAATGAAAATGGCTCCCTGCCATTGCTAGGTAGTCCCTGGAGGACTTACCTTCTCTTTCTCTCTTATTAAAACAGCTTGATGGAGATATAATTCACATGTCATACAACTTACCCACTTAAAGTATACAATTTAATATCTGAATATCTTCTCATATATTCACAGACGTGTCAGCATCTCT
Source organism: Rhinopithecus bieti (assembly GCF_001698545.2). NCBI lineage: Eukaryota > Metazoa > Chordata > Mammalia > Primates > Cercopithecidae > Rhinopithecus > Rhinopithecus bieti. The sequence goes on from NW_016814218.1 coordinate 99,814, forward strand.
TTGTGTTTCCTTAACCTGGTTTACACCTTTGTAAATAGTCCCTTCATTGAATTTTCCTTCTGTTTCTTAAGGAAACAGAAAGCATACAGAGTGCTTTCTGTTTTCTGCTGGGACCCTGTTCCAAGAGGGCAGCAACCATTCTGCATTGTAGATGCTAAATGAATATTTGTTTCTTAAATAAAATAAATGCATTGAATTTGTTAATTTGAATTTAAATTAATTATACACAAGTGGTATGCTGGCTCTGGCTCATACCAACTCAGGAGAGCCAATTGTTTAATTTATAGGAATTTTGTGAGCTGGTTATTAAACACAGCCATTATTTTAAAATAAATTAACTTACTTTATTACTTTAATAAGTTAAATAAGTTATAAAAGCTAATAACTACTAAAACCACTTCCAAATCATTTTACATTTCACTATTATCTGTGCTCTTGAGATTATTTGTATCTGCTGTATCCATATGGTAGAAATACTATATAATGATGCACATAGAGGTATGCGTGTCTCTCCCCAACTCTGCATTCCATGGTGACATATTGATATCTTGAGAAAGATCATTTTGGGAATATTTCCACCACAGAAATCAACAAATGATACAAATCAGGACTTAACTTTTTGTTTTGTTGATAATCTATTTTTTGTTTGGTTGATTATCTATTGATTTTTTGTTGATTATCTAGACTTAAGAAAATGATGATAAAAATGTTAACAATACAAATTAAACTTCAAAGTTTATCATTGTGAATAATAGAACAAAAAATTGAGGAGATATCCTTCCAGTATTTGAAATTAATATCTGATTCAGCAAAGAGATCATGCATATCATTGCTGTACCAGTGAAGCTCCAAAGTATGTATTTCATTTTCATCCTTTTTGTCTACCAACATTTATGAATGTACACTTGTGGGGCTGGTTGTTGAATATTTATCAGCATAGTACTGTATATAAATAGCCACATACATCCACCCACACACATCCCCACACACAGAGTTTAGATATCATTCTGTATTACCCATAGAGCTTTCTCAATCTTTTTTAGGTTTGCATTTATGAATGGATATTTAGACTGAAATCTTTTCCTGTTACAAAATAATGCTACAGTGAATCACTTATGAGTCATCTGTGAGTGCATTTGTAATGTTAATAGCTATTGCTAAATTGCTGTCTATGAAAAGTTTTACCAATTGATTGACACTCCTACAAGCAATATATGATATCTGTTTTCCCACCCCTCAGATGGATTATTGTTGTTTTTTTGTTTTTGTTTTTTTTTTTGTTTTTTTGTTTTTTTTGAGACGGAGTCTTGCTCTGCCGCCCAGGCTGGAGTGCAGTGGCCGGATCTCAGCTCACTGCAAGCTCCGCCTCCTGGGTTCACGCCATTCTCCTGCCTCAGCCTCCCGAGTAGCTGGGACTACAGGCGCCTGCCTCGTCGCCCGGCTAGTTTTTTGTATTTTTTAGTAGAGACGGGGTTTCACCGTATTAGCCAGGATGGTCTCGATCTCCTGACCTCATGATCCGCCCGTCTCGGCCTCCCAAAGTGCTGGGATTACAGGCTTGAGCCACCGCGCCCGGCCTCAGATGGATTATTGTTAAAAATACGTCTAAGATTTTTAGTGGAATTTGTTAGTAGAAGGCATTAATTTTTGCATTTAATAGTTACTGCAATTCTCTTTTAAATGATAGCCTCTAAGTAATTTGAGAGACAGTAACATTTACTCTTGGAGACACAATGTAGGAAGCCACCTTTCTCAGGAGCAGACTGATCATGCCACAATAATAATAACTGGCAGCTGTAAAGAAATATTTGCAAGTAGCCTATCTTGGAAGTAGAAAGGCACAGCACTGTTTTCAAGACTTCTGCTAAGAATAGGATAGGTCAATAAGTCATTAATGTTTTGGCTCATTCTCTTCAAAAGCAATATGGAGGCATTTTTCTGGTAGACACTGGAAAAAAAGAGAAGGAGAAATGTCAGCTTACAAAGGAAATATCTGTATAAATACAGTAATTGCATGGCAGTGCTTGATAATTCTGTACTCAAGCCCCCTGGGCTCCATGTTATAGAGCTCCTCTGGGAAGGCAGAGGGAAGAGCCAGAAAAAGGAGACTTATTTCTGCTACGATGCAGCCAGACCCTCTCTGAAGGACCTATAGAACTTTGAGCACAGCTTCCACTTATCCGCATGTAGCTACCAACCAAAGTTTGAGCAGAAAACTGTGCATTCATATAATTTGACTTGCTTTGCATTTCTCCCTTTCCCTTTTCCTTTTACACTTCAAAAAGAGATAAAAGTCTTCTGTAGATAAAACTGACAAAGCATCAGTCCTTAAGGATTTAAGAATCTTAAGACGGCTGAAAAAAATGCATAAGCAAAGAGTAAGACCTGCGTGGCCACATTTCCTTAGCCACATGGCTTATGGATTGTCAGACTTTGACTCATAGCTCACAGCTTAGTAGCTCTGTGATACTAGGGAGTTACTTGACCTTCAGTTGCCTCATCTATAAAATGGGAATAATAATAGTTCCAACCTCATGGGATTATTGTGGGGAAATGAGATAATCCGTATAAGGTATTGAGCCAGTGCTTAACATATACATGCTGTTGCTCAATGTATGCTATCAATTATTTCAATAGAAATATATATTATAAGTTGTATGCACCCTTATTAAACAGTAGAGATTTCATCATTCACAATAGATTTTTTTTCTGTTGCCTTTATGATGTCCTGAGTTTTAAAAAACCCCACTAAATACTCCAATACAGAGATCATTGGTGAAGTAGTTCTTGAGTAAATAGAGTGACTGAAAGGAGAAAAACAGTGCACTTCACAACCACTAGAATAAGGTTTTTTTTTCTGTCTGGCTTAGTTACATGATACAATTGAGTATCCAGGCTTAGTTTTAAGTAACCATTTATTTTGCTGAACAAAATTAGAGCTTGTGTGCACGTATTATAACATATATCCAGGCCCTATTTAATCTTCTAGGAGAAGAAATGTCCTAAATGATACACTGGTGTCGTGGAAGAGCTTATCCAACTTAATTAAGTAGACCCTTTATTCCCATATAGTAGGTTAGACATTATGATTCTTTCTGATGATTCTGCATTGAAATTTAGCTGACCATGGAGTTGATTATACATAGCATGGAACACCTTTCTTTTGCCCACAGTTTAATTATGTATAGACAGTAGAAAAGAGCTTTGGTATGAAAACCTAAATACAGCTAAGATACGATGAACTGATGACAGATATTCTCTTTGTCTCTCTCTCTCTCTCTCTCTGTCTCTCTCTCTCTCTCGTTTTAAGTAGCAGTGCAACTGCACCTCATTAGAAGACTGATCTCTGAAAAATAAGTTCAATTCAAATCAAGAAATGTTTCTTGAGGACACAATTATCTTCAAGGTACTGTCATGAGTAGTATGAATAATAATAAGACAAAGAAGGTAATGTCACTTCTCTCAATAAATCACCATTTAAGGGAACAAACAAATAAGCCCAGACCAGACAGTAATAAAATGTGGGAAATGCTACACCAGTAAAAAAAAAAAAACATATGGGAACTGTGACGAAGGCACTAATTCCATCAGGGGAGCAGGGAGGAAGGTGCTAAGGGAATTTTTGCAGAAGTGACATTTGAATTGAATCTTGGAGGATTTCCAAGATTTTTGTAGAAAACAGAAAGGAGAGAGATAAATAAACAGCGTGAGCAGGAGCAGAGAACCTCAGTGGTCAGGATGAAGTTCAAAAGATTTGCTAAGACCCAGTTATAAAGCATTTAATGTTCTTCTAAGATTGCCTGGGCTTTATTGTGAAAATAATGGAGAAAATTGAAAGTTCTTAGTTGGGGCAGGTTCAGTGACCTGAACAGGTTAAGTTAGGGGGAAGGTGCCTAAGAGTGGGGACACAGGACGATGTGCTGGCAGGGAGAGCCTGTGAACAAGGAAAAGGTCTTGAATTGTAACTCTGGAGAACATCTCGTGGTGGGTTGTGGAAGAGAAACATATGAAGGAGGTGCCTAAGAACTGACTTTTGAAATTAAAGGAATCCTGAGACAAGCATGAGAAAGCAAAGAAAAAGGGTGATAAGGAAAAGGAATCGATCAGCAGTGTCAACCATCGTACACAGATCCAGACGAAAAAAAAAAGAAAGCTATCGGGTTGAACAACTAGACCATTTTCAGTGGCTGCTTTGAGACCACTTTCAATAGAATGAGTAAGGAGAAACCAAATACCATGTCAGACAAGGAAAAATAATACTTACAATGCACAGGAAATTTAAAGATAGGCAGGAGTTGATGTTGCGTCTCTCGAGGAGGGTAGTATTTAAGAGCAACCAATGGAAATTATGAGAAATAGGAGCTAAAAAGGTCTAATCCCCAAAACCAGACAGACAAGAAACATTTGCAGAATGATGTCATCCTGCCTCCTTGGGTGATATCACTTTGTTCCTCAGATGTTTAACCCAGCCTGCATGAGTCAACATCTATATTTGGGCATAAGGAGAACTACCTTTTGTGCTATGTGCCAGTTCAGAAGTCTGTTTTTGCTAGTCTGGTTTAGCTCTGCCAAATTATTTTAGGCTTATGACTGCATCAATAGCCCATGGAAATTAATCTGTTTAATATCACATAGCTCTAATTCCAGCACACTTACTTCTATTCAATGTAATCTTAATTGTTTTTTTTTTCTCCTTTGCATTTGGAAGACACAAAGTTTATATTTACAAGTACATTCATAGCAGATTTTAAAAGGCAAAAGTGGAAATGTCAGAAAAACCATATATAGAATGCAAGAGTTTATATAGATAACTGAACATTAACTAGAATAATAGTAATAACTTCTTTGAATTAAGTGCCTAGTGTTTGCCAGACAATTTTCATTGAATATCTGTGGTTCCACAGCCCTAAAATGTAGCTATGATTTCCAGCCAGAAAAGATTAAGTAACTTGATTACATTCACTCAGTCAGCAAATGGAAGAGCAGGGACTCAAAGGTAGACCTGACCCCAGAGCCCGTGGTCTTTCACCACTCTGTGCCCTTTTCAAAATATCATGGTGCCTATTAATGCAAAAGAAAAGTGAACTGGCTGGGTGCAGCGGCTCACACCCATAACCCAACACTTTGGGAGGCCGACGTGGGCAGAGCACTTGAGATCAGAAGTTCAAAACTGGCCTGGCCAATATGGTGAAACCCTGTCTCTACTAAAAATACAAAAAAAAATTTAGCCAGGCGTGGTAATCCCAGCTACTCAGGAGGCTGAAGCAGGAAAATCACTTGAACCTGGGAGGCAGAGGTTGCAGTGAGCTGAGATCTCACCACTACACTCTAGCCTGACAGACAGACTGAGACTCTGTCTCAAAAAAATAAATAAATAAATAAATAAATAAATAAATAAATAATAAAATAAATAAATAAAAGGGAGCCAAGTCATATCAGTTACGTTTACGAGTGATGACCAAGGCACTCAGTGGTAGAAGCTCTTTTTAGATGTAAATTACTTAT
>NW_016814218.1:108085-111884 GCF_001698545.2 Rhinopithecus bieti
GGGAGTAGGAGGTTGCAGTGAGCCAAGATCATGCCACTGCACTCCAGCCTGATGACAGAGCGAGATTCTGTCTCAAAAATAAATAAATAAATATATAAATAATAAAATAAATAAATAAAAGGGAGCCAAGTCATATCAGTTACGTTTACGAGTGATGACCAAGGCACTCAGTGGTAGAAGCTCTTTTAGATGTAAATTACTTATCTAAATTTTATTGGGAAGTAAATATTTCAAAATGCATGTGGTTGACCAGACTCAATAGTATATGACTCTGTATTTCTAATGGGATATCAGAGGAGAAGGCAAAAAAAAGGAAAGAAGATAGGAGCATTACACAACAGAAACAATGTCTGAAGGGAAATTCAAAATTTAAGAAGAGCTGGAGATGGGTTCTTATAAGATCGCATTAGATCATAATTTTTCTGGAATTTTGAACTATAGTGATTCTAAGTAAAAGAAATCAGTTCACAGCAAAAGAATCTCCCTAAGATTATTTCCTATCCCCACAAGCATTGAAAAATGCTTTTTGCATATTACATAGAGAAGTTCTGCTTGTTTTTCTCAACCCCTCCTTGTCAGACCAGGCTGGGATGGGAAGGGTGGCTTACCTTTGTAGACCCCCTGCCAGAGAGCCTTCGCTTGGCACAGAATCTAAAGTAGTCTTCCAGACAATCTCTAGCATATCACTGAGTTGTATTTTCTTCATAGCAGTATCTGAAATTATTTTGTTTACTCATTTTTTCATTGACTGGATTACTCCCACTAAATTACGCTCCATGAGAACAGACTTTATCTTTTTGATTCATGGCTAAACCTGAAGCACTCAGAACGGGACCTAAAACTATGCCTCAAAAAAAAAATGTACTGACTGTCTGAGTGAATGAATGAGTTAATATTCCCAAGGACACAGTAATGTCCCAACTTAAAGTGGAGTCCCCAACTTAAAGTGGAGATCTTCACCCAAGAAGTAAGTTTTGTATCTCTCCCTGAAGGAAGAGACAGTTATGAGGGTGTGGAGTGTTTGTTTACGTTCGTGGGCTATAGAAGGAAAGCTCAGAAAGATGGTGTGGTAAAAAGAAACACGTATTTGGTCTTTGTTCTAGTTCTGTTTTTTGTTGTTGTTGTTGTTTGTTTTTTGTTCAGAGACAGGTGCCCTCCAGGCTGGAATGCAGTGGTGTCACTACAGCTCACTGCGGCTTAAACTTCCCCAGGCTCAGGGGATCCTCCCAGCTCACCCTCCTGAGTAGCGGGAAGCACAGGCATGGACCACCATGTCTGGCTAATTTTTACATTTTTTTTGTAGAGACGGGGTTTCGCTATGTGGCCCAGGCTAGTCTTGAAATTCTGGTCCACCCACCTTGGCCTCCCAAAGTGCTAGGATTACAGGCGTGAGCCATCATGCCTTGCCAGTTCCCAGTTCTTGATATAGCTTCCAAAATTCCCGGAATTTCCTGAGCAATAGGGATGACAAAAAGCATCTTTCGTTACTTATTACAAGTCCTTTTCAACCATACCTAAATTTATGCTAATAAGGTGGTTCCTGGTGGGCCTCTAGATAGCGTCAAGATAGGGGCTGGTTGCCAGAGGAGCCAATCATGTGATAAGAGGGCTGGAGTTTTCAGCCTTCCCACTACCCCTAACCTCCAATGAGGGGAAAAGGGCTGGAGATTGAATTCATTCACTAATCATCAATGATTTAATCAATCGTGCCTACTTAATGAAGTCTCCATAAAAAAAAAAAATCTAAACAGGCCGGGTGCGGTGGCTCACGCCTGTAATCCCAGCACTTTGAGAGGCCAAGGCGGGCGGATCAGGAGGTGAAGAGATAGAGACCATCCTGGCCAACCAACGTGGTGAAACCCTGTCTCTATTAAAAATAAAAAAACTAGCAGGGCGTAGTGGCGCGCGCCTGTAGTCCCAGCTACTGGGAAGGTCGAGGCAGGAGAATCGCTTGAACCCGGGAGCCGGATGTTGCAGTGAGCCGAGAGCGTGCCACTGCACTCCAGTCTGGGCGACATAGCGAGACTCCATCTCAAAACAAAAACAAAAAAAATCCCTAGACAATGGGATTTGGAGAGCTTCTGGGTTGGCGAACACATCGAAGTGCTGGTAGGAGGGTGGGGACCCAAAGAGGGCTTAGAAACTCCTCCCCCATCCCCAGCCCACCGTACATTGCCCTATGTATCTCTTCCATTCGGCTGTTCCTGAGTTGTATCCTTTGTAAGAAATTGGGAATAGTAAGTAAAGGACTGTCTTGACGTCTGTGAATCTGAGGAGAGGGTTGAAGGAATCCCCCTACTTTATAACCAGTTGCTCAGGAGTATGGATGGCCCAAACTGGCAATTGGTGTCTGAAGTGGAAGCAGTCTTGTGGGACCAAGCCCTTAAGCGGTGGGGTCTGCACTCACTCTGGGTAGATGGTGTCAGAATTGAACTGAATTGTAGAACACCTAGTTGGTGTTCGAAGAGTTAGAGAATGGTTGGTGTGAGTGAAAACTCCATGTTCGGTGTCAGAAGTATTGTGAATAAAAACAGCTCAGAGATGGCTTACCACAAACACGTGAGTACAGCTGATTCTGAAGAATCTCCTTCCTCCTAGGAGTGAGGAGTAGTCCCACAGACATATGTCCAAATTTATCCTATCTTGGATTTAAGGCAAAAGCATGCTTAGTTCAAAGTCTTATTGTTCCTAAAATAGCAGGCATGTGAACGTTGTGTAATGCTGTACTAAATATACGCAGGTAATTAAAATGAATTATTCATATTCAGACCTAATGCAATGTTGAATGTATTATTGTCCAGTACTTTTTTCGGGGGGAGGGGTGTCAGAATTTTCAAAGCAATTCTGGACGGGGGAATGTTTTATGCTACTAAGGTCTTACAGCATGAAATATCCTCTCTTAGAGCTGTATATCTTGGAATGATTCCAAAAGACAGAAACAATATGGTTGGCACCCCTGGCTTTGGTATGGCTGAATCCATTAGGCAGATAACCTTTCTCTTTTTTTTTTTTTAAGAGTCAGGGTCTCGCTTTGTTGTATAGGGTAAAATGCAGTCGCTCAATCATAGCTCACTACAGACTTGAACTCCTGGGCTCAAGCAATCCTCCTGATTCAGCCTCCCAAGTAGCTGGGACTACAGGCACACACCCCCATGTCCAGCTAATTTTTAAAATTTTTTGTAGAGACAAAGTCTTGCTATGTGACCCAGGCTGGTCTCAAACTCCTGGCTTGGTCTCCCAAAGTTCTGGAATTACAGGTGTCAGCCACGGCACCTGGCTAGATGACGTTTTATTAAAAGTCTATTTATCGAGTTAGAAAACACAGCCAACCTCCACCTGATCTGAATCAGATAGAGTAGTCAGAGGCATATGGCCTATCATATGCCTTTATACTTCTCTCTAATAAATACCTGCTTATTGCACCAAACAGCAACCTGGTATGTTTTTGGACAAGTCTTTGAAAAAAGTATGTCTTCCTAGTTAAAAATGGTTATTTTACTGCTGAAAACTGGGAAACCACACACATAAAATATACGTATATATGTGTATTTTCCCACAGCATTTTCTAATGAGAAATCATCTTAACTAATCACCCAGACATATTATCAAAAATTGAAGAAAGAAATACGGAAGTATGAAGAAGCTAAGTGGAAGAAAGCAATACGATGAACAAAGGAGGAAAAGTCACAAAGATCTCTGATTTTAGCCAACAGAAATACACTATTTGTGTATTCCTCCCTGGAAGAGGGAGGACCCACTTTCTTTTTATTTATTTATTTATTTATTTTTTATTATACTT
>NW_016814218.1:112931-158076 GCF_001698545.2 Rhinopithecus bieti
CCATGCCTATGTACTGAATGGTATTCCCTAGGTTTTCTTCTAGGGTTTTTATAGTTTTAGGTCTAACATTTAAGTCTCTAATCCATCTGAATTAATTTTCATATAAGGTGTAAGGAAGGTATTCAGTTTCAGCTTTCTACTTATGGCTAGCCAGTTTATTAGCCATGCTAATAGTTCTATATCCATGTGGTTCTACTATGGGTGATTTGGATTTTTTTATTGTACACCTTTCTACTTTCTTATGTTTTCTACAGTGACATATACTGTAATTGTTTTTAATCCCTGCAGGTGCTGTTGTGTTTCCGTCAGTTTGTGTTGCCCCAGAACCATCTCTATTCTAAGTCAAGGCATGGAAGAAGCCCTTCCCCTAACTCTGCTAGGCTTTGTCATGCAATCTCATGATGTCTCCATGAGGCATCTGAATTGAGCCTTGAAGCGTGAGTAGGAGTTCATCAGGTGAGGGGAAAATGTAACACTTACATTTTGCTAGAGTCTACCTCTCTCCCAGATTGACTTCCTTTTCATAGCTTTATGAAATGAGTTATACCAATTGATGCTGGGGTTGCTTGCCTGCACCTCTAATCTTGGTTGGGGCTGGAAACTCTCTGCTATTGTAGCAGCAGCCTCATATCACTGCCTCTGTCACCACCAACCACAGCTGGAGCAGGAGTATGACCTGGAAACTGTAAAGGAAATGCTCGTGTGACCACCACTGTGAGAACCTTAGCATTTGAGATGGCCCTTGTGGCACTGCAGACCACGGGCTCTTGTACTGTATTTATAATCAGTAAAAAGAAGTTAATAATAGAAATGGCATTGTACCTGGAGTCTGATTCAGAAATCTCGCTGACTATAGGCCAAAAACCATTAAGTTCTGACTCAATGTCACTCAAACCAAGAGTATCTGAAACTAAGGGCTCCAGAGCTCTGAAATGCTAGAATGTCTTTCTGTGAATAATGCTTTCCTTGGGAGCAAATCAAGAAATACTCCCAGTGTGTTGGCAAGTAGTCTTTCTAGAGGCCAGCATTAGGAAATTCAGACTGTCCTGTTTACACAATGGTTGATTAAAACTAATTAATATAGCATATGTTTGCAGTTTTACCCCAGAGGCCATGATAAATCAGGTACAGTGGTAACTTCTCCTTGCTAATGTTGACATTTCCCACTGCTGTGGGTGGAGTGCTCATGGACCTCAGTATCTGTGATAAATGACACGAATTTCCTTAGAGAAAAGCCATGCCCTACATCTGATTCTTCTCTTTAATCCTGTAAATTTGGGTAGAATTTTTTTCAGGGCTTTTATTTTTAGGGCTTATTTAGAAATCTAGAATGAGAAAATGTTTGTCTCACCTCTGAGATGTGTATGTGTGGGGGTGGATATGTGTATGTGTTTCCTACTTCTGAGTCACGCTGTCCGGGAGAAAACAAGGGACAAACCTTAAGGGGGGGGCCATTATGTATAAAAAACACTGTGCTGTGTGCTGAGCCAAGGTGCCACTGCTTCACCAGCAAAGCACCTGGGTCCCCATCTCACCAAGTGGTCTCATCAGTCCTGCACCTTGAAGAAAGCCTGGTCAGACCAGCAGAGGCTCCTTCCACTCAACAATCCTTTAAATAGTGGTCCTGACCTTTCCAGAAGCCCAGGCTTCTGTGGGATGTGTTCGAAATTGCAGCCATCCTCAGCTCAACAGCTTAAGGCTACTTCTTAGCCTTTTCTCGGACCATCCTATCCTTGAATATGTCCAGGGGTTTTCATCACCACACTAGTTCTAGCTCTCCCTGACATCCTCATCCAGTATCTGCCATGCCTGCCACCCCACTCCATTCATATTATTAATAGTTTCTTATTGCGGCTGTAATAAATTATCACAAACTTGGCAACTTAAAGTCACACAAATTTATTCTTTTGTAATTCCAAAAGCCAGAAGTCTACAATTGGTTTCCCTGGGTAAAGTCAAGGTGTTGGCAGGGTGCTTCCTTATGGAGACTCTAGGGGAATATGTTTCCCTGCCTTTTCCAGCTTCTAGAGCTGTTTTCCTTGTACTTTTTGGTTTATGATCCTTTGCTCTGTCTTCAAAAGCAGCAATGTAGCATTATCTTAAAATCTCAATCTCTCTCTACTTCCATCTTCACATCACCTTCCCTCTTAGAAGAACCCTTGTGATTACATCGGGCCCACTTGGCTAATCCAGGATAATCTCCGCATTTCAAGATCCCCAACATTTTTGGAACTACATTTGCAAAATCCCTTTTGCCATAAATGTAACAGCGACAGGTTACAGAGTTTAGGATATGAATACCTGAATGTCCATAGTGAGGCTGGGAGCCACTATTTATTGTAACAAGGCATTTGATGCTGGCCAGCTGCTGTTGCCTTAAGACACCTAGATTAATCATGCCAGTGTTCCTGCAGAGGGCTCTGACGTATGTTAACACATATGTGAGGTGTGATTTTTATCCTAGAGGAATAGTACACGAGAACTGGAAGCAGAACATTGTTGCAGTCTCTAGAGTCAGACTATCTGGATTTCAATTCTAGTCCCTGTCTCTTAACCACTTAAAAGCTATGTGGCTGGACATGGTGACTCAAGCCTGTAATCCCAGCACTTTGGGAGGCCGAGGCGGTGGATCACCTGAGGTCAGGAGTTCGAGACCAGCCTGCCAAAATAGCGAAACCCCGTCTCTACTAAAAACGAGCCGGGAGTTGTGGCATGCCTGTAGTCCCTGCTACTCAAGAGACTGAGTCAGGAGAATCACTTGCACCTGGGAGGCAGAGGTTGCAGTGAGTTGAGATCGTGCCACTACACTCCAGCCTGGGTGACAGAGCAAGACTCCGTCTCAAAAATAAAAATAAATAAATAAATAAATGCAAGCTATGTGACCCAGGGAAAGTTATTTGTTCTCACTAAATCTGTTTCCTCATCTATAAACTGACATCTGTCTCCCAGCATATTGTAAAGATAAAATGAGGCAGTGCTTATAAAGCAATTAGTACAGTATACAATATATAGAAAAATATTCAATAATGATTAGCTTTTATTACTGTGAATAGTCTGTTTTCCTTAATAGATAAAAGCAGGAGGTTCAGAAATATTAAGTGATTGATCTTTGCCTCATCCCCCAACTCTCAGCCTCAGAAGCTATAAATAGAGCAAAATCCCAAGTGAGACACTGGAGCTATTGGACCCAGCTGAGAAACCCCTTTCGCCCACCTCCCCAAATGCAGCTGATGTCACCTCATCCTACCGCACTTCACACCACTCCAGAAGGGTCTCCGAGCCATGCAACTTCCTTGCTCCTTCAGTCCTCCAGAAGGGAGCCAATGCCTTGACATCCATAGTACTTGCCATTACCCATAGGTCCTTGCCAGTGTCCTGCAATGCTCCCCAAACAGGCCCTCAAACTCATCTTGGCAAATGCTTGCTGCAGGCATTATTTCGATGAATGGTCCACTGCTGTAAATCTCATTGCTACTGCCTACTGGGTTTGGACATCTAATTTATGTTTCAGAATTAACATGTCCAAGACCAAACTTTTGAATACCCCAGCCCAACAGCTCCTTCCTGGATGATTCTCATCTCATCGAATGGTGTCACCATGCTTGCCAGCTGTCGCTCAGGACAAATACTGACACCACCCAGCCTCAAGCACCATCATCTGGCATCTGGAGTATTGCTACCTAACAACTGTTTCTACTTTCTTTCTCTTACAATCCCTCTATAATATGAATTAGATAATGTCACTTCACCATTTAACCCTCTCCCATGGCTTACCATGACTCTTAATCAAAATCCAAAGTCCTTATCATGGCCTACAAGTCCCTGCAAGATGTGGCCCCTGCCTACTTCTCTGTTTTTTTTTGTTTTTTTGTTTTTTTGTTTTTTTTTTTTTTTGCTTTCTTGCAGCTCTTGAACCATACTGGCCTTTTTTAAAATTATTATTATTTTTTTTTTAAGACAGAGTCTGTCTCTGTCACCCAGGCTGGAGTGCAATGGCACGATCTCAGCTGACTGCAACATCCACCTCCAGGGTTCAAGCAGTCTCCTGCCTCAGCCTCCCAAGTAATTGGGACTACAGGCATCCACCATCACGCCCAGTTAATTTTTGTGTTTTTTCTAGTAGAGATGGGGTTTCGCTAGGCCAGGCTGGTCTTCAACTCCTGACCTCAAGCGATCCACCCGTCTCAGCCTCCTGAAGTGCTGGGATTACAGGTGTGAGCCACCGCGCCCAACCCGGCCTTCTTCTTATCCCAGGAATACTCTGAGCATGCTCCTGCCTCAGGACCTTGGCCCATGCTGTTTCCTTTGCCTAGAATCCTCTTCCCCCTAGATAGCCACATAGTTTGTGTCCTTGCTCCATTCAGGTCTTTGCCAAGTGTCATCTCCTCATAGAGGTGTTTCCCTACCACCCTATGTACAAAAAGCATTCTCATCACTTTATTTTCTTTAGAGTGCTTATTATTACATGACATTGTATTATACGCTGTGCTGTTTATTGTCTTCACTCCCACTGGATGGAAGCTCCATGTTCACCATTGCATTTTCAGCCCTTAAAAGAGCACTTGATTCATAGTTGGTACTTGATACATATTTTTTAATTGAAAAAGTGCTTTCCATGTGTAGGTAGTGTTCTACATCTTTTATAAGTATCAGTTATCTTAATCTCTCTAATAGCTTTATGAGATAAGTACAATTATTATTTTGAGACAGATGCTCACTCTCTCACCCAGGCTTGAGTGCAGTGGCACGATCTTGGCTCACTGCAACCTCCATTTCCTGGGTTCAAGGCATTCTCCTGCCTCAGCCTCCTGAGTAGCTGGACTACAGGCACCCGCCACCACGCCTGGCTAATTTTTGTATTTTTAGTAGAGACAGAGTTTCATCATGTTGGCCAGGCTGGTCTCAAAACTCCTGACCTCATACGATCCACCCACCTCAGCCTCCCAAGGTTGCTGGGATTACAGGCATCAGCCAGCGTGCCCAGTTGGTAAGTACAATTATTATCCTTCTTTAGAGATGAGGAATAGCTTCCCTTCTGAACGGTTGATCTGCAAGCTCCCATTGCTACATGATCACCTTTCTCTAGATGTACGTGCAACATTGTGGAATAGGTCCTTTTGTGACTATATCTGTCTAGTCCCAGTCTAAGCATGCTTTTCTTGGGAAAGATAACTTGTGGGATTGCGTGAGCTCTGCTACTTCTGTGTTTGTAAGGTTCCCCCTGGTAAACTGTATTTTGCATTTGTACCATCTGTCATGAATGGAATGTATGTTCATATCTCCTTTGCACAATGGTTAGATATTTCTGTATTGGATTACTTTTGTCATTCAAAAAGAAAGCATGACCCTAAACCAATAAAGTGTACTATGAGGGTAAATATTGTATTTATAGAAATTCTTAAAATGGGTTGCAATCCAATGATACCTTGTCTCTCCTGCTCTGTGCCTAGCCTGTAACTGGCATTCTACTACCTAGGAGAGTAAGCTGGTTAACGCATCCCTTGGCCTGACTCAAAAACCACCTGTGTCTGTGAGTGAACTTTCTGGAAGCTCTCACTTCTTGCTTCCCATCTGGGCTCCAGTGAGCACTAACTTCACTGGGAGAAGGTGTTTGGAGGAAGAGTCCAAATCCCCTCCTGTCTAAGAGATCAATACATCTGCATGAGATACTGATATTTTTCCCCTTCTCATATATGCCCAGATCCTCTTTTTTCTGGAAATTACTTCTGCTAGTTCTAAGCCATTTGGTTTCTTTGATTTCTTTCCCCCTACCCTCCTAGGATTACACTTGAAATCCTTTATTTTTATTTCCTATAAAAATATGGGTCAAAGAATTCCACATTCCAGTTTGTTCCCATCATCCCTTACAGCTATTTGCTTTGTGGGTGTGGGCCAGTTTTAGCTTTTTTTTTTTTTTTTTCCCTCAAACAGCAAGTCCTTTTAGAGGCGATGTTGTCATCCATTGGTTTTTCTGCAAACAGTCTGCGTTCTTCGGTATTTCTTAGAATCATTTAAAATTTCCTGTTGGATAAGATTTTGTCCTACTGGAATTCCGTTTGCAATGTTTTTCCTGTTAGTTTAAAAATACACATATGCACAAAGAGAATCTTTCTTTTCCACCATCCACCCTTCTTTCCGTTGTTTATTAGCTTTGGCTGCAGAGGCATTCTAGAGTTTAAGACCTTCCAGCTCTGTCTCACTGACTGGGATGCTCATGCTACAAGGAGAAAAGTACTAGGAGAGGAGCAAGTGCAGTGGAGCTGAACTTTAACATGTGAGGTGTGGAAGTCAGGAGGTCAGAACAAAACTGGCTGCTGCTCTGCCGTGTGGTGGGCAGGGCTGTCTGTCTCTGGGAGGTTCTCCCAAGGTGACTGTTGCCATTGCAGCATTGTAGGAGAGTAGAAGTCAGCAATGGGCAGGTTGGGGCAGTAATTGAGAAGCAGAGCCATTAACAACACAAATCCAGTCCTGGTGCATAATGAGATCTTTACTTTCTTCCTTTTCTTTCTCTCATTCCTCTCTCTACTCCTCAGCTTCCTCTCCATGGACCCTCAAACTCTCTTATTAGCTCTCTTCTTTAATATAGAAGAAAATGCTGGCGTGAAAATGCAGTATTCAAAGACTAAACTGTGTAATTGCAACAGAAAACCTGGTGCTATTCAGGACAACAGGGGCAGCATAGCAGAGCTGGCCTGTTGAGCTTGGCTCTACCGGGCAGGTCATGACTGTGGTGTGCTTTCCTTCTCCTTAATTCCAGTCCTGACCCTTACAAGGAAGTAAGAGGTAGATGAGATGAGAAATATTGCTGGGATGTAAGTCTGCTGAGTCTCAGAGTCCATCTCTGCTTTTGCAAGCCTCTTCCATAGACAGGCCCCAGTTCTTTCCTTTAGTCACACTATATGCGCATCATGTGCCAAGTATCGTGCTGGGGATATAGTGGTAGTCAATATAAAAACAATGCCTGCCCTCACACACCAGCAAGGAACTAAGGCTGTTGAGGTAATTGCAGGTGTGAATAGTGTTGCCCAAAAGCATATTAAGGATACAATGGAAGCATGCAGTGAGAGAGCTGATCTGGTCTCCTTTACGTGTAGGCTTGGTCCTGCCTTCACTATCAGCCCTTGTCCAGCTGCTGACCCTTAGAATCTGACTCGCCAGCAAAGACCTAGGAAGTCCTGGGCATCCATGTAGACTGGACAGATACAGCCTTCCCCAGGCACCTACCATGTTAATGCACTATGTCTGCACTTTGATCAGTTCCATAGTCCTGCACTCTAGTTCTTTTGCCCTTTCAAAAGTTCTTAGTTCTTGCCAGGTCCCTCTCCTTCAAAACCAAGTCCTTTCTCTGATACCTTCAGTCACTGGCTGGGCTCTGCTGGGATTGGCCCACTCTCCATCCACCTGACTTTGATGCTAGCCTGTCACTGGAACTCCCACTGACGTGTCCCACACTTTAGATTGAACCAGCCTGTCTAAACCAAACCCAAGCTGGGCCTGGACCACAGAGTTTCCAGAGCCCCCTCAGTTCACCCCGTCCTTACTCCTCGGTTCCTGGGTTTCCCTCTCCTCCTTCATTTTGCTGTGACCCAGCAGTGAAGTTCTATGGCTGAGTCTGAGTGTGACACTCTGGGCTTGCTGACAACTGAATACCTATTGATTTGTTCTTTCTCCTTTGCACACATTGTTAAGTACTGAATAATTAGTCAACAAAAATGTCCTGAGAGCCCACCATGCACTATTCTCAGTGCTGAGGAAATGCCAGTGAACAAAACAAAGATCCCTGAATTTCCACACATGCCCATCCATTCTGTGCGTGCTCTCTGTGAGTGGAGAGCTTGAAAATCAGAGGGACTCTGACATGAGATCAGTCAGGCCCTCTCCTCAATGTGCAAGACACACTGTGCTTCCAAATCTCCAAATTTCTCAAGACCAAGCGGACCAGGTGATGCCTTATCTCCATGCCTCTCACTTCCACCACTGAAAATGAATCCAGCCAGGCACAGTGGCTCACATCTGTAATCCCAGGACTTTGGGAGGTTGAGGTGGGAAGACTGTTTGAGACCAACCTGTCTCTACAAACATTAAAAAAAAAATTAAAAAATTAGCTGGGTGTGGTGCTACGTGCCTATAGTCCTAGTTACTCAAGAGGCTGAAGCTGGAGGATCACTTCAGCCTGGGAGGTCAGGCTGCAGTGAGCTGTGATTGCACCACTGCACTTTAGCCTGGGTGACAGAGTGAGACCCTGTCTAAAAATAGGAAAAAAAAAGAAAAGGAAATGAAATGAATCCCCATGTGGACTGTTTCCAAACCACCCTGCTGTAAACATGACTTCAGCTCACCAATTGCTGCACCAAGTTTATAAACTACAGCTGATAAATGAGTTTCAGGCTTGTAAATCAAATAATTGCCCTTAGAGACTTGCAGAATAGACAACACGAATTGCTCATTGCTGACACAAAGATTCTAAGCGAAGTTTTCTAATTTCAGAGACTTTAACCAGGCTATTAAGGGAACACAAATTTGACTTTCTCTCTAATTAAAGCCTATTATAATATAATAACATAGCTCACTGCTGGATAAATACTCCTTTATTTTTCATTCCAACAGTAACTAATTTGGTGATGCAGACACACACATTCTATATGGGGCTTATAACCCGAACATATGTGTAGCTGTCTTTGCAGTTTTTTAGCTGTTTTGTTCTATGTTTTGCCTCTCTTCTTAGTTTCAGAGTTCACTTATTGACTATGATAATTACTGAGCAAACAAATATGACCTATTAAGGGCAATTACTATTAAGCAGAATTTTTAAATCATGCCCTAGGAGTGAACACTTTTCTTGAGCCTTGAGACAAATGTTGTCCCACACGCTGGCTGAGTAGCAAAAAAGCCGAGGTTGGGATGATCTCCTGGGTACTGCCAGCAAGCACAGGAATGTGCCAGTGATGTCAGGCAGAGCAGGGCAGACATCAGATAGGTGGAGTGGGGAACTGGCCATGTGGTGTGATGTGAGAGATTTCCAAAAAAGGTCCTAGACTGAGAAAGTCCTTCCTCTCTGCTGCAGACAGGGGCTGTGATGGTTGGAATGAGTGTGAGGTAAGCCTCACCACTCCAACTTCTAGCCTGTGTCTGCCAACATCTCATTCAACAGGATGTCAATCTAGGAAGGAAGCCTCTGTCCTCAGGCTCCTGGCTCCTGGTGTGGAGCTAAGAGGTTTCATGGCTGTTCTGGTTCCCAGGCTGATGTCTTTGACCTCCACAGGTGGAATCTGCCTTCTTTTACTCCCCTCTTGTTTTCCTAAACATTAAGCAATGCCTTCTAAGAGCACATGTTAGACACTGAGAACATATGGCAAAATAATATGTATGTCCCTTCTCTCAAGGATCTGATGAGGATTAAAAAAAAAAAAACATTTTAAAAAAAGAAGCAAATGAGGAAGATCTTTGTAGTGACAGAATACTTCTGTGTCCTGATTACAGTGGTGGTTTCATGAATCTACACTTGATAACATGTCAGAGAACTACATACATTGTTTTAATGTCAACTTCCTGGGTTTGATATTGTACTCATAGAACTATATACATTGTTTTAATGGCAGTTTCCTGGGTTTGATATTGTACTATAGTTATATAAAATGTAACCATTGGCGGAAACTGCGTGAGGGTACAGGGGACCTCTCTGTACCATCTCTGCAACTTTCTGTGACTCTATAATTATTTCAAAATAAAGAAGTAGTTGTTCTCATTTCCATGTTTTGCCCAAGAACATAGGTTAAGGGAAGTTTAATGACTTGGTTAAAGTGACAGAACAGAGTGTGAGCGTTAAGCAAGTGCATATTTAGGTCAAGTCAGAGGGGAAATCTGGACTGTTTCTGTAGATCTGAGAATCACCAGCCTTGGCATGATAATTAATGGTGTGGAAGTGGGTAAGGCCGCTGGTGAAGAAGGTTGGAGAGCTGAAAACATCATCGTCAAAGAGGTGAATAAAGAGACTGAGATGGGAGGAGCCAAAGAGAATGGAGAAAAACCAAAAGAATTGCTCCAATGGGAGTCCAGGGGACAAATGAATGTCCAGAGTCAAATGCTGCTGAGATGGCAAGAGGGATAAGGACTAGTGTCCTCTGACTTCTGCCACAGGGAGATCACCTGTGACTGATTGGAAATGAATAAGAGGAGACTGGAGGCCACATGTATAACTTACTCTTTCAGTAAACTCTGGTGTGAAGAGGAGAAGAGAGACAGCACAATAGATGGAATGGGATGTGGATTCCACTGAGAGTCGTTTGTTTTAAGATGGGAGAGAGGAGGTGAGAGAGACAGTCGTTGAAGATTCATGAGGGAGATGAGGCAATCAACTGAGGAGAATGGCCAAGCAGATGGAAGGGACAGGAACAAGAGCAGGCAGAGCAGTTTGGCCTTAGATGAGGGAGAGATGCATCCTCTATTGAAGAGGTGCGGAGGGAGAAGTGATGGGTTTGGATGTGGGTGGGATGTTAGAATTGTTGGCAGGAACTTGACAAGTTCCATTCTGAGATCTTCAATGTTCCTTTGTGCACTGGGAGACAAGGTCATCTGCTGAGAATGAGGGGACAAGAGCATCAGAGATATGCAGTGATAAGAGCAATTCTGAGCTGGCTGTGGGGGGGCGGGTGAGGGTGACTAAGGTAACACGTCAAGGAGACTGGAACATGACGGCTGCAACATGTGCACTTGGCACTCATGGTTCAGGTACAAACATACTGACAGGTTTTTACTGCAGGCACTTACAACTTTTCTGGGGGGGGGGGGTGTCCTCTAGCTGGGAGCTTGTGTGACTTGTTCACAAGGCAGCCTGGAATGAAAGGGAGTTAATGGCACTGAGAGCCATTCTCAACCAATGACAGAGAGAAATATGGGGGCCAAGTCACAGGTGGGCTCTTGGAGGTCTCCAGTGGAACTAAGCCCACTGTAGTAATCTGCTCATCAACACACCCTGTGTTGGTTTCCCCCACTCTGTCCCATTTCTTGCTCCCTCTCTGTCTCTCTTCTCTCTCTCCTGTTCATTCTTTTACCTGGGTTTATCTCCAAATAAACCACTTACATTCAGATACTTGTCTCAGGCTCTGCCTTTGTGGGAACTGCACCCAAGAAAAGGGCATAGTTGAAAAGGGCCCAGATAAGTATCATCATACTTATCTATCAAGATGTGATCATCTAGCAGTGCTTGGCAGCCTAGGTATGAAAACAAAAACAAAGGATAGGAGCTTTTGTTGCAGATGCAATGAGAATAATGAGGCAAAGGTACTCAAGATATTGGCAGGAGAAAGTTTGAAATGATAGATCATTAAGTCTAAGATTGGGGGTGTGGATTAGAGGACCTGAAGTAAAAAGGGAACAAATGTATTATGACAGTTAGGCATGCCAGTTGAGAGGATAAGAGACTGTGATTAGAGAGAGGGATACCTGATTTAGTAATTTTAGAGATGAGGTAGTTTGTGTGTACTGTGGCCTTGAGAGCATGTGACTGTAGAGTATCAATCTACTGTATTTTATTGAAAATGAGGCATTCAAAATTTCCTGAGACTAGTAATGGGATGATAGGTCCACACAGATATTTAAGTTACCTTGGATGATAGTGGTTTGAAAGACTGTATGTCAGGTGCCAAAGTCTATAATTAATAAGGCCAGGCTCAGCAGCTCACGCCTGTAATTCCAGCACTTTGGATTCAAGGCAGGAGGATCGCTTGAGGCCAGGAGTTTGAGAACAGCCTAGACAACATAGTGAGACCTTGTCTCTACAAAAAAATAAGCAAATAAAATTAAGCTAGGTGTAGCAGCATGAGCCTGTGGTCCTAGCTACTTAGGGGGCTGAGGTGGGGGAATCACTTGAGCCCAGGAGGTCGAGGCTGCAGTGAGCTGAGATCACACCAGTCGGTGACAGAGACCCTGTCTCTAATAATAATAATAATAATAGAATGATCAGAAACTCCACTGATGAGGGAGGATAACAGTTGACATAATTGAATAAATGAGCCTCAAGGAATCAATAATTGAAGCCATCTCTGTGTGTCGATATATTCGGTTTTTGAAATCCGCAGTTACTTTTGCATCAACCTAATAGATTTGCATCACTGTTTTTAAGGGCTGCATAGTGTTCCATGGATGCTTAGGCTGCAGCTTACATAGCCAACCCCTACTGAGGAACATTAAAGTTCTTTCCTATTTTTCAAAAGCATAAACAAAGTATGAATACATCTTTTCAAATTTTTATTATCTCTTTGGAGTAAAGTCTGATAAATAGAATTGTTGCAGTGAAGAGTCTGCACATCTTATGTTTGATACTTCTTGTCAGATAGCCCTTTCCAGAAGTTGTGCTATTTTATATACCCGCAGAAAAAGCACAAAGTGTGTGTTTCTCCTAACCATGTCAATGCGTGAGTTTGATCAATTTTCAGAGATCTTTGCCAGTCTGATAGGGGAAAATCATTTTGTTATTGTTTAATTTGCCTTCTGAATATTTGTGAATTGAACATTTTTCCCTGTTTGTTGACCATTTGCATTAAGTTATCTGTGACTTCTGACCATTATTTTCTATTAGATTTTTAATTTTTCTTGATTTATATAAGCTCTATTATTATCGTGTAGATATTAACCCTTTGCCTTTGGACAGTATTGTTAATATTTTCCTGAGTTTGTCATTTGTCTTTCAACTTTGTATATAATTTTTTTGCCACACAATTGTATATAATTTTGTACAATTGAAGTTTTCAATTGTACTCAACATTATTTATCATTATTTTTCCCCTATATTATTTTACTTTTGTGTTTAAAAGTATTCACATGTAAATATTTGGCCTGTCTAATTTATTTGGTGCAATGAGGTAAGGATTTAATATTTTCTTGCTAATTACAAGTCAATCTTCCCGATATTTTTGAAAGATCCTGCCTTTTCTTCAGGGATTTGAATGCCACTTTTTGTCACATACTCAAGTGTCTAGGTGTCCCCCATCCTCTCACCGTCTGCAATCCTGGGCCTCTACCTAGTGTCAGAGTGTGAGCCCCAGCCCAGCCTCTAGCTCAACAGCAGCTAGGGGAATTGAGCAGTGTCTCAGATGGAGTCCGGGAAGCAGAGGGGGAGGGTGGGATGGCTGTAGCATTGCAGCAGCACTTGGGGAACAAGACTGACTCACACAGTGACTGGAACATTCATGGGCGGCTCCTTCGAAGCACAAAAATAAATGGGTATTTAACAGCAAAGTGGCAGACTGCCTAGGCATTTACTCCCTGGACCGCAGTGCTGGGATGAGGGCTTCTCCATTCTGGCCATCACTTTAGGTGCTGCTATGATCGCCACTTGCAGCAGACCTGTCCCCTGATCACAGCTTCAGGATCTGCCTGGGTGAACATTGATCTCCAGCTGGAATCAGAGGGGACACCCAGATTCTGGTGCCCTCCCAGACCCTGCTCTAGATTATTTCCCTCCCTCTGTTACTGCTTTCAGGAGCCATTGCCTTTCTTTTGGGCACTCACCCTAAATACACTGATTCTTCCCTCTTTTCACACAGTGGGGCTGTGACTTCTCTTCTAAGAGTGGCTAGTCTACAAGTTTGAATACAACCTTCTAAATCTGCACATTACTTTTTCTAGGGACAGCTTCCTTATATCCTTATACAATCATACCCTTCAAAAGAGAGTTATATTTAGTGTTTCAAAGGTTAAAAGAAATAAAACAAAAAAAGTTAATCTGTATTAAGGCATTCTGCTACATAAATTCTTCAGCAAAAACAATGTTTTTAATTGGGGAGACTTAACCATCACTATTGCTCCTCGTATCATTCCAAGAACCTCAGTGACACTAGTGCTGCTTCTGCTGGTGCTCAGCCAGTAGAGTTTACTGCTGGTCTCTCCATCCCCAGAGCCTCTATTGCTCCAGTACCCAGAGGTGGGTTACCCATCCCTAAAGTCCTTTGAATTCAGCCATTGTTGCTATTCCTGCTACTGTCTTCAATCACCAAGCCCAACCTACCACCCAAGTCTCATGTTTACTGATATTGTAAGTCCTTGATTGTGGAGAAGGGGCAGCTTACCTTACCCTCTTCTTGGTAGGCCTAGGGGTGCCACAGATGTTTGTGCAGTTTGAGCCCTGCACAGAGGTGCCTGTCTGAGGGGCAGACGGAGGCTGAAATTCAGTGCTCAACACAGGAGTCCTGCCATCTTGCTAGGGTAGTGAGTGGGTACCGGATTTGCCTCAAGGAGGGCATGACTTTCTAATTTACACAAAGGTCCTGTACAGGCTGGCAGAAAGCAGTCCTAGGGCAAGACTTGGAGAAACCATAAGGCAGCCCAGAGTTTTAGCCTTTTGCATTAGGAAAATAGACCAGCCCTCTCACAGTATTTACTGGGAAGATCCATTTTAGGTGTTAAACATTTTAGGTACTTGTGAGTTTCTCTTCCTTTCTGATGGGAAGCCATTGGCCACTCATTGCCTGTACTTCAAACAAATGTGAACATTTACCTCTTCTTCCCTTTGGCTGAGAAGCACCTGTCACAAAGAGGCTCTTCATTAGCCCCCTTTCTTGTCTTTCCAGAAGCTCAAGAATTTGTTTGTAAGCAGGATAGCCCACACCCTGAAAAAGAAGGCAGAGAACATCTACGGAATTGTCAACTCAATACCCTTCCAGCCCCCTTCTCTTAGGAACTGTCACTTCTCCTCCATTTCTCCCTCCTCTTTATACCCACATCTATGTTAGAGGCTGTCATTTTCTTATATGACCACATCTCCTGTTGGGTTTGACTCAACTGGGGCTCAAAGTTTTCTCTGGGATTTTCTAATTAATATGAAGAGGGACTGTCCCTCTCAAAGAGTAAAGCTGTAAGATAAAAAAGGGAGAGAAAGGAAGTTGTGTATGGTTAGGTTTCCTTTCTGGTAGAGAAAGTTGATCTACAATGAACAAGAATGGGAGTAGCACATAGAAAGAGGCAAAGATTTCAAATGGGGAAGAGAGTCCTGGCAGCCACCCAGTTCTTGGTTCCCATAGTTCCTTGAGGCCCAGCTGCATTCCAATTTTCCCCATCATTTGGTTACTCACCTCCTTCTTGGATTTTCTGAAGCAGCAACCCCCACACCCTACCCCTTTTCATTAGGCTAATTCAAGCTGCATTTCTATCACTTTGCAACCAAGAGCTCTGCTTTCTACAAAGGCAAATAAAGTACCCTAGGGGTGATTTGCTTTCCTAGTTAGACTCCACTGGGCCTGACTATAAAGATTATTTTACATAGGTAAAACCCAGAGGTCTGTTGGGTCATCTGTCACTTGGATTGCTAAATAGGGTTTACTACCTGCTGAAGTTTTACAATAAGGGGAATAGTTAAGGAAATGGGTCCAGTAGGATTTTCTGGTTCACAATAATGTTAATTTCCTGAGAAAACCACTTGACCTCAGACAAGGCATTTTCTTTTTCTAGAAACAAGGCATTTTCTTTTTCTTGAGAATTGTTTTATTTTGTTTTGTTTTTAAACAACAAAGTGCTATTGTATAGTAGGCATTTTTGAGATGACTTCCTTTGTATACACATATATGAGCAAGTTAAATAAGGACATAAGCAGAATAAACAGCATTGAAAATGTACATGCATGAAGCTCGGTTTGAAGAATCTCTGCTGAGGTTTTGCCCATGTTTTCACAATGTCATTATAAACCTATTTTTCGGCCAGGCGCGGTGGCTCAAGCCTGTAATCCCAGCACTTTGGGAGGCCGAGACAGGCGGATCGCGAGGTCAGGAGATCGAGACCATCCTGGCTAACACTGTGAAACCCCGTCTCTACTAAAAAATACAAAAAACTAGCCGGGCGAGGTGGCGGGTGCCTGTAGTCCCAGCTACTCGGGAGGCTGAGGCAGGAGAATGGTGTAAACCCGGGAGGCAGAGCTTGCAGTGAGCTGAGATCCGGCCACTGCACTCCAGCCCGGGCGACAGAGCGAGACTCCATCTCAAAAAAAACAAAACAAAACAAAACAACAAAAAAAGAAAAACAAAAAAAACCCTATTTTTCATGCTTGCATTAATGGCATTTATTAAGTGAACATTCATCGATATCTACCTTGCAAAAACTCTATGGAAGCAACAGAATTGAACAAAATACTTCCATACCATGGGGTGTTTATAACCCTATCTTGAGGCACACTTGTAAAAAAATTAATACAAGACCAATTGAAATGAATACTGTGCCAGACAGAATGAAGGATTCTGGAAGCATTAAGGAAGGAGAGACTAATCCCAGCTGGGGTGGAACATAACTGGCTCCCCATGTGGCAGATTCACATTAACCAAGCTCTGAGAAATTATCTACAAATCTGCAATTCCAGGTTACTGTTTTTCAATGACAACTGTTTCTGACAAGGGTCTAGACACTTCCTTGGTTGTATATAAGCTGACTACAGTACCTTTAAACTGATACCTGACACTTCCCCAAATGATATTCTATTTTATGATGAATATTTCTCAAAATACTTCATAATTCTCATGCTTACAGATTTTATAAGGCAAGAGAAAAGGCAGTGAGTGATTTAATGGATACAGTCCAAAGGACAAATTTCTTTCTGAAAATGAACAAGGGTTGTCAAGCCTTTTCTGCAAAGGGCCAGATAGTGAATATTTTCAGCTTTGTGGGCTGTAAGATCTGTCCCAACTACTCCACAATGCTGTTTTAGATCAAAAGCAGCCACAGGCAATACATAAATGATGAGCATAGCTGTGTTCCAATAAAACTTTATTTATAAAAGCAGGTAGAGAGCTGCATTTGGTTTGAGGACCATAGTTTGCCGACCTCTGACTTAAAATAAAGGAGAGAGGCTAGGAATATTTGATAAAAAAGATACTGCTAGCATCATATTGTGCATTGTGGAGAGAGATAAAGGTGAAAAAGACACAGTCTAAAGTCCAGTGCAGTACAGGAAATCAATAAGAAAATAACCAGAATATGAGGCAAAAAGGGATAAGTGACTTAAGTGAGGAACAGATACCTCTGACCTAGAAAAGCCAGAAGGGGCCAGGTGCAGTGGCTCATGCCAGTAATCCTAGCCTTTGGAAGTCCGAGGTGGGTGGATCACATGAAGCCAGGAGTTCAAGACTAGCAAAACATGGAGAAACTCTGTCTCTACTAAAAATACAAAAAGTAGCTTGGCATGGTGGTATGCGCCTGTAGTCCCAGCTATTCGGTGGCTAAGGCATGAGAATCACTTGAACCCAGGAGGCAGAGGTTGCAGTGAGCCAAGATCGTAGCACTGCACTCTAGCCTGGATGACAGAGGAGATTGTCTCAGAAGGAAAAAAAAAAAAAGCCAGAAGGCATAGGATCTGCTCATCTGGAGAAAGGAAGAGGCATTTTAGAAAGGAGGAATTGTGTATGGAAATGAACATGACATTGGGCACAGCACTAGCAGGGCACAGGGACAGTTAGAAGGAAAGTTCGTTACTTAGCTATGGGCCCAACCTTTGCCTCTCCCTGAGCCCTTGAGCTCCTTAACCAGTACCGTAAGAACGTCCCCATCCTGTGAGCCTGCAGAAGATCCCTGGCATTTATCAGTTGAGATCATATTGAAATACAGTCTAGCAAGACCAATTCAAATAATGAGACTGGACTCCCTCACTTTGCACTTTTATTCCAAATGGACCAAATTGCGTTTTGTAGCCTAGAATAACCAGAGTAAAAAGGCCCTGCATTGAGGTGCTCCCAATGTCACTTATATCTCACAAGTACCTTTGCCCCACATAAGTATCTTTACACTTAGTAAAGCTAACGGGTGCAGTGTGAGAAACCTAGTCGTCTCTGGGCAAGGCTATAGTTCACATGATGGCCCAGGAGGCAGGAGGGCTTAGGATTCCCTAGGCAGGACTCCCTGTGGTGTTGAGAGTTCCTATTCCAATGACCTCCTCAAGGGCAGTCTGCACCAAAACTCAGATTGGCTGTATCTTATAAAATAGTCAAATCAATGTAAATGAGAATAAAACATAAAATAATTTTAATCAGTGATATCAGCAAAGATTAAACATTTTTTAAATGATCAGAGTTCAGAAATGGATAGGGAATACACATGCTGGTTTTCTTTTGATGGGAGCATTAATTGGAACACAGATGAAATTAGTAGTTTGTACAAAATACCTTTTGGTTCAGCATTTTTATTTTTAGAAGTGTATTCTAAAGAATGATTGGACAAATGTATCCAATATAATGATAACTGCAGCATTTTTTATAGAAAACAACATAAATGTCCAACAATAGACTCATTTAAATAAATAATGATACATTCAGATGATAGTTAGCCTTCCAGCAATAAAAGTAATATTTTAGAGAACATCTAATAGCATGGAAGTAAAATAAATTGAATATTAAAGTAGTTTACAAAATAGTATGATAGTATGATTATAAATTTATACAAAATTCAGAATATATATATATATTTTTAGACAGAGTCTTGCTCTGTCACCCAGGCTGAAGTGTAGTGGCAGGATCTCAGCTCACTGCAACCTCCCCCTCCCTGGTTCAAGTGATTCTCCTGTCTCAGCCTCCCAAGTAGCTGGACTACCCATGTGCGGCTAATTTTTGTGTTTTTAGTAGAGACTGGATTTCACCATGTTGGCCAGGCTGGTTTCAAACTCCTGACCTCAAGTGATCCACTGCAGTATGTATTTTTATATAAATATTTATTTTAAAAAGACTCTATTTACATACATATACATTCCAATAGGGGATTGGAAAATAAATTGTGGTACATCCATATGGTGGAGTATTATGTGGCTGTTAAAGAATGAGGTTGATCTATGTGCTGATATGCAAAGATGTCCATGATACATTATTAAATGAGAGAAGAAGATTATATAGCAATATACATAGTATAATCTTATTTTTTAAAAAGTTTATATATGCATTAAGAAGTCTTTACAGGTAGATTTCCAACTAGTAACTGTAGTTATATCTTGGGTGACGAAAGAAGGGGTTGTCCTGTTAATGGAATGCTGCATAACAACTCTTCTTAAAATGTGGTAGCACTATTCATTTTTAACTCCCCCTATTTATGTGAATCAGGCATTTGGGAACTGCTTAACTGGGGAGTGCTGCATCAGGGGTTCCCATGAGATTATAGCAAGACTGTGGCTGGGAGTGGGGTCATCTCGAAGGCAGTTTCATTCACACTTCTGGTGCCTGAGCTGGGAAGGCTTGAATAGTTGGGACTATTCCTGGGACTCTCACTTTATCCTTCTGTGGTGTTTCTTGATGTTTCCTCTCCGCTCCTCTCCCCTCCCCTCCCCTCCCCTCCCCTGCCCTCCCCTCCTCTCCTCTCCTCTCTTCTCTTCCGAGACAGAGTCTCACTGTGTCACCAGGCTAGAGTGCAGTGCCATGATCTCAGCTCACTGCAACCTCCACCTCCGGGGTTCAAGTGATTCTCCTGCCTCCTGAGTAGCTGGGATTCTACTCCTGGGAGGCATTTACAGGCAAGTCCCAGCTTCCTGAGTAGCTGGGACTACAGACATGTACCACCACACCCAGCTAATTTTTGTATTTTCAGTAGAGATGGGGTTTTACCATGTTGGCCAGGCTGGTCTTGAATTCCTGGCCTCAAGTGATCCTCCTGCCTCAGCCTCCCAAAGTGCTGAGATTACAGGTGTGAGCCACTGTGCCTAGGATCCTCTATGGTGTTTCTTAATATGTGATCTCTTCAGCATGGAGGTTTCAAGTTAGTAGACTTCTTACATGGCAACTCAGGGCTCCAAAGACACAAGTGCAGAGAGACAGAGCCAGGCAGAAGCCATATTGCCTTTTATGATCTAGCCTTAGAAGTCGCTTTTGCCACAATCTATTGGTCAAAGGCAATTTCAGAAGTCTGTCCAGATCCAAAAGGTGGGAACCCAGACCCTCCCTCTCAATAGAGGAGTGTCAACATCTTATTATAAGAAGAGTGTGGGCCAGGTGCCATGGCTCACACCTGTAATCCCAGCACTTTAGGAGGCCGAGGTAGGCGGATCACGAGGTCAGAAGATCGAGACCATAGTGACCAACATGGTGAAACTCTGTCTCTACTAAACATACAAAAATTAGCTGGGCATGGTGGTGCGTGCCTGTAATCCCAGCTACTCAGGAGGCTAAGGCAGGAGAATCACTTGAACCAGGGAGTCGGAGGTTGCAGTGAGCCAAGATCACGCCACTGCACTCCAGCCTGGTGACAGAGGGAGACTCCGTCTCATAAATAAATGAATAAATAAATAAAAGAAGAGTATGTGGGATGGGTGCAACCTTCTTTGGAAAAAAAAATACATTCTGCTCCAGGATATTTTATGGAATTTTGTATGTTTTAATTTTTGCAATGAATGTGTCTTATTTTAGAATGAACAAAAACAATGTAAGATTATTCCAATTTTAAAATATATAAAATTAAAAGGAATGAAACATTTCTTCTAGTCATCCCATATGAAGAACTTTAAAAATCACATTACATCCTGCCTATACTGTAGTGCAGAGTTGTAAGTTGGAGCAATTCTTTTGAAAGTAGAGGAGACTGTGTACCTTATGATTATCACAAAGTGATCTATTTCAAAACAGTCCCCATTAAAGCTACAATCATATTATGATGCCTTAATTTAAAATAGGGCTATGAATTAGAGATTTATCTATTTTTCAAAACTGTTTTAGGCTATGTTAAATTTTAAAGTCAAGTCAAGTTGGATAAATTATCTTAATTTCTTATAATAATGATATCACTCAACGTTCTAGAGCAAGTAAATGATTACTAGTGTGACAGCCTTACCACCAAGTAAAATTCACCTAGCCGTGTCCTCAGCAGGACTTCAGGAGCACTAGCAAGCCTGCTGCCCCAGAGCTTCTCTAACCACTGAGACCCAGACTTCTACCCACAGTTTTGTTTTTGGACCTTAATACTTCCGACCTTTCAAATTTTAAAAAATCCATGAAAAAATGTAGCACTTTCAGTTTCATTGATAATCTACAGCACGGCAAAGGGCTTTCTGATCCCTGCAGGTGAGAAGGTTCTGAAGACCAAATACAATCTTTGTGTCGTTCACTGTCTACTAGGACCCACTATGTTGGTGCTTATTACTGATTAATTATAGCTGCTTTGTACTGTGCTGTCTTATTCATTCCAAGAAGATAAGTTCCCATGTAATGTCAGGGTTTCTCCTTTACATTTTATTTTATTTTATTTTATTTTATTTTATTTTATTTTTGAGATGGAGTCTTGCTGTGTCACGCAGGCTGGAGTGCAGTGGCGTGATCTCGGCTCACTGCAACCTCCACCTCCCAGGTTCAAGCAATTCTCTGCCTCAGCCTCCCGAGTAGCTAGGATTACAGGTGCCCGCCACCACGCCCGGCTAATTTTTGTATTTTTAGTAGAGACAGGGTTTCACCATGTTGTCCAGGCTGGTCTTGAACTCCTGTCCTCGTGATCCACCCACCTCAACCTCCAAAGTGCTGGCATTACAGGCGTGAGCCACCGTGCCCAGCCTCTCCTTTACATTTGAATTTTCAGTGAAATAATTCAATCACAGGGTTTGAAAAAAACTGAATAATACAAAATGATTTATATTGAGAGGCAATAGTTTCCCGCTCCACTCCACCAAAATCCAAAGGAACCTTTAAAAATAATACGCATATTCAACTATTTATGACTTATCAATGTGAAACATGGTATTTTGACTTCCTACTGCAATGAATGATAGCACAGTTTGCTTCTCCACACCTTTCCCAATTTCCCCTCTGCTCTCCTTTTAATATAATTACATCACCATTTTTATTCTTATACTGATGACCTTAAAATTAATTGTTAAAACAAAAAGCTAAATGCTACAAAAGTAGTAAGATAGGAGACATTTTACATAAGGAAGAGGAACTGAAGATTCAGGCTATAATGTTAGTGTGAAAAATTATATTACAATTCAGTTGTCTTTAACATTCAGTTTGAACTAAATGCCCCCCTCTCAATTCACCTCTCAAGGGAAATTTCACACACACAGTGGAGTTTACTGTGCTGCAAAAAAAAAAAAAAAAAAAAGAAAAGCATTTGAATATTAGATATCAGGTGATATGGCAGTCGATGGGGAACCCTAGTAAAAACTAAAACTGGCTAATTACTCTAGGAATAGAGAGAGGAGGCGTGGGTTAAAAAGTGGGAGACCAAGCAATAGATTGAAGACTCAACATGGCAGAGACCATCAGTTGCCTGCTCAGCTTCCAATTAGAACCCCCATGTTGCCAAGTATGGCAATGGATTTGGTCAGATAAAAGTATTAGGGTTGTACATACTATACTTAGCAATAAAAATGCAGGACTCTCAGTTACATTTGTATTTCAGATAAACAATAAATACTTTTAGCATAAGCATGCTCCATGGCATATTTTATCCAGCATCCCTGAGAAGTATATTTACCAACCTCCCTTGCAGATTGTGGTGGTCAAAGATATGTCAGAAGAGGTCATTGGGTGGAGCATCTAGGCAAGCACCCACGCACGTATCCTCTTCTCTTCCTCCTTCCTTCTGCCTGGAATGCTAACGAGCAGCAGTTGTCCAGTGATCATGAGACAAGCTCGAGGGTAGAATCCAGCACTATGGACAGGATTATAGACAGAGGAAGGAGACGGGTCAACACTGATGATGTCGCAGAACAACCCAACAGCCTTGATTTATCTAACATGAGAAGACAAATGAGAAAAAACAAATTTCTGACTTGTGTAAGCTAGCTAGTTGGGATTTTTATCTTATGTATTTGAACTTGATCCTGACCCAAACACTCCATGTTCACGTGCCATTAGCAAAAGGTCACAACCATTGTCAGAATCAATCATTTTGAGATAATACATAATATATAACACAGCAAGGTAATTAAAAATGAATAATAATAAAATCAAGAAACCTGTGGGAAGCTCCCACAAGTCATCACAGCCTGCATGCAGCTGACTGTCTAAAATAGGGGATTCCCACAGGTCAGTTCATCCAGAAACTGCTGGGAACTTCAGGTCTACAGTCAGCGCACATATCTGCCTAGAGTGGCCTCCAGAGAGTGATGACTTCACCTTATTGCCTACTTTTTGCAGTTCATTTGGGTGCCTCTCATTTGCAGATGCTACTCTGGAACTATACGGGGAAGGGGATTCTAAGAAATAGAATTCTTGGTTCCTCTTTTCCATTACATAGGAGGAAGGCAGTGATGTTGACAACAAGCAAGCCTAAATCTGCATTAAGTTTTTTGTTTCATCACTTATTATTATTATTATTATTATTATTGAGACAGGGTCTTGCTCTGTCACCCAGGCTGGAGTACAGTGGTGAAATCATAGCTTACTGTAACCTTGACCTCCTGGGCTCAAGCCCATCCTCCATGATGGTACATGTCTGTAGTCCTAGCTAGCTCCCAGAGGCTAGGACTATGGACATGCACCACCATGCCTGACTAACTTTTTTATTTTTATTTTTGTAGAGATGAGGTTTGGCTACCTTGACCAGGCTGGTCTCAAACTCCTGGCCTCAAGTAATTGTCCTGCGTTGGCCTCCCGAAGTGCTGGGCTTATGGACATGAGCCACTGCACCCAGACTGTTTTATTTTTTTTAAAATCTTTTGTTTGTTTAAAAGTCTATGTATTAATAGTCATCAGAGTAAACAGACAACCCACAGAATAAGAGAAAATATTTGCACACTATGCATCTGACAAAAACTAATACCCAGAATCTCCAAGGAACTCAAAATAGTAAGAAAAAAACAAATAATCCCATCAAACAGTACGCAAATGACATGAACAGACAATTCTCAGAAGAAGATAGGCAAATGGCCAACAAATACATGAAAAAATGCCCAACATCACTAATCATCAGGGAAGTTCAAATTAAAACCACAATGAGATAGCATAACCTTACCTCAGCCAGGATGGCCATTATTAAAAAGTTAAAAAACAATCGCTGTTGGCCAGGATGTGATGAAAAGGGAATGCTTATACACTGCTTATGGGAATATAAATCAGGACGACCTCTATGGGAAACAATATGGAGATTTCTTAAAGAAGTAAAAGGAGATCTACCAGTATATCCAGCATTCCCAACACTGGGTATCTACCCCCTCAAAAAGAAGTCATTGTATCAAAAAGATACCTGCCCTTGTATGTTTATTGCAGCACAATTTCCAATTGCAAAGATACAGAACCATCCTAAGGGCCCATCGACCAATGAATGGATAAAGAAAATGTGGTATATGTACACCGTGGAATACTGCTCAGCTATAACAAAGAACAAAATATTGCTATTTCAGCAACTTGGATGGTGCTGTAGGCCATTATTCCAAGTGAAGTAACTCAGTAATAGAAAACCAAATACCGTATGTTCTCATGTAGTAGTGAGAACTAAGCTATGCATACACAAAGGCATACAGGGTGGTATAATGGACTATGGAGGCTCAGAAGTGGGAGGGTAGGAGAGAGTGTGGGATAAAAAACTATGTATTGGGTACAATGTACACTACTCGGATGACAGGTGCACTAAAATCTCAGGCTTCACCACTATACAATTCATCCATGTAACCACAAACCACTTGCGCCTCAGAAGCTATAGAGATAAAATAAAAATAAAATCCCTTCCATAGCTGAATAAAACAAAATAAAATGTCTATGTATTGAAACCGGGTCACTCATATGTTGCTGGTGAGATTGTAGAATGGTACAACCACTTTGGGAAGCTGTTTGGCAGTTCCCAAAAAAATGAAACACGCCACTACCATATGGCCCATTGCATTTCTGAGCATTTACCCTAGAGAAATGAAAATGTATGTTCACACAAAACCCTCTACAAGCATGCTCATAAAATTTTTATTTTATTTTATACTATTTGACAAATAATAATCATATATATTCATGAGGTACATAGTGACGTTTCAATGCCGATAACGTATGATGATCTCGGATCATGGTAATTAGTGTAGCCATCATCCCAAACATTTATCATTTCTTTGTGTTGGGAACATGTAACATCCTCCTTCTAGCTATTTGAATTATATTATTGTTACTTGTAGTCATCTTACAGCTCTATTAGAACTTATTCCTCCTGTCTAGCTGTAATTTTGTATCCTTTAACAAATCTCTTCCTATCCTTCCCTTCCTTGCATAGCAGTTTTATTCACAATAAACGGTAGTACACATGTGCCATGGAATGCTACTAAGCCACGAAGAGGAGTAAAACATTAATACTTGAAACAACTTGGATGGGTTATCAGGGAATTATATTGAGCGAAACAAGCCAAATCTCAAAAGATTACATACTGCATTATTCCATCTATATAACTGATACAGTCTGGATACTTGTTCCCCCAAATCTCATGTTGAAATGTAATCTCCAGTGTTGGTGGTGGGGCCCGGTGGGAGGCACTTGGATCATGGGGACAGATTCCCTCATGGCTTCGTGTTGTCCTCGTGAGAGTGAGTGAGTTCCCACGAGATCTGGTTTTTCAAAAAGTGTATGGCACTTACCCTCCCACTCTCTCTCTTGCTCCTGCCTGGCTGTGTGATGTACCTGCTCCTGCTTCATCTTCCACCATGAGTAAAAGCTCCCTAAGGCCTCCTCAGAAGCTGAGCAGATGCCAGCACCACGCTTGTACAGCCTACAGAACTGTGAGCCAATTAAACTTCTTTTCTTTACAAATTGCTCAGTCTCAGGTATTCCTTTACAGCAATGCAAGAATGACCTAATGGAATAACATTACTAAAATTAGAAAATTATAGAGATGGAGAACAGATTAGTAATTGCTAGGGGTTAGGGCAGGTGGCATAGGGAGGGAGGTATCTGTGGCTGTAATAGGGAAGCATGAGGGATCCCTGTGACGGAACCGTTCTGTGTCTTGACTGTGGTGGAGGTCATACAAATTTATACCTATGATAAAACTGCAAAGAACAAAATACACA
The DNA here is from genome assembly GCF_001698545.2 of Rhinopithecus bieti. Lineage (NCBI taxonomy): Eukaryota > Metazoa > Chordata > Mammalia > Primates > Cercopithecidae > Rhinopithecus > Rhinopithecus bieti. The sequence continues at coordinate 138,857 of NW_016814218.1, forward strand.
TGCGCACACACACACACACACACAGACACACACACACACACATACAAGTACCTATAAAACTGATGAAATCTGAATAAAGTTGATGGTATATCAGGATTAATTTTCTGGCTTGATTTTGTACTATAGTTAGGTAAGCTGTCATCATCATGGAAAATTGAATGAAGGGTATACAGAATTTCTCACAATGCAGGTTAATTTACAATTTTCTCAAAATAAAAAGTTAAAATTAAAATTCTAGGCAGGCTCTGGGATATAGAACTCTGATTACTGGATTTGAAGAAAAGATTCCAGCACTGGGCAGGAGGTGGGGCTAAATAAATAAATGCCCACCAGGCATGGCAGCTCACCCCTGTAATCCAGCACTTTGGGAGGCTAAGGTGGGAGGATGACTTGAGCACAGGAGTTTGAGACCAGCCTGGGCAACATAGAGAGACCCCCATTTTTTAACTTAAAAAAGAAAAAAAGGTCAGGCGCGGTGGCTCATGCCTGTAATCCCAGCACTTTGGGAGGCAGAGGCGGGCGGATCATGAGGTCAGGAGATCGAGACCATCCTGGCTAACATGATGAAACCCAGTCTCTATTAAAAAAAAAAATACAAAAAATTATCAGGGCATGGTGGCAGATGCCTGTAGTCCCAGCTACTTGGGAGGCTGAGGCAGGCGAATGGCATGAACCCAGGAGGCAGAGCTTGCAGTGAGCTGAGATCACACCACCGCACTCCAGCCTGGGTGACAGAGCGAGACTCTATCTCAAAAAAATGGAAAAAAAGGACATGCCAAGATTTCTTCCAACTCTTAGGATTCTTTTATTTCTTTTTTTCTTTGATTCTCTCTTCTTCCTTTTTTCTTCCTTCTTTTTCACACTTCTTTCCATTTGTACTTACAAAGATAAGTTTTTGACATTCCACAGGAATTTGTTGCCATTGCTTATTGATTAAAAAAAAAAAAAACTCACAGTGCCTCAGTTTGGCCCCAAGACCCTCTATAATCTAGTCTCCACCTAATTCTCTACCTGAAAGTCCAACAGTTCTTTGCAGCCCAGAAAATCAAACCACTGTATGCTATATTGCCTTCTAACCCAATCCCACCCCCAGCTGTGCTCCATTTCACTTGCCTTTCTCTGGAAGACTCCATGACGGTCTTGATTTCACTTGTTCCACTTTCAACTAACCCACTCTTTGTTGGATTGCTTGGACAGCTACCCATGCATGAATCTAACATATCTGAAAAAAAACTGGAAATTCGGTGCTATGTAAACCTAGATTTTTATGTGCATCTCCTTATAAAGGGAAAAACTGAAATTAGTTCAATTTTATTTTAGTGTAGATAATAATTCATTATTTTGAATTTGATCTTGAAAGAGGAAAATATATCATTAATAATCCCTCACTGACTTCTAAGAACAATGGATCCTAATTAACTAGAGAATCAATCTAGGGGCCTTTGCCTTACTGGTGTAAGTAGAAACAAATGGTGTTGCACCAAGTTAAGAACACTAGACTGGGGCAGAGCTAAAGTGTTTGGCATAAGAGAGAGTTTGGGAGGGAACAGGAAAGAAATCCCGGAAGGTGAGGATAGTTGTTAGGAAGACTTAGTGCTGGAGGGAGAAAGTGGTTTTTAAGGCAAAAAAAATCGAGATTTTGAAGAGGAGATATAGCTAATGGGCTTTTTTTTCTTTTTCTAAAGTGAAAAGCTGGGCCGGGCACGGTGACTCATACCTGTAATCCCAGCACTTTGGGAGGCCAGGGAAGGAAGATTGCTTGGGCCCAGGAGTTCCAGACCAGCCTGGGCAACCCAGTGAGACCTCGTCTGTACCAAAAATGCAAAAATTAGCCAGGTGTGGTGCTGTGCACCTGTACTCCCAGCTTCTTGGGAGGTTGAGGCAGAGGATTGATTGAACCCAGGAGATCAGGGCTGCAATGAGCCATGATTGCACCACTGCACTCCAGTCTGGGTGACAGGCTGAGACCCCGTCCCCCCCCCAAAAAAAAGAAAATCAAACAAATGAAAAAATAAGGCAGTGGTTAGCTCCAGGAAAAATAAAGAGATGTAAAGCAAACAGAAGAAACCCAAAATCATAATCATAAGTCATTTATCTCAATAGTAAACAATAATTACATATTTATAATAATACTATTGATTTGCCCCCAAATTGTGAGATCTGTTGAAAAATGAAATTGGGGTGAGTTTTATTCTCCATCAAAGGAAGTCAATACATTTTTAAAACTAGTAAATCAGAAAGAGCAATATAAGCATATTATTGAGAAACACGCTAAAAGAAATAGATAAAAAATGGAGAGTTGACTATTACGATATGCTTTTGGGACTGGTGAATGGTGCAGCAAGAACTACTATTTTCATATTTGTTTTAAGTACATTTATTATTTTGATAAAATTCCATTAACTCACAAAACAATATTTTAAAAGTAGAATCTGCCTACACTTTTCACATATGTTTTAAAAAGTTTAAGCTGTAACATGCTAGTTTGCTTCCATTTGACATGTAAAACACATGATATTGACAGATATCTTGACTGTACTTCTGAAGATGCTTTAACTGCCAGGAGGCAGATAGTGGATATTTCAAATTCCTACCCATACAGAGGTGAATAGTAGAGCAGCTCACCTGCCGACAGCTAATTTTCATGTCTGCTACTGCCTGAGGACGTTTGCTCTTCTGTTCTGACTCTGGCCCTTCAGTTTGTATCCTTCTGTTAGTTCTAAAGTTCAGTATTGTTTTTAGTCCAGAGTACTTTGGCTTGGTTTTATGAAAGTCTATATCCCTTCTTGCCCAGTCTAAGCTAAGTTTACCTTCTCATCTTTCTGGAAATCTATGCTCCTTTACAAATTTTCTTTCAAACTTTACTTAAAAAATACTTTATTAATTTATCCAATAAGCATTTTTTAAGTCACTACTACTATTGGTCAAATCCTATGTCATACCCAGAGACAGAGAAGATATGCAGTTCCATTCTAGCAGAAGAGATGAAGTTTCACAAATTACAGTTTGGATTTCTGTTAGGGGATTAGGGTGCCACTGATGGCTGCCACTGCTCCATAGAGCTTGCTGTTGCCGTCACCCCAGCTGCAGCAGGGAGGCGCCGCTGGGCCGGCACGGTCCCTGAAGCCCGAGAGAGCCACGCCCCTTCCAAGATGGGGCGGGAGCTCCCTAGGCCTCCGCTGCAGCTGCCCAAACCGAGGCTGCAGACTCAGGCATCCCTGCACTCTGAGGGTGCTGGGAAGGACCCCTTGCTCTTGCAGGCTCAGAGGTGCCTGCCCCTGCTGCCTGGCTTCTCCCTGCTGTGGATGGCCTGCTTGGATCTCAGAGTAAAGTCCCGTGAGCCTGGGGGCCATGAATGGCAGCAGGAGGCAGAGAGATTCCTGGGTGGAAGGGGCAGGTCCCCAGTAAGGGCCCTCCTTCAGGTCAGGGAAGGCCTGAAGGCTGGGAGCTGAGCTGCCAGTCCCAAGGACGGGAATGGGGACTTGTGGTGCCTCTTCTGGGCCTGCCCTTGGCTGCCCATGGACCAACTGGCATGCACTTCCTCACCTCTGAGGTCCATAAAAGCCCTGGGCTCAGCCAGAGCAGGGCAGAGGAGGTAGAACGGGAGGCCTAGCTGCAGAGTGGAGATACCCTGTCTGCTGAGAGCTGCAAAGGCCAGGAAAACCTTCTGGCAGAGAAGACCTTGGTACCTGCATCTGCAGGCATGCTTCTATGAAGACACAGGTAGAACCTTCAGAGTAGACCCTGGTTCTACTTACCCAAGCAGCAGACAAAAGGCAAAGACCACAAGCCTCCTTCTAAAATGTGGTTTTCAAGCCCCATCCACGTGTGCTTGCCACTCTTCCAGGAAGTGAAATAGAATCTGTGGACCTGGGCTCAGAAGTGAACAAGAGGACAAAACAGTCACAAGCACTGATCTTTAGCCTTCAATATTGGTCTAGCCCACTAGTGAAACTGGTGCAATGAATGCCCCCAACTATCATCTCAGTCACTCCTATGAGAAGGAATAAAAGAAGGGATAAATTAAGAGAGGGCAGAAGTACAGCAGAGGCTTCCCTTCTTTGGGCTAAAACAAATACATGAAGAAAAGTGAAAGAAGGTTCTTCTTCTTTTTTTTTTTTTTTTTTTTTGTAGAGGTGGGGTCTTACTACATTGCCCAGGCTGAACTCCTGGCCTCAAGTATCCTTCCACCTCATCCTCCCAAAGTGTTGGAATTACAGGCATGAACCACCATGTCTGGCCTTCTCTCTTCAACCAACAGTCTCCTTTTCTTTTCTTTCTTTATTCTTATCTCAAAAATAATTAGAAGCAGGGCCAGACACAATGGTTTATACTACCTCTAATCCCAGTGTTTTGGGAGGCTGGGGCAGGAAGATTGCCTCATGCCAGGAGTTTGAAATCAAATGAGCAAAATAGTGAGACCCTCTCTCATTACAAAAAATAAAAAATTAGCTAGGTGTAGTGGTGCATACCTGTAATCCTAGCTACTCAGGAGGCCAAGGTGGGAGGATCACTTCAGCCTAGGAGTTTGAGGTTACAGTGAGCTATGATCAGGCCACTGCACTCCAGCTTGTGTGACAGAGAGTGAGACCCTGTCTCAATAATAACAATGATAATAATAATTAGAATCACAAGAAATAGAAGTGGCTCAGTGTTTAACTAGATCATAATTAAACATACTTGCTATTATTAATGTACAAAAATACTAATGAACCATGTTTGTTAAATGTAAGTATGACAACCTCTAAAATGCATACATCAGGGAGAACTGACCTCAGGGTATTTGGGGGCCCAGTGTTCTGGGCCCCATAATCACATTGCATCATCTCATTGGCTATTTGAGAGGACTGAATGAGTTAAAAATCTATAAAGTATGGAGCACAGTGCCTGGCGTGCAGAAGCCTGGTTTTTGTGTTGCTATTAATTTACATTTGTAGGCCAGGCATGGTGGCTCATGCCTGTAATCCCAGAACTTTGGGAGGCCTAGGTGGGCAGATCACCTGAGGTCAGGAGTTCGAGACCAGCCTGGCCAACATAGTGAAACCCCATATCTACTAAAAATACAAAAATTAACTGGACGCAGCGGTGTGCACCTGTAGTCCCAGCTTCTTGGGAGGCTGAGGCTGGAGAATGGCTTGAACCTGGATGGTGGAGGTTGCAGTGAGCCGAGATGGCACCACTGCACTCCAGCCTGGGCAACAGAGCAAGACTGTATCTCCAAAAAAAAAAAAAAAAAAAATTACATTCGTGTAGCATTTTGCAGTAATTATCTTATTTGAATTTACAACATCCTGTGAAGAAAGTAAGACAAGTCATATTACCCGCTTTACAAATAAAGTTTTTTAGTACACTGTCTACAATTCAAATTTTCTTATTTCTCGTTCAAAACCTTTCTACTGCCCCATGCATGGGGAGCTGCCTGGTTTTTAATTCATTAGGAATAAAATTTACAAATAGTGGACTGTCTACAATTTAAATTTTCTTATTTCTGGTTCAAGTCCCTTTCTCCTACCCCGTGCATGGGTAGCTGCCTGGCTTCCCTTGTTCAGTAATTTAAAGGTTGAGTGTCTCACCTTCTCACTGGGAACTCTCAGATGACAACAAAGTAAAAATTTGAAATTCTCCTACTCTAATAGAAAAATAACCGCTTAGCTTGAATTATATATAGTATAGGGCTTTGCAGTTGTCTAGACAAATCAGTGTGTATTATACAATTCATAAATATTCGCTTTTTGTTTTGTATGAATTTTTTTTCACATACTGATTGTTTTATTTCTCATGAGTCAAACCTTACGGGAGAAGGAATAAACAGGTAAACTGGATGTCACTCCCAATCCCTTTGTGGCAGGAGGTTGATTTATCTCATTCAGCTGCATAGGTGGGTATTACCATCCTCATTTTCTTCTTAAGCACATCTTTTATCTTTATATACATAAAATGTATATAATATGGGTTAAAAATATACATATATAAAAGGCGTATGTATGTATTGTGTGCTTTTATATATATACACACACACACACATACATGTTAATAAGTAGTTGGTAACCTGCTCTGTACATTGCTCTATAACCTGCTATATTTGCTTAACAACATATCATGAACATTTTCTTATGTCCTGTGAATTAGGAAGAGGACATAAGAAAATGCCCTGTGATACTTGACATATCAAAGCTTAAACAAGTAAGGGAGTTATGTCTTGCACAAATAAGAAATCCAGAGGTAAGCAGTCAAGGCTGGTATGATCCCTTTACAGTGCCTCCCAGGACTCAGGCTCCCTCCATGTTCCTACTCTGCTATCATAGCACATGGTCTTAGACCTTGCGCTTGTTACCTCATTGTCACAAGATGGCTGCTCTGCCCCTCAAAATGCATCTGTATTCCAGGTAAAAAAAGAAGGGAAAACGCAAAGAGCAAAACAGCATATGTCAGCTGAGAAAGCTTTCGATGAAAGAACTTTCCTAGCATCCCATCCAACAACTTCCACTGACATCTCACTGGCCAAAATGGTGTCATCTGCCTGCCAAAGTCACAGGAGAAGCTGAGTGTCACCAGTTGTGTTTTCCAGGAAGCAGATGCTTGAGATGGAATTGGGTGTGCAAAAGGTTTAACGGGGAGTAACATGTGTGAAAGAAGGAAGCAGGATAGGGCAGGGGAGCCATGGTTCCCTGATACAGACCTGACAAAGACTCTACCAGCCCATTGTGCAGCTCCAAAGCAAAGGCTGCCTGCTGGGGGAGTCCTGTGTCAGGTACAAATGGGCAGGCCTTCATACCACCATCTTGCTTAGTTGTTGACTGGGGGCTGCCCCGAGAAAAGCATGACCTCAGCTTGAAAGCTGCTAGGAGTTAATAACTGGAGGCCATCAGCTAACCATGCTCCTCACAGTGGGTACCAAGTCCTTTCTCCAAGCAAGGAGATCTCTATAAATGCCACCCTGGGAAATAGAGTTTTTAAGTTAGGCACATTGCCGCCTCACAGAAACTTGGAGTTGTTAGTAAGGAAGAAGAAAGGGTGTTAAGTGGGCCACTGTTGTATCTGACACCCTTTGTTAAGCTTCCTACTCAGGAGACAAAGAGGACTTTGCCAGAGAAAGAGGACTGTTTGTTGAACAAGCTTCTATTAGTAGTTGTGCCCCATGGTGGAAGGATGTCAAGAAACAGAAGTCATCTGCATTAGAGAACAGCACCTGGGTTTTCCATCTTCCTGTGCCATCAAGTTGCCTCTTTTGTTGGGTAATCTGAAAAGAAATGGGGCTAGCTCACAAGTCAGTGAGGAACAGTGGTGGAAATAAGTGAACGAGAGTGTCGCTCTTTGTCCTTCCTCCTAAATTTTGTACATCTCTGTAGTCACTGGCATAATTAAGGTTTTTCCCTTTGGGTGTATGAAGACTTGGCTCATTGATACTTGGTTAGTAAACTGGGGAGAGACCAGTTATTCAATCCTCTCTCCTGACATTGAATAATGCAGAGGCTCTTTGGATGGTGCAAAGTCTCATTCAAAATCAGAATTCTCCAAGGAAAACTGAAATGAGCGGAGCAAGCAATTTAGGAGCTACAGGTTTGGTCATTTAGGATATTTATTGTTCTCTATTTTGCTGAAGTAGTTCCCTCTAATCTGAATGTTACTAATGCTATTGAGAAAAATTCCCTGTCTCTAGCAGCACGGAAATGCATTCAGCTTTCTACAGATACAGTCAAGAATAATTATGAAGTTTAGAAAAGATACCCTGAATCGCTTCCTGTGCTGATATCTGGGCCTGTACTTTCTTCACGGAGCTGGCTGGTTGATTAAATCTGAAAAAGTCGGCGGTGTGCATACAAATAAAGCCTTGAAATATGGAAATAAGACATAATAGAGAATACACTTGGGTTTCAGCTAATCTTACAATACTGGTGAATAATTTATTATTCTAAATACTCTGCTTAATGTCTAACCGATGATTGCTATTTACCAGTAATTAGACCCTCCATTTCAGCTCCTTTTCTTACAGACAGAAATAGTATGATCAGTTTTAAATCGGCAGGGAGGAATTAAAGGCTTTTCAATAATGTTTTTAATTTTTAAAAAGACATATTTACTGTAGAAAATAGAGAAAATTACCAGAATGATGAAAATTATCCCTAATTTCAACAACTAGAAGTAATCAACATTGTAAAGTATATTATTTCACTCTTTCATAACATTTACATTATGTTTTAAATAGATAAAATGTATATAATACGTATAAAATGTATGTAAAAAGATATATGTATATGTGTGTGTATAATCCCAAGATCAATTGGGATCATGATCTGCATACTGTTGTTATGCCTAACAAGAGACCTTGAACATTTTTTCATGTCGCTGAGTTTTCTTCTATAATACTTTTCAAAGGCCACATAGTGTTCTGTTGAATCCAGGTACCAATTTATTCAAGAAATCCCTCATTATTAAACATTTCAATTCTTTCTAGACTGTATTATTTGAGATAAGGTCTCACTGTCACCTAGGCTGGAGTGCAGTGGCGTGATCATGGCTCACTGCAGCCTCAACCTCCCTGGCTCAAGTGATGCTCCCACGTTAGCCTCCTGAGTAGCTGGGACTACAGGCATGTGCCACCAAACTTGACTAATTTTAATTCTTTTTTTTTTTTTTTTTAGTGCAGGGGTCTCCCTATGTTGCCTGGCTGGTCTTGAAGTCCTGGGCCCAAGTGATCCACCCATCTCAGCCTCCTAAAATGCTGGGATTACAAGTATGAACCACCATGTTCAGCCAATTTTTATTATTATACATAATTCTGTGAGGAATAACTGCATAACTCTCAAACATTTCTGATTATTTCTTAAGGGTAAATATTCATAGACGAGGATGAACATTGTATTTTGGTATCACTTGTTTCTGCCTGCCCAGAATTTCTCATTTTCACATGATAGAACTGACCTCCCACCTCACTCTCTCATTGCCTTTTAGTATCTGCCTCTCCCACAACTGGTAAAATGTTTCATCACACGGCTGGGACTGATCAGAGTGCACTGTCTCCTACCACTCCAGGCACAGTGACGGGTCCAGGAGTGAGCATATGATCTAAGTAGGGCTAATAAGAGGGACTTTTTCTAGGTCTGATAATAACTCTTGGATGAAAACACCTCTTTCCTTCTGAAATTCTTAAATGGCACCAAAAACCATTTAAGGTTGGGACGGATGAGGTCCCTCTTGATGCCAACATGGAAGAAAGCAGAGCTGAATAATGAAGTGATAAAGTGGGATTACTACTGACATCTTTTTTTTTTTTTTTTTGGAGATACGGTCTCACTCTGTCACCCAGGCTGGAGTGCAGTGACGTGTTCATGGTTCACTGCAGCCTCAAACTCGGGTTCAAGTCATTCTTCTGTTTCAGCCTCCCCAGTGGCTGTGACTAAGGTGTGCACGACCACGCCTGGCTAATTTGTTTTTATTTTATAGAGATAGGGTTTCACAATGTTGCCCCATCTCGTCTGGAACTCCTGGCCTCCAGCGATCCTCCTGCCTTAGGCTTCCAAAGTGCTGGGATTACAGGTGTCAGCCACTGTGCCCCGCCTGATGCCATCATTTCAGTTCCTGGTCTCAGCCATGACCGAAGCAAGGTGCTTCCCTAGACTTGTCCAATTATTTGACCTAATAAATTCCCCTGTTTATTTAAACTAATCTGAACTGGCTTTCTGTCTTTGGCAATCAAGGCTCTCAACTAATATAACTATTCTTAAGGTTTTGATATGTATTTCCAAATTACCTCCCAGAACTACATTGCCAAATACACTTGTGGAATGTGGAATTTTAAAATAATGTTAATATTGCTGCAATGTGTCAGTGTAGAACTACAGTATGAGTCAATCTATCTCTTTTTTTCATATTTCCATACCCTCTTGACTAAAGCAAAACATCTTAAACAAATCATCACACTCAAGTAAGTAAAGGTGGAGATTGGGATGAACAGAGATCAAGCTAGGTTTATATTATGCCCAGACATCAGGCTGAGTACGAGCGCTTGCTGTCAGGGATGGGGAAATAAGGTCCATGTACCCTGCAGCCAGTTACATAGTGGGTCTCTAATACCTTTACTTTCTTCCCACATGCAGAAGTGAAAGTTAAGAGAAGTCTGATGAAGGAGTCAGTTCCAAGAAAGGAGTTAAATTATTCAAGAGTAAGTTGTCAACTTCAAGTCAGTGAGCCAAGGCAGAGTAGTTCATAAAGAAACTGTGACTAGACTAGGTGGGACTCAGTTTCTGAGACAGATTTCTGAGCCAGGCCTGTGGGCAGCTGTACGAAGAGATGGGTTGGGGAGGGGTGATTTTAAAAGGATGCTAAATAACACAGGCAAAACCAAATCAACTCCACATATCAGTGAGATGAATTGGAAAACAGTATTCATTACTCCAGTTTTTCTATCAACTCCTTGTGTAGCTGTGGAGATGAAAATTGGTTCCAGTATCACTGAGGTAGACACTATTCTTTTCTCTCTCTCTCTCTCTTTTTTTTGTAATGGAGACAGAGTCTTGCTCTGTCGCCCAGGCTGGAATGCAGTGATGAAATCTCTGCAACCTCTGCCTCCCAGGTTGAAGTGATTCTCGTGCCTCAGCCTCCTGAGTAGCTGGGACTACAGGCACACACCAGACACACACCACCACGCCTGGCTAATTTTTGTATTTTTAGTAGAGATGGAGTTTCAGCATGTTGGCCAGGCTGGTCTCAAACTCCTGACCTCAAGTGATTCACCCGCCTTGGCCTCCCAAATTGTTGGCATTAGAGGCGTGAGCCACCATGCCTGGCAGCAGTATTCTTTTAACTAAAATTTGTGGGAGGTTATTGATTTGGACTGGGCCTCTACAGATCAACCAAAATGGAGTCACTCATGCTAAAGTTTCATGTCACCAAACAGAAACTAAGTCATCTGCCTTCCAAGAAACTAAGGAGGGGTGGGAGAGAAAGAGGAAAAGACAGTGTAGCCAAATCCCCTAACAAGGCCAGTTTTAGCTGACGTGATAAAGGAGTCCCCCCTGCTTTAACATGATAGGAAAGTAACTTTGAAATGACCGATTCACTTTTTGTTCCTTATTTTGGCTTTTATTTTTTTAACCCCTTTTCTGCCTATAAAGCCCACCTCTTCTGCTTAGCTCATCAGATCACCTTTTCTAAATTTTTTATTTTATTTATTGATTTTGGGTAGAGATGGGGGTCTCTCTATGTTACCCAGGCTGTTCTCAAACTCCTGGGATCAAATGATCCTCCTGCCTTGGCCTCCCAAAGTGTTGGGATTACAGGCATGAGCCATGGTCCCCAGCCACCTTTTCTAAAATTTTATGGGAGATAGTACCCTGATCCATTCATCACAAATAAAAGCCAATTAGATCACTTAACTAAATTTGTTGTAATTTTGTCTTTTGGCAGTTCTCAAAAGGAAATGGAAACAACACTTTATTAGCAGCAGCACATCTAAGATGGATAGTTTTGAGATGCACCTGTGCACTCTTGGTCAGTTGAAACTTCTGAGTCAACAGTAGTTGGCCTAGTACTGTTTCCCGAGAATGAGTGGTTTAACTCACCCTTTCATATACCTCTCAAAATGATTTCTTATTCTTAAAATTACGAATAAACAAAACTGAAGAGAGATGAGCTTCAGAAAAATGGGAACCGATCATTAAACTTTTTTTTTAGAACATTTCCTGTTCTTCAACTTGTAGAAGTGGATTATTTTAAAATCTATTTCTACTTAGACTTTTATTGATAAAAAATAATACATTTCTCCATATCCTGACCAAATCAATGTTGAATACACATTTGTAGGATACTGCTTATAGGGGCTGCTTGACTTGGCCCAGGCCTGCTGGGTGGTTGGAAGTGAAGGGTAGGATAAATCAGCAAAGATCTCCCCACCCTCCAGCCCCAGACTGCTTAACTGAAGAGACTTTGGAGACCAGTTGGGTAGCCAGGATTGCAAAAGAACAAACTTGAGGACCAGACAGTTCAGAGCTGGAAATTTTGGAGGCATTTTCCAGAGCCCTGAGAATGAGAGAAGATCTCCAACCATCCACGGTTGTTTGGGCAAGGAAAACATCGCGGAAAGGGAGGTGGGAAACAATAGCTGAGAATCAGGCAAAAATATCTGGAAAATGGGTAATTATCTTATTCACCACTATCTCTCCTTTCCACTGGCCACCCTTCCAGGTATTTTGTGATCTGAATTCCAGCTCTGCTCAGTTCATCCTGGAGAAATCAGAGGAAAAATGGTCTCTGTTCACAAACCCCTTTCCCCTACCTCTGCTGCTTCAGTGACAATAACTGAAAGAAAAAATTGGTGTAACAAAACTTTACAATTTGTATATTTAGAAAATCTGAAAGAATCAACAAGTAAAATTCCTGGAACTAATGCAGGACATGGTTAACATCCAAAAGTCAATTGCAGCCAAGTGCAGTGGCTCATGCCTATAATCCCAGCAATTTAGGAGGCTGAGGTGGTAAACTGCTTTAGCCCAGGAGTTTGAGACCAGCCTGGGCAACATGGTGAAACCATGTCTCTACAAAAAATAGAAAAATTAGCCAGGCATTGTAGCATGTGCCTGTAGTCTCAGCTGCTTGGGAGGTTGAGGTGGGAGGATCACTTGAGCCTGGGAGGTCAAGGCTGCAGTGAGCCATGACCATGCCACTGTGCTTCAGCCTGGGTGATAGAGTAAGACCTTGTCTCAAAAAAAGAAAAAAAAAAAAAGTCAATTGCTTTCTTATATACCAGCAATGAACAAATGAAATTTGAAATAAAAACCAGAATACCATTTACATCAGCATTCCCCAAAATGAAATTGGTAGAAATCTAACAATACATGCAGAAGTTCTATATAATGAAGAGTATAAACCTCTGATAAGAGAACTTTAAAAAGATCTAAATGAGTGGAAAGATATTCCATGTTCATGGACAGGAAGACTTACCTGGTCAAGATGTCAGTTCTTCCCAACTTGATCTATAGATTTAATGCATTCTCAATCAAAAGCCCAAAAATATATTTTGTGAACATGAACAAACTGATTTTAAAGTTTATAGGAAGAGAAAAAGACCCAAAATAGCCAACACAATATTGAAGAAGAAGAACAAAATCAGATAACCAACACTATACCGTAACAAAGACAGTGTGATAGTGGTGAAAAAATAGACAAATAGATCAATGGAACAGAATAGAGAAGCCAGAAATAACTTACATAAATATAATAAACTGATCTTTGACAAAGTAAGCAAGGCAATGAAATAGAGAAAAAGATAAACTTTTCAACAAATGGTGCTGGAACAATGGTACATCCAAATGGAAAACAAAAATTGAATCTAGACAGAGATTTTACACCTTTCACAAAAATTAATGCAGAATGGATCATAGACCTATATGTAAAATGTAAAACTATTAAAGTCTCCTAGATAACAACCCTGGAAAAAAATCTAGATGACCTTGGGTATGGCAATGACTTTTAAAATACAATACTAAAGTCATGATCCATGAAATAAGAAGTTGGTAAGCTAGACTTCATTAAAATTCAAAATTTCCGCTCTGCAAGAGAATGAGAAGATAAGCCACAGATGGAAGAAAATATTTACAAATGACATATCTGATAAAGGACTGTTCTCTAAAATATACAAAGAACTCTTAAAACTCAACAATTAAAACATGAACAACCTGATTAAAAAATGGGCAAAAACCTTAACAGAGACCTCACCAAAGAACATACAGAGATGATAAGTATATGAAAAGATGCTCAATATAATATCATATGCCATTAGAAAAATGCAAACTACTAAATGCAAAGTGGCTGCACCATTTTGCAAGACAGTGTGGCAGTTTTTTTATAAAATCAAACATACTCTTACCGTATGATCCAGCAGTTACCTTCCTTGGAATTTACCTAAATAAGTTGAAAAGTTATGTCCACACAAAAGCCTGTACATGGCTATTTACAGCAACTTTATTCATAAATGCCAAGACTTGGAAAAAACAACGATGTCCTTCAGTGGATGAATGGATACATAAACTGTGGGACATCCAAACTATAGAATATTATTCAGTGCTAAAAGAAATGAGCTATTAAGCCATTAAAATACATGGAGGAACTTTAAATCCATGTCACTGAGTGAAAAAAAAGCCGGTTTGAAAGGCTACATACTGTATGGTTCCAATTATAGGACATTCTGGAAAAATACAAAACTTATGGAGACAGTAAAACAATCAGTGTTTGCCAGGGGTTAGCAGGGAGGTAGGGATGACTAGGTAGAACACATAATATTTTCAGGGCAGTGAAACTGTTTTGTATAATATTATAATAGTGGACACATGTCATCATACATTTTTCAAAACCCATTGAATGAACAGCACCAAGAGTGAAGCTTAGTGTAAACTATGGACTTTTAGTGATAATGATGTGTCAATGTAGGCTCATCGATTATAACAAAGATGTCATTCTGGTGCTAGATGTTGGTAGTGGGGGAGGCTGTGTGTGGGGAAGTAGGGGATATCTGGGAACTCTCTGTACTTTCCGTTCAATTTTGCTGTGAACCTAAAACTGCTCTAAAAAATGAAGTCTATTAAAAATGTATTAGCTAAAAAAAAAAAAAAAAAGGTATAAGTGATGAGTCAGTGAAAGGCAGATAAAAGCATTGAGTAGCAAAGGCTCATTTTCATCAATACTGCCCCATTAAGAAGAGTTTGCTTTCTTCTCTGGCATCTTCCATTCCCCACTCCATTCCTACTTCCACCCTTTTAAGCATTCAGTCACTTTGTAGTCCCCATGTGTTTATTTTGTCAAAGTCTGATCTTATATTAGTATTTGCATATTTTACGATGGATACACTTTACACCCTAGACCATAGACTATCCATGCTGAGATAGTCAGAGTGATGGGCTTACTCCTAGGTGAGAACAGTTCTATGTGTCTGGTTCCTACCTGTTTGCTCCCAAACTTTCCTGTCCCCTCTCCTTTTATTCTGTCCCCAGCTCCCAGGTACTCTGGATCTAGAATCCTTGCCTTGGACCCACAGTAGAAAGGACATGCTGGGCTAGACTGCCTTGGTCTGGCCATTGCCAGTCTTAAGCCTCCAAGTTTCTTTTGCCCTTGGCAACTCCCAGACATATAAGCCTGGCCTTTTTGGTGGGAATGGGGGTTCAAGAGAGACATCTAGAGCTTCTTTTTTCCTTATCGGTTACACTCCACTTCAGAGGGCTAGACCAACTCCCAGCGCAAGTTGCTTCTGGAAGGTTTCTCAGTGAACACGTCATAGGTTACAGGTGTTTATGAGACAAAGATGGCTTTAAAAGATGTGAAACCATTTAGAAACTTTAAAAAATTTATAGCATTTGAAATTATTTTGTATTTTATAGGTAATAATCATACAAATAAAATATCATATTTTCTTTCTTTCTTTTTTTTTTTTTTGAGACAGAGTTTTGCTCTTGTTGCCCAGGCTGGAGTGCAATGGCATGATCTGGGCTCATTGCAACCTCTACCTCCCAGGTTCAAATGATTCTCCTGCCTCAGCCTCCCAAGTAGCTAGTATTACAGGTGCCTGCCACTACTCCCAGCTAATTTTTTGTATATTTTAGTAGAGATGGGGTTTCACCATATTGGCCAGGCTGGTCCGAACTCCTGACCTCTGGTGATCCACCCACCTCGACCTCCCAAAGTGCTGGGATTACAGGCCTGAGCTGTATATTTTCTCCAAGTCTTATATAGTTTCTCCCAAATGCCTTTTAGGTTTCAAATGGAGTAAGATGAACTAAACTACTTGCTGGATGTCAGTACACTTGAGTTTAATCTCAGTTACTCAATAGATGGTGACTGAGGTTATTCATGACTTAATTCCTTCAGATCTTCCTCGTGTATAGGAATAAGGGAGAAGGACCAGATTAACATCTGGTCAAGTCTTCTCCAGTCTTAAAATTTTATGATTTCTATATGTTAAATGCAAATACAGACGGTGACTGATCCAGCCCAGTTTCCTCCTATATCATGTTTCTCTCAAAGTGAAACCTAAAATATTGAAAAAGCTTCCTATAAAAGGCCACACTTCAGATTTCATCAACTCGTAAAGCAGACTGTCTGTGGATCAGAAATTCTCATCTTGAAGTGTGGCAAGTCCTCACTTGTACACATGTTCTTTCCACTCAAATGCAGACACTGTTCTTGTGGAAAGAGTAGAGGAGGTCAGCCAGCCAGAGGCCCCATTCCGAGGGGATTGAAAGGTCTCCCAAGGCAACCACTCCCAAAGGCGGGTTGAGTTTCTGTGAGCTGTTTCCTGCCTGAACAAACAGCCCCTCCCAAGCCCTCAAGGCTGAACTGGTTCAGGGACGACGCTTTGGGATTCTAGTCTATTGCAGTGGCCAGTGAGTTTTGAACAAAATAAATGTGAAAACATAGTCCTTGGTGTTTGACCCCACGACAGATCCAGAAACAACATGGCTTTTTTTTTTTTTCTCTCTCTCTTTTCAGTCTGGTAATAAATAACTTGAACCTGTGCCAAACCCGGAATGCATTCCCTGGTCTATCCTGGTTCAGACGTGTCAGTGTGAGACAGACAGGAATAGGACAGGCCATAGGGAAACAGGAGCCAAGACTATTTGTTAAAGTCTGGTCCTTGGCCAAACCATGAGGTTGTTTGCCTAGAGTCCTCCTAGTTAGTTCCCTGTGGAACTATCTTCTCACCTTGTTTTCTGATACTTTCTACTCTTTTGGCAAACCCGCCCCTTCCCCTATCTCAGCTACCTAACAAGGATGCCCTATTTTCAGATAAGGATCAAGGTTGGAAAGGGTTTGATTAATTCAAACAAGTTTGGAGCAAATGAGAATTTAAGATGTAATTCCTCTCAAGAGAACTCTTTATTCACAGAGAATTCTAAAATATTGTAAATCCTTCAACAAAATCTGTAATAATGGAATTTCATACCTGTAGGAGAGAGAAATTTGGATGGAACACTCTTCTATTGCCTTCAAATCATACCATGCTTTGTAATTTAAAGAAATATGAATTTAATGCCAACCATGTGCAGACACCGTTTTTTTGTTTTGTTGTTTGAGACAAGGTCTCACTCTGTCACCCAGGCTGGACTGCAACCTCCACCTCCTGGGCCCAAGCTATTCTCTTACCTCAGCCTCCTGAGTATCTGGGACTATAGCTGCGTGCCACCATGCCCAGCTAATTTTTAAATTTTTTATATAGTTAAGGTTTTACCATGTTGCCTAGGCTGGTCTTGAACTCCTGGGCTCAAGCAATCCTCTTGTCTAGGCTTCCCAAATTGCTAGGATTACAATTATGAGCCACTGCACCCTGCTGACACTGTTTTACCCATACATTACAAAGATTAACCTATTTACTCCTTAAAGCTGTATGAGGTAGGTACTTTTATCACCCCATTTTACAGGAAACTGAAGAACAGAGAAGTTAAGTATCTTTCCCAAGGTCACACAGTTAGTGAAAGGCAAAGCTGGGATTCAAATTCACAGAGTCTGCTTCCAGAGGCCATGCTCCTAACTACCGTGCTATTCCGCTAGCTCTGTTTAATGCTTCTTCACTCCCATCCTCCTACATTCATCTATAGACACTTCAGGGTGAATCTTTTAGAAGTAGATCATTTTGGCCAGCCTGGTGGCTCATGCCTGTAATCCCAGCACTTTGGGAGGCCAAGGCGGGTGGATCACCTGAGGTCGGGAGTTTGAGACCAGCCTAACCAACATGGAGAAACTCCGTCTCTACTGAAAATACAAAATTAGCTGGGTCTGGTGGCAGGTGCCTGTAATCCCAGCTACTCAGGAGGCTGAGGCAGTAGAATCACTTGAACCCAGGAGGCAGAGGTTGCAGTGAGCCAAGATTGTGCCATTGCACTCCAGCCTGGGCAACAAGAGTAAAACTCTGTCTCAAAAAAAAAAAAAAAGTAGATCATTTTATTTCACTTGGACCTATTGCTGGATCATAAAATAAAATCTTGACTTCATGTAGACAAATAGTAGATTTGGTGAGTCTAGATTGATTGATTGATTGACTGATACACATAAAATTAAATTTTATTTTATTTTATTTTATTTTTGAGACAGAGTCTAGCTCTGTTGCCCAGGCCGGAGTGCTGTTTCCTCTTCCTGGAATACATTTCTCCTAGAGTTTCCTATGTCCCAGTTAGTTCCTCATTTCACTCAGGCCTCAGCCCAAGTGTCATCCCTCAGACAGACTTTGCTTGTCCACTCCACCTGCACCAGTACGCTTCTTTCCCTGCTTTATCTTCCATCATGGCATTTATCAATACCTACGATTAGCTCACACATGTATTTGTTTACATCTTTTCTATGTCCCTCATTGGAAGGCAAGCATGATGGTGTCTCTCTTCTCTCTTACTTGCTGTTGTAGCTCCAGCACCCAGAAGACTGCCTAGCATGTAGCAAGTGCACAATAAATACTTGCTGAATAAATGAAGGAGTTTCTCTCTTAAACTTGCTAAATAGAATGCCATCCTGGCACTTCCCTTCATTGCTTTCCTCGATAGGAACCATGGACTTCCGTTTCTCCATTTTGCTACAGAATATATTCAAATGACTTTCTAAGGAAGGATGCATTGGGTATAAAATTTCCAAATCCTTACATATTTGACAACATCTGTATTCTGCCTCAACCTAATTGATAGTTTGCCTGGCCATAGGCTTCTGGGTTGAAACTCATTTCTCTTTGAATTCTGGCAGCTACTCTGACGTTCATTCCTTTGATGGTGATGGGGGTGTGTGTGTGTGTGTGTGTGTGTGTGTGTGTGTGTGTGTTTGAACTTCCTTTCTAGAAGCTTTTAGGGTTTTATCTTTATGCATTCTCAGTAATATACCTAGGATTTTTCTTTCTTTCCTCCCTCCCTTTCTTTCCTTCTCTCTCTCCTTTTCTTCCTTCACTCATCCTGCTCTGCGATCAAAGGGCTTTTTCAACTTGAAGAGAGTTTGTTCTTTCATTTAGCTTTTCTATTATTTTGCTATTCTTTCTTTCTGAAATGCTCTGTAGCCACTTTGGACTTTCTGAAATTTTCTTTCCCTCTTCTCCTCTCCTCTCTTCTCTTCTCTCTTCTCCTCTCCTCTCCTCTCCTTCCCTCTCCCTCTCTCCCTCTCTCTCCCTCCCTCCCTCTCTCTTTCTCTCTTCTTTCTTTCTTCTTTCTCTTAAAGTGAATGCAAGTCCCTCCCTCCCTCCCCCCCTCCCTCCCTCCCTTCCT
>NW_016814218.1:158260-160793 GCF_001698545.2 Rhinopithecus bieti
TTTTTTTTTTTTTTTTTTTTTTTTTTTTTTTGAGACGGAGTCTCACTCTGTGGCCCAGGTTGGAGGCCAGTGGTGCAACCTCAGCTCGTTGCAACCTCTGCTCCATGGTTCAAGCAATTCTCCTGCCTCAGCCTCCCAAGTAGCTGGGATTACAGGCACCTGCCACCACACCCGGCTAATTTTTGTATTTTTAGTAGAGATAGGGTTTTGCCATGTTGGCCAGGCTGGTCTCAAACTCCTGACCTCAGGTGATCCACCCACCTCAGCCTCCCAAAGTGCTGGGATTACAGGCATAAGCCACCCTGCCCAGCTCCCCACTCCTTTTTCTAAGAGAACCCTTAATCCTAAGGGTTGCAGAGGAACGAAGATTAATCTTCTGTAACTTCTTCAGGCTGAATAGGTATGATGATATTCCTGTATAACTATTAGGGTCTCTCGTATTCAAGGTAGAGAGAAACTCGGTCAGAAAACGTCAGTATGGTGAGGGTCATTCATGACTCTTGAGTTCTGACAAGAGGTAATATCTGGAAGATTAATAAGTATTTCAGTGTAAGAAAATGTTGAGTAAGCTTATTCTGCATTTCCACACAAAGAGTACAACAGCAATATATTCCACAAGAGTAAACCAAAATAAGTAAAATTATCCCAAGTAAACTAAGTTAGAAGGCTCTCCATGAACTGGGCAACTGTTGGAACCAAGCTGATATGGGGTCGCTAGCTGATTCCAATGTGTCCAAAATTAGAATATTGATCCAGATTTTTACATTACCCATCTTTCTTGTTTCTTCCGAGCAGCAGTCAGAGATCACTTGTTGGTTCACAGGAATAAGCACCATTAGCCTAAATTGCAGAAACAAACTTAAAAACAACTGATGAGACTAGAATTTAATAACAAGTGTCTATAGTTCTTGAAACATAGTATTTCTCTCTCCAGTTTCCCATTTTTACTAAAGACAAATCATGGTAAGACTGATTTGCTTTATTATACTTGGCCTGATTATTTGTACAAAGTACAGCAATAATTATTATTTTCCACATAAGCTCTTTTTAAATTGACTTTGATGGAACTCTGTTTCATAGAAGGAATCTTAGATAAGACAGTTTTAGAGCTGAGCCCTGCCATGGGTTTGTACCCTCAAATACCTAAGAGTTGAGTAAATTCCTCTCCTCTTAATGTGAATGACCCCTTATTTCTTAACTTTCTTACCTGTCTTTCACTTTTGCAAGATTTCCTTACATTACTTTCCAAGATTTTACATATTTTTTGTCAGTTGTATTTTTAAATTCCAAGAATAAGATTTGTTTTCTGATTTTTCCTTTTCCAAAGCATATATTCCTATTTTAGGAGTACAGTGTACGTTAATCTGCTAGGGCTTCCATAACAAAATTCCACAGACTGGGTGGGCACAACAGAAACTTATTTTCTCACAATTCCAGAGGCTAGAAATCTGAGATCAAGGTGTCAGAAGGGCTGGTGTCTTCCAAGGCCTCTCTCCTTAGTTCATAGATAGCCGTCTTCTCCCTGTGTCTTTACATCATCTTTTCTCTGTACATGACTATGTTCTAATCTCTTCTTATAAAGACAGTAGTAAAATTGGATAAGGGCCCATTTTTACTTAATTATCTCTTTTTTTATTCCCTGCCAAATTAAAACAAATTGTGGGTACATAGTAGGTGTATATATTGATGGGTTACGTGAGATATTTTGATACAGGCATCACATCAGATAAATGGATATCCATCACCTCAAGCATTTATCCTTTGTGTTTCAAACAATTCAGTTATAGTCTCTTGTTATTTTTAAATGTACAGTTAAATTATTATTGACTATAATCACCCTGTTTTGCTATCAAATACAAGTTCTTATTCATTCTATTTTTTGTACCCATTAACAATCACCATTTTCCCCTCACCATCCCCCTGCCCCAACTACCTTTCTTAGCCTCTGGTAATCCTCTGCTCTCTATCTCCATGAGTTCAGTTGTTTTAATTTTTTAGCTTCCCCAAATAGGTGAGAATATGTGCTGTTTGTCTTTCTGTGCCTGGATTATTTCACTTAATGTAATGATCTCCAGTTCTATCCATGTTGTTGCAAATGACAGGATCTCATTCTTTTTTATGGCTGAATAGTACTCCATTGTGTATGTGCATCACATTTTCTTTGTCCATTCATCTGCTGATGGACACTTAGGCTGCCTCCAAATCTTGGCTATTGTGAACAGTGCTGCAACAATCATGGGAGTGCAGATATCTCTTCGATATACTGATTTCCTTTCTTTTGGGCACATACCTATAATTACCTCTTTAAAGACCCTGCCTCCAAGTACTGTCACATTCTGAAGTACGGGAAGTTGGAACTTCAGCTTATGAATTTGGGGGGGACATGATTCCACCCATAACACAGTGTCATCTCAATTTCTGTGAAATTGATATCTATATATATTATATATATAAAGATATATATATAACACTATATATACTTTACATATATAGATATATAAAACACTATATATACTTCATATATAGATATATA
>NW_016814218.1:163214-168899 GCF_001698545.2 Rhinopithecus bieti
TATATATATATATATCTTTAAAAAGTTCTAACCTATTCCATGCATTAGTTGTTTTCTCCAGGATCACCTTATTTATTTATTTATCTTGAATTATCTCTTTAATGTTGTAGACTTTCATCAAAAGGCCCATTATCTATTCATATTTAAGAATGGGACAAGAGAAAATTTAATTGTGAATATGGGTGGGATTTCCAGACTTTACTGGCAGACTTTACTTCTGGATCCAGCCAATACACTGGTTGGCCCCCAGATTCCTGAATGAAAGGGGAAGCACTATGGAAGTCTAACACATACGCTTGCTGCTCTTGTTCTCTTTCTATTAAAAAAAAAAAAATCCTCCACTTTCTGACCAAGAAGTAGGGTTGCCAGTTTTAGGGGGGGAAAAATGGTCAACCAGTTCAATTTGAATTTCAGACAAAAAAGAAACCATTATATATTAATGGTACTGTATGTTCCATGCAATATTTAGGGACACCCTTAACACTAAAAAACAATTCATTGTGTATATGAAATTCAAACGGAACTGAACATCTTGTATTTCATCTGACCACCTTACCACCGCAAAGGGGACATGGATCGCAGATAAGGGCCTGGCTACCTGACATTCTACCAAATATGTGGAAGAGGCAAGTAGGAAAAAAGTGATGGTTCCATTTACAGACCTTCAAATAATCATGGATTTTCATTTCACTT
Organism: Rhinopithecus bieti; assembly: GCF_001698545.2. Lineage (NCBI taxonomy): Eukaryota > Metazoa > Chordata > Mammalia > Primates > Cercopithecidae > Rhinopithecus > Rhinopithecus bieti. The sequence continues at coordinate 163,908 of NW_016814218.1, forward strand.
TCTAGCCCATGAAAATAGAACTCTAAAGAGTTCTGGCCATCTGGTCTACTCCCTCTCAGGCCACAATCCCTCTGCATATGTGATATTATATATATATATGGTATTTGTCCCCAGAGTCTATTATTCCTCACAACATCTCTGAGAATTCTGTTGATATGTTTTTTGACATTTTATGTTTTTCCTAATGAACCTTTCCATTATGAAGTTTCAAGCCCTGAAATTTAATAACTTATTTCTTAGTGTTATGAATTTTAAGACTGGGCTCACAAGAAGTTAGGAACAACATATAATTTTATTTTGTATCACTATTTACATATTCATTTCTTTAAAAAAATTAAAAATTTAGGTGGAAAATGAAAAAGCCCATGTAAATTTCATAAGTCTCACTCTTGTAGAAGAGAGTGTGAGTTTAAGTTTACAAGTGAGCTGACCAGTCTATAACTTTAGTTGTTTTAGAGACAGGGTCTCACTCTGTCATCCAGGCTGGAGCACAGTGGCACGAACATAGATCTCTATAACCTTGAATTCCTGGGCTCAAGTGATCCTCCATATCAGCCTCCTGAGTAGCTGGAACTATAGGTGCACAGTACCATGCCCGGCTAATTTTTAAGAAAATTTATGTAGAGAGAGACAGGGTCTCACTATGTTGCCTGGGCTGGTCTTAACGCCTGACCTCAAACAATCCTCCTGCCTCAGCCTCCCAAAGTGCTGGGATTACAGATGTGAGCCACCATGCCTGGCTCTTACAGTATATAGTTAATATTTGTTAATTTAACTTAAAATAAAAGCAGAAGGTATATTTAGGGTAACCAGATATTCTGGTTTGCCTGGAATTGAGGGAATTTCCAGGACACAGGATTTTCTGTGCTACAACTAACAAAGTCACAGGCAAACTGGGAGGATTTGTTCACCCTATGTATACTGGAAATATATAAATAAGTAAATAATGGGCTTAGGCCTAATCCTAATGCTCAAATTGTTTTCTAATGTATTTTATATCCCATATAAGACATATACATTATTTGCATACATCTATGAACTATCCTTTTAATTTTTCTTTAGTTGAATCAGTCTTTAAAATGAGAATATTCAGTGTGTTCACAGGTGTGCTGAATTGCTAAATTAACACTATAAATAGCTTTGGGATCGTTTGATGAAAATGTCAAGTGATTGTAAAGGTTTATAACAATATTATTTCACACCGAAGGATGCAGCAGGATTCAAAGCCTCTTGCTGATTGAACATAGATAATTTAGATACTGTAATCCCCATGGAAGTTCACTAACAATATTTCCATCATAAGGAACTAGTTCACAACAAATTGTTCTTTTAAAAAAAAAATCAGAGAGAATGTAAGTGAAACCAGCCTTTGGACCTAAATAACAAAACGCATAGGCAGGAAGGAGGTAGTTGTATAAGTCTGAAAAAAGTGAAGCCACCTGGATCTTGTAAAAAGCTATAAGAAAGGGCCCTTTTAGAAAACAACATCTATTCTCCTTGTAGGCATTCTAGGTAAACACATTTTTTTCTGTGCGGCACAATTAGTCCTAGTTACTGAAAATGTCATGTTCCTCTCCACTGACAGACACCGAAGTTTTTTCATGGGGCAAAACTGGGAATATTTGAGATAAAATTAAATAATACTGCTTAAGCAGAACATCTTACCTTTTTATACTTAAATGCTGCTGTATTTCTTAAGAGCAAGGAGATTCTCTTATACCACAGAACGATGATCAAAACCAGAAAATTTATGTTAACATTATCTAACTTACAGATCTTAATCATATTTCGCCAGTTGTCTCAACAATGTCTTTTCTGTCAAATAATAGTTAAAAAAAAATCTGGTCAAGGGTCTAATTGGGAATTACACATTGCATTTAGTTGTACTATGGCTTTAATCTTTTAAAATTGGGAACAGTGTTTTGGTTGATCTTTGCTTTTCATGACGTTTGCATTTTGAACAGTATAGGTCAATTAATTTGTCAAATATCTACTTTGTTTCTTCATGATTAGATTGAGGGTAAGCAGGGTAATATAGAAGTGATGTGACCTTAGTACAGCACACCAGGAGGCAGAATGGGACATTCTTAAGGAGTAGTTTCATTTTTATTTTTTGTTTTTTGAGGTAGGGTCCCCTGTCACCTAGGCTGAAGTGCAGTGGTGCCATCACAGCTCACTGCAGCCTGGACCTCCTGGGCTCAACCAGTCCTTCCACCTCAGCCTCCCAAGTAGTTGGGACTACAGGTGCATGGCACCACTATAATTTTTACTTGTTTTTGTAGAGCTGTGGTCTCCCTATGTTGCCCAGGCTGGTCTTGAACTCCTGGGCTCAAGTGATCCTCCCACTTCAGCCTCTCAAAGTGTTGAGATTACAAGCATGAGTCACCACACCCAGCCTGGAGCAGCTTTTATGACTGTTTTATTGGTATCTGCAATATAACAAACTGAAGATAGAGGAAGCAGCTTTCAGTGGGCTGGTAGCAGATGCTGTGGTGCACTACCCAAATCCACCTTCTAGCATTGCAGCTGTCATTACTACGGCAGCCGGAACTGCTGGCTTCCCAGAGTCCCCAACCGAGTCCTTCTCCAGTTACTGCCCTCTGCCAGGTGGGCTTTATCTCCCACATCCAATGACTGATTGAAGTTGGGGTACAAAGACCTGGTCCTGTGCCTCAACAGGGACAACTCTGAAGAGCCATCCCTACTCCAGAGCCCCTTGTGGGAGAGGCTGAAGCCTCTATTGCAACTGCATTATATTTCAACTTCTCTTTGCCTGATCTTGCTGTCTTCTCTCTCTCACCTGAGCTGATCCAGAGACCACTTTCCAATACATCTCCTGCACATGAATCTGAGTATTTCAGATTTCCCAGGAAAGCTGACCTAAGAGCGAACCATTTTATGTAAATGACCATTTTACATACGTGAGTGGGGCTTTTGATAAGCATTTCAAGTTGTAAAACAGGTCTATTTATAAATATTTTTAATATATTGAAATTTCCCAGGAAGTATGCATATTAATCTTGTTATAAGAATTTTATTTCATCATAATTCTACCCTAGGAACTGTTGTAGTCTGAGAGTAACAACACAAAGATGTTAACAAGAGATTGTGTCTGGATTGCTTAGGATAGTCAGAGCTTGATACTTAGCTTTTCATGTCCAGAAATTTAACTTTGTCAGAGTTGACCAAACTCAGAGAAACCAATACAGAGTAAGGGTAGTCTAACTGAGAGGAGAACATGTGGCAATTTGAGAGTGGGAATTTATAATGAGAAATGTAATTGCCAACCAAATCAAAAATTTCTATTGGCTAATTGACATACTCTCACCTCATAAGAAAATCTACATGGGACGTCAAATCAGAAATTTACTTGATGAATACAATGATTGATTTACCTAATTTTAATTTATCCAATTTATCTGATAACCTTTGTAGCATTCAGCCCTGGTAGGGCATACCACAAGTAGACCAGATATTCATTTCTGCTTGCCAAGGTACTCTTGCCCCAGACAGTTTGCAATATACAACTTAATACTTGAAATAAAACGCCTCTGCCCAAAGCTCTGCAACAGCTTCCTATTGCTACTATATGAAGATAAATCTTAGCTGGGCATGGTAGCACACACCTGGAGTCTCGGTTACTTAGGATGCTGAGGCAGGAGGATCACTTAAGCCCAGGAGTTTGAGCCTGCAGTATGCCATAATCACACCTGTGAATAGCCACAGCACTCCAGCCTGGGTAACATGGTTAGATCTTGTCTCAATAACAACAACAACAACTACAATTTCTTAACCTTCTCCACAAGGCCCTGTGTTGTCTAATCAGAGAAAAAAAAAATTCCTTGAAAGCCCTACTTGGGTTTTCTCCAGGAAATCAAATCAGCATAAAAATGCATGAAGCTAACCCGCTGAAAGCAATCACCTGATTCCTGGGGCGGTTGGAGAGTATAGCAGAATGAATGAGAAGCACACCCAGTAACTTCTCCCCGACAATCCCTCTCTGTAGCTTTATAAAATCATTCAGCCAAAATTATCAGCACAGCACCAGCTGACACCAAGAATGATCTTGCCTGCCCCAGACTCTACTAGAATTCTCTACATTTAAACAAGCCACAGGTTTTGTAACGTACTTCCTTACATAGCCTTATCCCCAACCTTGACACCAGAGCTGAAAGGAAGAAGAGGAACGTAGATTGCATGCCTGTGAAGTGGCTTTCCTGTCAAGGTCTTAGTCTTTCTTTCACTGGCTAGATTAAAAATATAAACAAAACCCAATGTGAGCAAGCATGTGGGGAAATGGGAATTTTCTTGTACTGCCTGCTGGTAGCGTGGAAATTGGCGTAACCTCTGGATGGTAGTTTGGTAACAGGCTCGGAAATGTCAAGTGTGCATTGCCTTTGAGTCACTTCTAGTAGCTTGCCCTGAAGTTCACATTCTCTAGTGGGAGGAGATAACTGAAAAGGAAGTTCAACTGTTTTAACACAGTGGAAACTGTTGCAAGTAATGGTTTAGAATTTTAAAAACCACGAATATCAAATCTTCAGAAACATACTTTTTCAAGAGTGACCCTCTATGTGATTGTGATGTAATGTCAAATGCGAACTGAGGAATGTCAATCCATAATATCAAGAAAAATTAATACTAAAAAATCTCTAATGTGATTCAGCCTTTTTTCAGTCTAGTCAAGTCAGTTAAAAAAGAAATCAGGGATCAATTAGAAATCACTGTTTGCAGGTTTATAAAGTAATTTGCAGAAGACAGTCTGGTGATAGCTCTGAATGGATTGTCATGTGCATGATGAAATGGCCCGGTGAAAGTCCCATGCAGCTTGTAAAATAGAGTCTTCATTTTCAAACAAACTCAACTGCACTTAGTTGTCTGGTCTCGGTTAGAGTCCTTTTGAAAGTCATGGATATGAGAAGAGGAGCCAGGAGTCAAGCACTTTTAGTCTCAAACTGGAAAGGCTCATTCAGCTTTTTTTTTTTTTTTTTT
>NW_016814218.1:170202-171395 GCF_001698545.2 Rhinopithecus bieti
CCATTCAGCTTTTTTAAAATCTTGGAAACTTTCCATTTTTTTCCATGGTAAAACTTTACTAGGTTTTCATCAGGAGAGACTTCCAGGAGAACTAAAAGCACCTATTCTCTCTCCTTTTAAATTTATTGGCATAACACTGCATATCATAAAGTTTTATGCTCCTTAAAGTCTCTCTATCTGTAGTCGCATCTCCATTACATTGTTACTGTTTGTGTCTTTGTTTTCCCTGGATTAATCTTGTCAAGCTTTTTCCTATTTCCTTTACTTTTCCAAAGAATCAGTTTTTGGTTATTGTCAATTTCAGTCATTTTTTTGTTTTCAAAAAAATTAATTTCTAAATTAATAGTTAATTTCTGCCTTTATCTTTAAAATTATATTTTAAATTATTAATCATAACAAAATTTACATACATTTGAAAAACAGAGGGATATATGGGAATGACTATATATTTGATTTACATTCCTTGGTGGACATAAGGGTCATGGAGGGGCTTCTGCTCTAAGTTTTACATCCTCCTTCTTCCTTTGAATTTATTTTGTTTTCTCTTTCAGGTTTCCTGAGTTGAAAGCTTTGTTCATTTGTTTTCATTTTTGTGTTTTCTGTGAAGTGCATTGAAAACAATAAATTAGCCCTCTAAATACTGCTTTGGGTATATCCCACAGTTACAAAATTGCATAAATGGAAAAGTTGCTTTATTCATTTGGTGGAAGGGTTTTATCAATAGCTGTCCTTCTATTATTATGTACTACTGCCATTTGGCATTCATTTTTATTTACTATGTGGTAGGCCTAAGAGAGTAAAAGTAATACCAAAGAGTTCTTCTGATCAAGGAGCTAACAATTTCAAATGGTAAAAACAAAAATTAGATAAATTGAGTGCTGAAAAGGTTTTCATCATGATTTTTCTCATCCTTTCTGGCCTACAATTTTAGCCTGTCTGCCTACATTTAGCATAAACTCAAAGAAGAGGGAATAAGTGGAGGAAGGGGATACAAAGTCATATTCAGCTGTAGGCTAATAATGTTAGCAGTGGCCATAGTGTATGTTTATTACCTGAACTTTGATTTTGTATCAGATAGTTGGTGATAAGAGTTTTGGAAGTTCCTACAAATGATCTATTACTTAGGTCAATGGTTCTTAACCTGGGTCTGTGAACCTCAAATAAAAATATATTATATATATAAAACTATATAA
>NW_016814218.1:171794-232373 GCF_001698545.2 Rhinopithecus bieti
TTATATATTATATAGTTATATAATTTTTTCACTAAATTCAAACTGAAAATTAGCATTTGTTCCATCATAAATGTACGCAGCAAACCACAGGAATATTAGCAATACCTGTGACTTTTCCTCAATAGGAATCACACGTATTTTCTACCCCATTAAAGTTGTTATAGATATCTCGACATATTGTTTATATTACTACAAAATTACTGTAGGTCTTGATCTTATTATTTAATGCATTAATAAAGAGGCAAATATATAACCACTTTAGTTATCTATGGCAGTGTAACATAGCACCCCAAACGTTAGTGGCTTGAAACAACAAATGTTTATTGTCTCACAGTTTCTGTGGGCCAGAAATCTGGGCTTGGCTAGATACTGGGCCTGCTGGCTCAGTATCTGGTTTTACAAGGCTGCAGTCTAGGTGTCAGGCAGGGCTGCAGTCATCTCAAGGCTCAACTGGGAAAGAATCTACTGCCAAGCTTACTCACGTGATTATTGGCAGTATTCGGTTCATCACAGGTTGTTGGACTGGGGGCCTGAATTCCTTGGTGGCTGTTGACTGGGTATCTCTCAGTTCCTTGCCACGTGGGCCTCTCTGTAAGGCAGGTCACAACACAGCAGCTGTCTTCCATGAAAGCGAGCAAGTGAGAGAGCAAGGACAAGCAAGATGGAGCCCAGAATCTTTTTGTTACCTAATCATGGAAATGATATCCCAATCGCTTTTGCTGTATTTCCTTTTTAAGAACTAAGTTACTAGAGAAGGGAATTATAGAAGGCAGGAATACCAGAAGCGTAGGATCATTGACAGCCATCTTAGATGCTACCACTTACTACATAATTATAACACAAACTCACTTTTTAATATTTTTGGAAACTGTATGTTAACGTTATCAATTTCCTTTGTAACCCTAGGTAGTTTATGCATTTAAGAACACTGTTTTGAGGCCGGGCACGGTGGCTCAAGCCTGTAATCCCAGCACTTTGGGAGGCCGAGACGGGTGGATCACGAGGTCAGGTGATCAAGACCATCCTGGCTAACACGGTGAAACCCCGTCTCTACTAAAAAATACAAAAAACTAGCGGAGTGAGGTGGCGGGCGCCTGTAGTCCTAGCTACTGGGGAGGCTGAGGCAGGAGAATGGCGTAAATCCGGGAGGCGGAGCTTGCAGTGAGCTGAGATCAAGCCACTGCACTCCAGCCTGGGCGACAGAGAGAGACTCCGTCTCAAAAAAAAAAAAAAGAACACTGTTTTGAAAAGGGGTCCATAGACCACCAAACGTCTGGTTCATAGCTCTGATTTGTTTCAGTTGAGGTACTTTCAACAACCTCCCAGGGAAATTTGTTTACAATGGTCTCAATTTAGGAAAATTTAGGAACTAGAGGTCAAAGTCTTAGCCTATCTCATATTAACCTAGACTGCTACTCTATACTAGTTCATATTACTCTAGCAGGGTGCATTTGAAGACATAAATTTGCTATGGAACAAATCATACACTGTTCTCAATCCTACTGTAGCATTTGAATGGTATGTGTATGCGTGCAGTACAGGGAGAGGGGTGTATAGGCCTCTGTCAAGCTTGTCTGATCACAATTAAACCTCCTATGCTTGTATATGACAGATGTCATTTGAGTTTCAAAATGACCATATAAGTGGAGCTAATCTCCCCCAAAATAAACTAATTACCAAACTAGAGCTTTTCCCACTACTGAGCAATGCATGGAAAAGCACTGTGTAAGAAAGAGAAATGATGTAATGCTTCTTTCCTAAGTGTTTTGCTCGTGTCACCTGCTCTTGGGAAACCTAAAGAAGACAGGTGGCATTTCTAAGTGATAATTTTTGCAAGCACAGTACCAGCTTCATATATTGTCTCAATAAGCTAAAAGCTAAGGTTATTTTGTAAAACCTCCAATACTCATATTGAGGATAAACTTGTCAACAATAATTGGGAGTCATTCTCTTATTTGGCTTTCCCAAAGGCCAGTTTTGTCCCTAGACGCAAATTGCATCAACCTTCCCAAAGTTGTCCCTTTTGGGTCATCCTATAGGGGAGTGCTCTTCTGCACAATTCTCGAATCCTAATGATAAAGCAGGCCAGTACTGTCAGTTATTTTAGATTTTCCAAGAAAACCCAAACAGGTTTTTAATGTATTTTTTGTGGCATTTCCAAATCCTAGTTCCTCTCCAGTCTCTGGAGTCCCCTCATGGTGAAATGGAAGCATCAAGGAATCTGGGTGGCTTCGAGTCCCCACAGCTACCGACTGAGCAACTTAGCTGATTCATCTTTGTTGACCACTGTTTCCCCATCTGAAAAATGTGTGAATTCTCTCTTTCCATTTCTAACATTCTTTGCATTACATTGTTTGAAAAATTCGTATGACATTTAGAATGTGACTAATGTCGCAACACACTAGGCCACCCTCAAGAGAGGCTTGAACAGGTTTTCAGTAAAAACGGCAGTGAAGTGAGGCTGGTGAAAGGAGAAGTGGTCACAGTCAACTCCCTCAGAACTAGTCTGGACTTCACCAAGCAGAGATGGGTGGGGCCGGGGAGAGCGGCGTTGACGACAGAAGACTACTTCCGGTTGTGGTGCGTATGACGTCAGGGCGAGTCGGACGGACCCAGCCACCGAGAAGCCAAGGAGGGAGGGCTCGCGAGAGTTCAGGGAGGCCGCCCCGAGATTCCGGCGAGGCCGCGGGTCCCACCTCCCGGGGGCGGGGCGAGGGCGGAGCGGGCAGAAGGGAGCGGACGGGCGCCCGGCCGGCTGCGGTCCGTGCGGAGGCTGAGCCGGCCGCGGGCGCGACCGGAGGCAGGTGAGTTCGCGGATGCGTCGCTCGGCTGGGGGTCCGGGCTCGCCGCGCCATCCCCAACTCTGCGAGCAGGAGGAGATCTTAGGTGTCTTTGGGTGTCCAGGGAAAGCGGGGCTCATTCCGGGACTGGAAATGTCTCCGGGGAACCTGCGGCTACGGCCTTGGCCCTCTTATTCCCTGGGGTGATACTGGCCCCGTGTGTCCGGAGAGGGAGCCTCGCCCCCGGGAAGGAATCTTTGTCCTTCTCTCTGCTCCTTTCTCCTTCCACACCCCAGCCCCAGAGCACCCCACTCCAGGTCTCCGCCTGGGCTTCATAAACAATAACAAATGTCGCGGATCCTCTTCGGGTAGCCCCAGCGCTCCCGTCCCGTGCCCTCCAGCCTATGTCACCCAGAACCAGGATCCGAGGCATGGCTCTTCAATTGTGGGGGCTGTTTGTGTACCGTTCCTAAAAACTGATGCGTCAGATTGCCAAACATTTCTCAAGACAGACTCAGGAAAGCCTCCCAGCTCCCAGAAGCCACGGAGTGCTCAAAACCAGTCTTAGAATCTATCTTTACCATTGCACCCGTAGCCCTTCCTTTGAAAATCATTTTCTCCCACTCCTTTTTTCACCGTTAGTATCGAGGTCAAACGAGTGGTTATTTGATGTGGAAATAGAAAAGATTATAACCAATTGAATAGGGCACGTTTCACCTTTAAAAAGTTGCCAGGTTGACAGCAAAAGAACAAACTTTATTTTCAAAACCAGTGGCCTTTCCTTTTACTGGTGCTGCTTTTGTTTTGTGGAATAGCTTTTCGGGTTCTAAGTTTGGAGGAATGATATAAAAAGAAATGGAAGGTGGGGGGAGGGCTAGTAGCTCTGGAAGTAGTGGCTTGTCCAAAAGTAGGATGCTGTTGTTTCTCACTTGATAAAATGCAGAACCAACGCTCTTGCCTATTTCACATAACTTGTGGTAAGTTTTGAGAGAGGCCACCTAATCGGAAATGGCCTGTTAGCTTATTTTACCGCTCAAATCTGAAAAAACAGCTTTAAGTGATTTAAGTTCTACCTCTTGATTGTAAGATGGGGATTGATGAGTGAGATCTTTTTTGGCGCTGGGGCTTGCATTTGACCGGTCTCTCTACTTTAAGGCAGGGTCTATTGCACTTAAGCCCCTTTTTGCTTCCTCAGTACAGATTCTTGAAAGTTCTTTGTCTCAGTCATCTGTGTATATAAGGTACTGTAAACCTCTGAATTTGGCCTTTCTCTCTGTGCCTCAGGATATGTAAAACAATTAAGTTTATTATACTCTCTCCCCAGTGGCCGAGAGGTATTGTATGTGAATTAGCCACCCTTGTGACTATTTGAGGAGAGAGAAGTTAGTCTAAAATATTATATTAAATTATGATATTACATAATTTTATTGCATAAGTTCATCGAACTACTTACATCTGAAAAATCCTGATCTCAAAAGAGGTACAATGAATTAAAAAATGCTTTGGTTTGACCTCACTTAGCTTTATTTTCTCCTTGTTAAGATGGCTGATAATGTTTCCCATTTGGTTGGGATGTGTTTAGAATGAGAAGCAAAGTTGGGTGTAGTTTTTGTACTCTTTTGAAAGGCCCTGCCACTGGGAATGAAAAAATTAGACTTAGAAAACCCACATTAAATAGGAGCAGTTCTTCTCTAGCCATTTGCTCTTGAGTTTGTTTTAAAATAAATCAAAGAATAGAGACTAAGATGATTTGTGCCAACAAATAGATGTCCTTGTCAGTTTTTATGCTGCAAACTTGATTTCTAAAGGTAGGACACTATAAGAACAAAGGAAAATTGGACTTTCTAAAAGTGATAACAAAGCAGTGGACTCAGTTCAGCTCTTTGCATTCAGAAAAGTTCTGTTCTCTTAAATATAAGGAGAGCATCATTGTGTTAGTGAAATTGAGTAATGCCCTTTCGAAAGTGCCTCCCCAGTGATCCAGGATAAGTTGGAGGCTTTTTTTGGTGTGTGTGACACTTTTTGTTAAGAGAGAAAGAGAGCACAAATCAGAGCCAGAAAGACTTGCATCTCAATGTATTGTTAAAATGCTTTTATTTTATGTAAATAGTGTAGGGTGAATCAAACAAGCATATTGTCATCTAGCATCCTTAGGATTACATTAAAATCAGCAGATGGGCAAGTTATGATTAGGTTAGACTTGACATATGCAGAAATTATGCTACTGTATTTTATATTAAAAGCACCATGGTCTTTTGAATGAAATAATGAAAGCAAGCTTTTGAGACATAACTTTTTTAAAAAATTAAAATATATCTTTGGTTAGTAGTTTAAAAACATGAAGCATATCCTCCTCTTATTCCTCCCAAAATTTTTAAGTCTTGAGAAAGTATTTAGCAAGGTATGACCAGTACTTAAGTGCACTGGTTGCATAAGCCTTCTGTCTCCAGGTAAAGGTTTGCTAATTGACAGGGTATTGTTGTTCAGAATCTTTAGAGGGAAAGAAATCAAAGGCAGCAGTGAACAGTGTTTGCTGCTCTGTACTCTCGGACGAACTGTGGTTGCTGTCTTCAAGGAGATGTGATCCGGGGGGAGAGAAATGTACCTACCCAAATAAATACTGTAGAAAATGTGTTTTATGAGGAAGCCAAGGAGGGAGGGATTAAATGCTACTAGACCAATTAAGGAAGACTGAAATAGGAAAAGGCGTTTCTGTGGATGATTTAAGTGATCTAGTCATATGATAATGATGATAAGTAAATATATAATGCTGCTTCCTGCTAAACCCTTTACATGTACTACTTACTTTCCTGGCTTTAATCCTCACAATAACTGTATGGTGTAGGTATTTTTATTTTTCCCGTTTTGCAGATGAAGTAACTGTGGTACTAAGGTTAGATAGCTACTGAGTGGTAGGACCAGAATTCTGACCCAGGCATTCTGTCTTGTACCCTATGGCGTGCTTAACTGCAATCCATATTTTCTCTCCCATTCATGATGGTCTTCCTTAGGTCTGTAGTTTCAAAAACTTGACTTGGGAAGTACATTCTTCTGACATCTAAATTTTGGGGTCAGTTTTCTAGAAACAGTTCCAAAATAATGAACACCCAAGTAAATGAGTTATTTTTGACATGTTATTTTAATCCATTTTTGGAAGTTATTCATGGTGCAAATTAAATATAACTATTGAGTGGGACTTTTAATAATTTTGACTTATTACCTGTAAGTATTCATAAGGACTTAGAAGTGAGAAGGTATTCCATATTAACTCTTTTGCTTAATGGAATGTTTGAGTCATTGTATACTTTGTCCTGTAATTATTATTTTTTTAAAGACAGAGCCTCACTATCTTGCCCAGGCTGGACTTGAACTTCTGGGTTCAAATGATCTTCTTGCCCCCTAAGTAACAGGCACTATAGGCCTGAGCCACTGTGCTTGGCTTTGTTCCGTAATTTTTTTTTTTTTTTTAGACAGAGTCTTGGTCTTTTAGGCTGGAGTGCAGTAGTGTGATCATGGCTCATTGCAATCTCTGCCTCCCAGGCTCAAGCGATTCTCCCACCTCAGCCTCCTGAGTAGCTCAGACTACAGGTGTGCACAAGCATTCCCAACTGAGTTTTAAATTATTTGTAGAGACAGGGTTTCATTATGTTGCCCAGGCTGGTCTCAAACTCCTTGGCTCAAGTGATCCTGCTGCCTCGGCCTCCCAAATGTTGGGATTACAGGTGTGAGCCAATGTGCCCAGCCCTGTTCTGTAATGTTTTAAACCACTTGGCACTGGATAGTTTTGGGGTTATGAAGTTGAAATTTAGTTAATGATTGAATGTTAGTCTCAGCTCTTTTAGTTTATTTGCATGAATAGCTATGCTTATAATGGCAGAAACAGGGTGAATAGAGTACATGTATAAAATGAGAGGAGTTCCATCACTGATACTTTCTGTTGGGGCAACTTTGACAGTTCTTTGGGATTGTGAAATAAAAGGTGCTATAGAAGTGAGCAGTGTCTTGTGTAGGCCTACTCAGTACCGTAAATGTCCACCTGATTTTATTTATGAAGTTTCGGGAATAGTCCATATTTGTTGTTTGAGAATTGGAATCACAAATTCAATTGGATTTAAAGGTTAGAAAAAAAGTGTATCTAGGCAGGGAATACAGTAGGTGAGCAGTGGGAGAGGTATTGCCTACCTTCTCCTAACTGTCCAGCAGGATCGACTCTTCAGCTTCTTTGTCAGTGCCCGCAGTTGACCGTACTCATAGTTTAAGTACAGCTCCAGAGTTACAGTCTCTGTGAATGAATATAAGTATTCTCTACTTGACTCAATGGGGTAGGTTCTAGAAGACACCTGTACTAGGACAGTTGATGGTTGATGAGCTTAAAACCTAATGGGAAAAGTAGCAGAACTAAAGCCAAGATTTAAAGCATGTGTATTTGTGTAATTGAAATAAGACAAAGATGGCAAAACAAATTGTAAAAGTTTTTCTAAAACAGGCCTTAAATTAGTAGTAATGGTATATCATTTCCATTTACCATGCCCTGATTGGCAGATCTTTAGCCCATCACTTCATGGAGATACTTAGATGTCGACTTCGCTTTGTTATAAAAAGTTCACAAGTTTTTCTAAGTACAGGTGGTTTTGGAAGGTTGTCTTAGTAAAAAGGTGTGTGAGTTGTTCTATCAAAAGGAAACCAGTCATACTGTTACCTCCTTGCTAATACAAATTTTGGGGTCATCTTCTCCCACCAGGAATAGTCTGCATTGAAAATCCACAGAGGCAGGTAGCCTGCCTCTTAGATGAGCTCTGCACAGGTCTTAGGGAAGACCTTAACAGTTATAGGTCATGTGGTGACCTGATCATTCACTGTCGTATTGTACAAGTTCAAACAGGCTTGGAGCCTTGACAGTTGTCTGTGGTTTGTAATGATAACACTTATGCTTAGCATTTATTTATTTATTTATTTATTTATTTTTGAGACAGAGTTTCACTCTTGTTGCCAAGGCTGGAGTGCAGTGCACAATTTTGGCTCACTGCAGCCTCTACCTCCTGGGTTCAAGTGATTCTTCTGCCTCAGCCTCCCAAGTAGCTGGGATTACAGGCATGCGCCACCACGCCCAGCTAAGTTTTGTGTTTTTAGTAGAGATGAGGATTCACCATGTTGGTCAGGCTGGTCTCGAACTCCAGACCTCAGATCATCCACCCTCCTTGGCCTCCCAGAGTGCTGGGATTACAGGTGTGTGTCACTGCGCCTGGCCTATGCTTACCTTTTAAATTCTTAACAAGCTCCTTGCCTTCCCCTAAATTAACACCGAATCAGTTGGTAACTCAAATTGTTGATTCTCTGGCTATTTATACAGAAGGCTTCCTGTTTTCCTTGCCTTTTGCTGATTCTCATTGATTCCACAGGTACAGAATTTCTACGTTATAATATATGTTTCTGATCCCGTATGCACAGATAACATCCATTGTTTTCTTACCTCTTTGAGTTATTTACTATCTCTACAGCTGATTCAGGAGATTTTATTCCTCTTTTTCCTGATTCCTGGGACACTTTTACTGCTTTTGCAGTTCCTGAATAGGTTGGAGTTAATAATGTTTAACATCACAAATCAACCACAAATACAAGACACCCAGAATAAAGAACAAGATGGCAGAAACTAACATGAGAGCATGATAGCTAATACCATGTATTTTTGGCATTTGGGGTTGCTGTGCCTTTGCTGTAGAGTGTAGCTTTCGTTCTGTTATGAAAGTTTAAAAAATTGAGTTTGGGACAGAGAAGCCTCTGTCCACATTAATGAGCGCTTTTCAGGGGCCTGGTTCTTCCATTACTATTCTGCTTTTATGAATACAGTTATTGCTGTTCTGCTTTTATGATCTGGAGATTTTGACTGCATTTCTCTTGATTCCTCACCAATTCTAAAGACACAGTAAGTAATCTGTACATTTAATATGAAGAAAACTTTGTGTAATTTATATTTCTTAAACTTTGTCTCCCAGTGGTAATATATAGATTTAGCTCTCCGAATATCATCTTCCCCTCTTAAATGTTCTTGATTCCTTTTTCTTCTGAATGTCACCCATTGGGGAACAGGTCGAATAATTTTGTCAATGCCAGTAACCACTTACCACTTACTATGCACCAGACATAGTGCTAAGTACTTTGTATATATTATCTCATTTAATCCTTACAGCAATCCTGTGAGTTATTATCTCTACCTACAAATGAGGACACTGGAGCTCAGAGAGGTGAAGTGACTTGCCCAGGGTCACACAGGTAGATTGTAAGTGGTAGAGTTAGAAGCTGATTCTTCAAATCAGGTTTGCTTTCTCTTATATTGCATTATTTTACTATAGAAACTTCTCCTTTTCTCTTTAATTTACCTCCCTCTTCTATTCCCACCCCAAGTTTTCTTTCTTCTCTTTTCTCCCCTACTTTTTTGGTAATTTCCCCTTTAGGAGTTATTTGCAGTTTTGTATGTCAGACATAAATTCTCTTGGGAAAAGATGCAGAAATAATTATATTCTGATTTCTTATAGAGAGGGATTTCCTCTTAGCCCTTATTTTAAGAATAATACCAGGAGCCCTTTTATTTATATTACACTTTATAGTTTTATGAAGCATTTTTACACATTTCCTTACTTAAGCCTCATACCAGTCACGTGGTATAGGCAGTGAGGGTATGACTATTACACCTATTTTCAGGTAAAGAGAGGAACTCAGTTTAAGTGACTTGTCTGAGATCTCAAAATAAGAGACAGAGCCTGAATTTAAACTTTCAACTCTAATATAAACACTTTATTTAACACACTGGTCTTCCTTGTAGAGTAAAAGCTACTACAGGCAAATTGTTCACCAAGGGCTACAAAATTAGTTGATGAGACAAGGTTTTTGCCCTCAGTGATTACGGTGCTGAAATAAATGATATAATCAAATGTTCTGACTTCATTTAAGCCAATTAGGAGTGGGTAAATATCATTATAGCATGGCATTTTCTAAAGTTTTAAGCCTTGAGCTTTGTTTTGTTTTGTGAGAATTGAGAAGCTGGAATTTTAGTTCTGCATTTTAAATCATGAAATGTTAAAGTCCTTAATTCTTAAGTTATTGTCTATCTCATTGTGTACTCAACTGCTTACATTCTAACTAAAACAATTATGATAAAGGAATAGGGTGAAGGGAGGACAGACATAAACAGTGAAATTAAGGAATTGGGAATCCTAACAAGGGCTTGCTGAGGTATCTTACAGTAGCACTTTTGTAGAAAATTGAATATGATCCTTAAAAGAATGGATAAGCTGCAAGTACTGTTCACTTCTGGAAAGCGATAATATTTGAAAGCTCAGACAGCTTATTTAATGATCCATTTTTGACATGCTATCTTGTACTAGTGTCTTGTTTTATTAAATTTTACTAGCAGTGTTCATTTTTACTTAGTTAAGCCTCTACCCACTGACCTGCTCCCATTGTGGAAACCCCACACCATTTGCCCCTTATAGCTTTTCTGTATTTGGCAGCTGAGGCTGGTTGCTCAGTTTATTGTAGTACTAGGGAGTTGCCCTTTATTGTGTTTTTTACAACAGCGATCCATTTCATTTGGACGTTTTCGGATCTGGTTGAGGATATTCTCCATATGTCATCTCTTATCTGGCCAAGCAGAATAGACTTTTTCCATTTTTGTGGCTAGAGTGGAAAATTTTAGGACTGAATTGCATGTATATGACCCATTGATATTCTTAATACTGGCAAATCCTAGAGGAATTACAGACTCATAATATTTTAGTGAGGTTAATCATCATAATGCATTATTTATCAGCTATTTGCAGGGCACTGTGTTAGGTACCATGGCAAACTAGAGACAAATAGATGTCTGGCCCTCCATTTAGAAAAGTTCAATCCAGTAAGACGTATAACGTATGGGTACAAATAACTGTAATTCAAACAGAAAGTGATAACGGAGGTACAGGGTACTGTGGGAGCA
This sequence comes from Rhinopithecus bieti, assembly GCF_001698545.2. Classification (NCBI taxonomy): domain Eukaryota; kingdom Metazoa; phylum Chordata; class Mammalia; order Primates; family Cercopithecidae; genus Rhinopithecus; species Rhinopithecus bieti. Next base: position 182,547 of record NW_016814218.1, read on the forward strand.
AAGGAAAGAGAGATTGCTCCTGGCTAGAGAGATTAGGAAAGCTTCCTATATGAAGTGAAATATGAATTGACCCTTTCAGAGTGAAGGACATGCCGGGCAGAGGGATTAGCATAAATTGGGTGTATCTGTACAGCACCTGGTAAGTTCTGTTAATTATCTACTTCTCTTTCTGCCCTATTGGATTTGAACCCATTGAACTTAGAGAAGTGATGTTTTCCAGCTTTTCATTCTCTACTTCATCACCTGCTCAACTTGGTACATTTACTTAGAGTTGTAAGTGGCAGTAGTGTATATGGAGTGAATTCAAGGAAAGAGGGACCAGAAATGGGAAGACCAGTGAAGAGACAAATTTAAATAATCTAGGTGATAATAATGAAGTTCTAAACTAGGTGAGATTGGGAAGGAGAGACTTACATGGATGTGTCTCTCCTTTCTAGTGAAAGAACCTAGGGAGTTCTTTCACTGTGAATTGTACGTAAAGTACACACCGTGTGCCAGGAGATACGGAAAGGGAAAGACACAGTGCTCCCTCAGAAGCCGGGCAGGTGACTGGAGAGCTACATTCACAGGGGTAGAAATAGCTGCAGTCAGGCATAGCAGCTGTCATGAAAGAGCAGTGAGAGGCACACCTAAGGGAGAGGGGCACCTACTTGGGATAGTGAGAGAAGCTTTCCAAGGATGTGTGAGTGTTTGAGCGTAGACTTGAAGGATGAGGAGGAGTTTTTCAGGCCAAGAAGCCTTAGGCAGGTATTATCACATAGTGATATAAGACACTGAAGCATATTAGGGAGCCACAGGAGCCGGAATTGTTGCCATGATGCTGGACAGGATCAATGAACTTTTTATTTGCTGTGTATTTATGTTTATCCAGCGTTAGCACTCTGAGCTTTTGTAAGAAAGTGTTTCTGTTGCCTCTGGTAGCCTATTGGAAGCACCTCTTCTGTGCTTCCCCCTTGCAACCTGAAGTGCAGTGCTGCTGATAAATTGTCCCTTGCTTCCATTTTGTGAAATTAAACAGAAAAAGTAAAGATACCATCAGCTAGAGAGATAAAGAGAAAAGTAAATCCACTGAAATCCTTTTCTTTGTTGAGGCCTAGAGCCACCAAGGTTGTTGTATAAACAGAATGCTGCATCAAAGCACAGCTTCGAGAGCACTTGACTTGAGGGAGGGGATTGTGGTGGGGACATGATTATTCACCTTTCCCATAGGGTTTTATGGAACTTTAAAAAATTTCCCAAGACTGTAATACCTAATACTGAAGTCCTTTTATTTTAGTTCTAGCCTTGATTCTTTTCCTCTTCTCTACTCTAAGCCTTATTATTTTTAAAAAATAACACAGTTTAATAACTAACATGACCCTAAACTTCAGATGGTGTCAGACATCATCTCTGGTCTTCCTCTATCCTTGTTTGGTCATTCAGAGACCTGTACCTGCAAATCGTGATTATAAACTTTGTATGTAATCTACATTGGTTTGCTAGAGCTAAAAAGCACTACAGGTTTCTTTTTTACATAGATTTACTTTCTACAGTGGTTATTTTTTTTTCTGTCCTGTGAATTGGGCCACTGAAACAGAATATAAAGTCATTTTCTAAGGACAACCAAAAAGTTAATGGTAGTCTCTAATTCAAATTATATCCATTGTATTTCTAGGCCAGGGGTGGGCAGCTGTGTTGGCTTTAGTGCCATTACTGATAGTACTAAAAGATTATGGGCACTCTCAGGAGGAAAGTGAAAGGAACAGGAGGAGAAAAAGCAGGCTTGCGGGGTGGTGGGAGAGGCATAAAGAGTGGGCAGGAGAAAAAGTACATATGGCCAAAAGAGGTCAAGTATCTCTCACACCTGTACCAGGTACCACTTAGTGGGACCAGTGCCATATTTAAGGATTAAGTTGAACTCCCAGCAGTACTGTCTGAAAATACTCTGGTTGTATTTTTATGCCAAAAATGGCAGTTTGTTTTAATCAAACATTTCTGGATTTAATTTTAAAATTGTGTATGGACCTGTGTCTCTCTATTTTTAGAATGGAGCAGAAAAGGAGACAGAAATCAGCATACTTTAAATATCAATGAAAATTATAGGCACATTTCTGAAATGTAGTTAAAGCTTTAAGATCTAAATCCATAGATTAGCCCCATTGTATAGCCCAATTCAGGCACAAGGTGGCAGACAGTAAAGGGATGAATAGTTGAGAATATGTGTTTGAATTTATACTGTAGTAAAACTGCATTTTCATACTAACCAGGAGTGTAACTGGACCCACAGAAGGAAAAATAGGGTTAAGAAATTAGAGCCTGTGCTTTCCTGTTCAAGTAAACCAAGTACTCTCTCCCTTTCAGCAAACATTATCAAACAGCAAAAAATTGGTTTTTTAGAACTTACACAAAATATTGGACTGACAAAGCCAAAAACAAAAATACTTATGATTTTAGCTTTTCTGTAATAGTGGTGAAAAGTTATTTCTGATTGTAAGAAATACTGTATTGAATTGAAGTTTTTGATTGATTTTCAGAGTTGAAAGATGTGTTAGAGGTCATCTAGTCCAACTCTGTTGTGAATTCCCTGTACATCATCTCCAACAAGTGGATGTTTAGTCTTTGCCTAAATATTTAAGTTCCTTGCCTGAAGACAGGGAACTTAACAGAGATAGCTAACTTTCATTCCCTTAAATGGTTAATGTGCTCTTTTGTCCCCAGTCCTCTTCTCACTCCCTGCACTGTGAGTGTGGGTGATCTCATATGCTCTGATATCTTCAATAACTGCTCTGCAATGATGACTTCCAAACCGGTATATCTTGCTCAGGTCCCCCTCCTGAGCTTGAGACCCCATTGTCTATCTGTCTTCTAGATATCGCCACCTTTGGTGTGTTCCATGGATAACTTGGATTCTGCTAGCCCAGAGCTGCCTTTATCTTCTCCCTTCCCAGAACCATTCCTGTGCTCCTTAGCTTTCTCAGTGCATGGCGTTGTTCTCTATTTGGTTCTTAAGCTGTAAACCCAGAAATCACCCTTGACTCGTTCTTCTTGTTTATGACTGATATCTAGTCATTTTTTAGGTCTTCCTTAACTACGTCTTGAATTCTGCCTTTGCTCCTCCTCCAGTGCCAGAATATTCATTCAGGTGCCCAATGATTGAACTAGCCATCTTTCCCTGCTACCAATCTTGCCTTCTTTTGGTCCATCTTCCATGTGGCTGCCTCAAGGACTGTCCTAAACTTGAATCTGATTATGTAACTTTCATCCTTAAAATTTCTGGTGACTCCCCATGGCTTCTTCCAGGCTCCTTAGTGTGACACATGAATTCCTTTTTAGTTTTCCAGCCTTACCTTCCATCACTCCCCTACTCATCTCTCGAACCACACTGAACCACTAGCTTTCTTGTACCTTTGGTCTCACACACGACTTTGTGGAATGCCCTTTCCTATACATTTTGGGTAATTCCTGTGCTTTCTTTGGTATTCTGCTTAGGCATCTCTTTCAGGGAGGCCTACCTTGACCTCTTACCTCCAGCAGGGTTAGGTGCCTCTCCTAGGTTTTCTGACAGTGTCTAGTATGTACTTCTTTCATGTTTTTTAAATATCCAAACTACAGTAAAAGGTAATAATGTTGGGCATTGACTATGTGTCAAAACTTATTGAGCATTTGCTATGTGCCAGGCATAGGACAGTGCTAACTGGAAAGTGTTTCCTTATATAATTTTCAACTGGTTCTCATCGCAGAATTAGAGATAGTTTTTTTTTGTTTTTGTTTTTGTTTTGTTGTTGTTGTTGTTTTTTTGAGGCAGAGTCTTGCACTGTCGCCCAGGCTGGAGTGCAGTGGCTGGATCTTAGCTCACTGCAAGGTCCGCCTCCTGGGTTTATGCCATTCTCCTGCCTCAGCCTCCTGAGTAGGTGGGACTACAGGCACCTGCCACCATGCCCAGCTAGTTTTTTTTTTTTTTTTTTTTTTTTTAAGTAGAGACGGGGTTTCACCGTGTTAGCCAGGATGGTCTCGATCTACTGACCTTGTGATCCGCCCGTCTCGGCCTCCCAAAGTGCTGGGATTACAGGCTTGAGCCACCACCGCACCCGGCCTCTAGAGATAATTTTATGTCACTGCAAGAGTAATGTTTGAAGATGGCTGTCTTACATCTTCTCTCTTTCAGGCTAAGTATCTTCATTGAATTTGTTCAAATATGGATTTCAGACCTTTTGCCTTCCTGGTCACTCCCATCCATGTGTTTTATTTAGTTTTCTCTCTTAAAGTATGTGGTTCCATTTTACATCAAATACAGTTGTCATAAAGAAACGTAGGGCTTCTTGGATGGGTAGAAGCTGGATATGGATTGTCATATTTAAGGTATAGACCTCACTTATTTAGGTCCTTAGCTGTGAACATTTTTCTGAACATTTTCCAGAAGTCATCAGAATTATGGGAATTTACTTATATTTAGCAAGCGATGGAGAGACTGACTTAAAACCAAGAATGCCAGTTAGTGAATGTATTAGTATAACTGTGAATGGAATGGAAGCTTATAGTTGGGTGAGCACACTCTCATCTCTATAGGAGAATCTACAGGGGAAGCCAGACCTTCTAATGAAATGGGTAATCTTAATGGGGAGTGTCACTAAGCCAGGATAACCCGATGGAGAGTCTTTATAAGGATGCAGCTGTCTAGCGCCGCTGTAGGGATATGGTCAGTGTGCTTTCACCTCAGACAGTGTTGGGGGCACATAGGGAAAGTCTTCCTTGTTAAACTCCTGCTCTCCCCACTACCCCAGATTAATATAACCCCCTTATGTCAACATAGTTGACAAGGTTTCAGCTTTCTTAATTCACATTCCAATCCTGCCTCCCAGAAACTACATCCTACTTTCTTTTGACCAGACTTGGGTATCCCCAGCCTTTTCAGTCACATATTTTCTTAGAATTACTGATGGTTATGGCTAAATTCCATCACTCTATTTGATTCAGGCTGATACTACTCCCAGAGGATGACTTAATTTTCAAATTATGAGGACATTTATTTTGCCCTTCGTATGACTATAGGGCATCACTAAGTATTGAATAACTTCTCCAGATATGAGCCAACTAGTGCAGTGTAGAGTATGGCATTCAGCTTCCTTGTGCATGACTTTATTTATATGTGTGTGCCAACTCAGCCTAAGATTAAGACTGGATAAATTTTAGAGGCAGCCATTTCACACTCTAATTTATGTCAAGCTTTTTTTTTTTGAAGTGGAGTCTTCCTCTGTTGCCCAGGCTGGAGTGCAGTGGCACAATTTCAGCTCACTGCAACCTCTGCCTCCTGGGTTCACCTGGTTCTCCTGCCTCAGCCTCCTGCGTTGCTGGGATTACAGGTGTGCGTCATCACACCCAGCTAATTTTTACATTTTTGGTAGAGACGGTGTTTCACCATGTTAGCCAGACTGATCTCAAACTCCTGACCTCAAGTGATCCACCCACCTCTGCCTCCCAAAGTGTTGGGATTACAGGCATGAGCCACCATGCCCAGCCTATGTCAAACTTTTATTTGACAAAATTCTTTAGTTCTTTTTTTTTTAATGTAATTTAAAAAATATTTTAATAGAGATGGGATTTCACTATATTGCACAGGCTGGTCTTGAACTCCTGGGCTTAAGCAGTTCTCCTGCCTCTGCCTTCCAAGGTGCTGGGCTAGTTGCCTTTTTGTGTGTGTATTTTGAGACGGAGTCTCACTTTGTCACCCAGGCTAGAGTGCAGTGGCATGATCTCGGCTCACTGCAACTAACTTCCACCTCCCAGGTTCAAGTGATTCTCCTGTCTCAGCCTCCCAAGTAGCTGGGATTACAGGCACCTGCTTCCATGCCCAGCTAAGATTTGTATTTTTAGTAGAGATGGGGTTTCACCATGTTGGCCGGGCTGGTCTCGAACTCCTGACCTCAGGTGATCTATCTGCCCGCCTCAGCCTCCCAAAGTGTTGGGATTACAGGCGTGAGCCCCGCGCCCGGCCTAGTTGCTTTTTTATGTATACAGCAGTTTTCACAATTTATATTTAGCATTTGATTTTTTTTAACCCAAATATAATTCTTTACATTTTCTCTTTTACATTTTATTTGTTAAAGTTAATATTCTGTTAAAATTGTTTTAGATCTGACTCTGTTCTCTTTTGTTTCATTATTCTCTCCAGGTTCTGGTCATCCTTACATTTTGAAAAGGATGTTGGGAAAAGTTTTGTCCAGATCATTGGTAACACTATTGCCCAAGCCCAGTGAATACTGCAGAACTTATTTATGAGCATTCTGAGTTTTGTTGTTTAGTTGGTTTTGTATACATGTTACTCAGCCCATCTCTCTTTTCGTCTCAGAAAGAATTGGAGAGTGGAGCTTGTTAAATACCTTTCAGATAATCGCATAGATTTGTCTTATAGCTTTGCCAACAAAAGAAATAAAGTTACTTGGCAAGACTTGTTCTTCCTGAACCTACCCTGATTCTCGGTGATCGCCCATCTTTGTCTATTCAGAAACTGTTTTATAATCTGTTCTAGGATTTTTTTCGGGCTGAATGATAAACACAGAGTTAATCTTTTGCCACGTTCATATTCTTTTGTTATGTTTGTGTTTTGTCCTCACTCTGAAAGATGGAGTACTTTGTCTCCTGTCTTAACCTCTTTGGTCTTCCTTACTTTTTAAGAGTTATTGTAGCATTCAGCAAAATTCTCATGCAGGCTCACAGTACACAACTGGTCAAGTCAGATTTGCAGTGTGTCGGGGGCAGGTCTTTTATGGCCACTTCACGTGTCATGGGCATCAGTTCTTTCATCCCAACACGCCAGTTTTTGCTGTCGTTCTCCTAGACTAAGAAGAGAGGCAGGGCTTGAGTGATGGACACTGGACTGGAAGTTCTCTTTATAAAATTGGCGTCATACCTACCTCTCCAGGTGAAAATATGTAAAAGGTCTTTGTAAACTGTGAGGGGGTAGAATTTTAAAAAAGCAAAATAGAAGTGAAGGGTTTCTTTCCCTTTTTTTCTTTCCTGTCATGTATTAACTACACCATTTACTTTAACCAACACATTCAGCCTTTTGTGTATACCAGGCCTTTTGTAAACTTTCTCTTCCAGATATAAATTCAAAAGTCCCTTTTGTAGCCCTTAATGATTTTCTTAAGTTCAGCTCATTGTGGACATTTTACTTCCTGATACCATCCTGTGTTTCTTTTCTAGGCATCCATGTTATGTGTCCCTCCTTTCTTTTTCTGTGTCTTTGAAAATCTGAGTTCATTGAAGAGCTCTTTGTGCAACCAGTCTTTTCAGAATCTTCCCATTTTCTGTCATTAATATCCTTTGTAGTTTATAGCCAGAACTCTGTTTCTTATACCAATTTTTAATCTTTTGGTTGTAACTAGAAGAAAGGATAGGAGCAATACTGGTTTTGTATCAGTCTCTGCATCACTTGTTTGGTTATACAAGTCCCCCACCACCATCACCACCATGTTTTTCTGGCTCATTCTCTTTCTTTGTCTCTTTTTTTTATCTTTCTTTTCTAGATTCTTCTTGTGATATAACTTTAAGAGTTATTCTAAAGCTCACAAGTTTCAGTCTGGTATTTTATCAGATCATGTGTAGATACAGAACATTTCCCTTGTTATTCTTTTAAATTCATTTTCAATTTATAATTTACTTCCAACAGAACTTAAAATGACACTGTCTTCAGGGCAGTCATCATGTGTACCTTCTTTTGTATTTTTCTCATAATACCTAGTCAAATATAGTTAATTTATATAAGAGAGCATTTAGTGAAAGGGAGCCTAATAAGTGCGAATTCTTACGGGGATACTTCAGGAGCAATCCAAAGTCCTTACTGTCTTTGCAGGGTTTTACATGTTCTTGCCCCTGTCACCTCTCTGAACTCTTGCTTACCACTCGCCCTCACACTGTCTGTGCCATACCGAACTCCTTGCTATTTCTTACACCATACCTCTGCTTCAGGGCCTTTGTACTTACTGTGCACGCTGTGTGGTACCCTCCTTCCTCCAGATTTCTAAATCATTCTTTTTCATCTCATTCAAACCTCCTTCTCAATGAAACTTCTTCTGATGACCTCATTTAAAATTTTAATGCCTCTCCCAGCCCCTATACTTTCTATCCATCCCCTTACCCCACTGGAATATAAGATCTGTAAGGGCTAGTATTTTGTGTCACTTGTATTTTTGTAAGGTGCCAGGAACAGTATCTGACACATAGTGGATGCTCAGTAAATATTTGTTGAATTAATTAATCAAGGCCAGTTTAACTAGACTTCTGTTCTGGAGAGCTTCCTAAAGCAGATGACTCATCTTTCTTTTTTGAGTCTCAGGCAGGATTTACTTTTCTTTTCTCTGAACATTTTGTAATTTTTGTTGCCTAATTGTGTCCCATGTTTCCATTCCCAGCTATTGTAACAAACTTGAAAATTCCATGGTAAATTGAACTCCCATTTCCCAGTACTTCCATTTATCATCGAATTTCTTCCCAGTGGTCACATTCATGTCCAGAATATTTCTTTTCATATTTGAGAGGTGGAAGGGTTAGCAAGGCATTTATCAGAGACGTTGATTTTAGCTGTGGGAGAATTCTAGCGGATATCCCAAAAGTTGAAGTCCCCATCACAGCCTATTTGTGTCAGCCTCAGTCTTTAGAACACCGGCAATTCTTTATGCTTCTACTTTCCTTGCTTTTGCCCTATTCTAGTGCAGAGTCCTATTTCATCAAATCTCAGTGATGCTTAATGGTATCATATTAACTTACTTGTAAATTGTCAGTTTTCTTTCTTCGTTTAATACCCATATTCTGGGCTTGGGTTTCCACAGACTTGAGACCACATTGTTGCTAACACCTCTCCCATTTGTTTTTCTGCAACAAATAATTGACGCAAGCATTCCCATTATTTTCAGTTTTCTTTTTCAGAGCATGCCCAGCCAGCTTCTTTCATTGTTACAGTAATATCTGAACTTTTTCTATCTCTTCTTCCATGATCAGCTTAAGGTTTACTTGATCAGTTAATCAAAATTACATAGTGATTAGAAAAAGCTCTAGATCCCTCCACCATTTTAACTGTGTGACCTGAACAAATTTCTTAAGTTCTTCTCTAAATTTGTTTTCGTATCTGTAAAATGGGGAGTGGGGAGCAGTAATGCCTGCTTCTTACGTCATTAATCTTTGCTTTCAGAATTGAGTGATATGAAGATGATGATAAACTTTTATGTAGGGTTTACTGTTTGTCAGATGTTGTCTTAAATGCCTTACATATTATTAACTAATACAGTATATGTAGTATACAGTTCTGTTTATTAGCATATGCATGGCACGTAGAAGCAGTCAGTAAAGTTTTTATTAGCAGCAGCAGCAGCAGCACATCTCTGGGTAAACACTCTTTTCTTAGTTTTTTGCAAGGTATACTTCCTCACCAGCAAAAAGCCTGTTACAGATGATTGTATACTATAGTATGAACCAGACATTTGTGTACCATTTGTACCATTTTTGACACTATTCATTTGCTGGAAGAAACCACAGGAATCTCACAATAGTCCCTTCTCTTAAAGGATTAGAGCCCAGACAATAATAATGCTATTATTGAGAAGCCAGTCATTACACACTGAAACTGAATACAAATTATGTCTTTAAATTTAAAGTAAAATTTCAACTTTTAAAAATAGAAATGTTATTGAAAATTGGTTTTTATAATTGACATTTGGTATATTCCATATATTTTCACTGATTCAGTACAAAATGTTTAAGTCAAAATACCTCTTGAGAAAGCACTATAGAAATTTTGCTAGGTATTAAGGTTAAAAATCCTCAAACATTACATTTTCCATGGCAGAAAACTCATAAAACCATTGAGTAGTTGATTTCTGAAATGTTTCTTAATTTTAGAATAATATGGGTAAACAGCCAGGTGCAGTGGCTCACGCCTGTAATCCTAGTGACTCAGGAGGCTGAGGTGGGAGGATCACTCGAGGCCAGGAGTTTAAGGCTTCAGTGAGCTATGTTGGCACCACTGCACTCCAGCCTGGGTGATAGACTGGGACTCTGTCTCTAATTTAAAAAATAAATAAATAAAAAAAGAAGGAATAATATGGGTAAATGTATTTAAAGTACATTAAGAATAAAACAAAATATTTGTTATATGTAGACTTTGAGGTATTTTTTGTTTGTTTCTTTTTTTGTTTTTGTTTTTTTGGTTTTTTTTTTCGAGATAGTGTCTTACTCTGTTGCCCAGGCTGGAACGCAATGGTAGGATCCCAGCTCACTGCAACCTCTGCCTCCCGGGTTCAAGCGATTCTCCCATCTCAGCCTCCCGAGTAGCTGGGATTACAGGCGTGCACCACCACACCTGGGTAATTTTTCTATTTTTAGTAGAGATGGGGTTTCACCATGTTGGCCAGGCTGGTCTCGAGCTCCTGACCTCAGGTGACCTACCCACCTCGGCCTCCCAAAGTTCTGGGATTACAGGTGTGAGTCACTGTGCCTGGCCAAGACTCTGTTTTGCTAGAACACTTTGTGTCTCTCTCACCTTGTATTTAGAAAAGTTAGAAAGTAAAGGATCATGTATATAGAAAGCTTTTTGAAGACTCTTAAGTTCATAAATATGAGGCACTACGACTATGCATATGAAAATATTTCCTATCAGTTGGCAGTTACCACCTCTTATAGTGGCATGGAACCTCTTGAGTTAAACCAAGATTCAGTGAGATTTGGTGATTTAGGTAGTGTCATTTTATGAACAAGCAGGACTCTGCTCAGGTGTTTTATTATACTTCCCTTTGACATTCACTCCAGTTAAAGAACTCTTTCAGAAGACCTCATGCCTGTTCTCATGGAGATTCGAGGGTGTTTGAGTCCTTCCTTATTATCCCCTTGGAAGATGCTTTGAGAACTCCAGTGATGAATCCCAAGAACTCTGTCTCCATTATCCCTGGTATGGAGCACCTCATCACTCCAGTGTTATCCCTAAAGGGCCTTCATAGTAATGTGCTTAAAGAGTCTCCTTTTATGTCCTTTAGGATGGAGCCTGACTTGCCCAAATTGCTATGTACATGTTAAAGAGAGGTTGAAACTGAAGTTGGTCGTTTCTCACTGGATCAGTCAACAAGATTTCAGTACTTTCTGTGTGCTCTGCATCATTCTGAGTACTTTGGGGGACAGAATAAGGCGTGGCTCCTGCCTTCAAGGAGTATGGAATTTAATAGAAGATGAGAATTTACATGACTGTCAATCTATCTACATGAGAGTGCCTAATTGTGAGATTCCTAATAAATGCAAGACAGGTTCTGAAAACATGAAACATAAATGAGATTGAAGAAATTGTGAAAAGTTTAGCAGAGGAGGAATAATTTGTCAGGTTCTTTAAATACAAATAAAGGGGAAAGGAAGGACCATTTTTAAGTTTAGATATTCCAAGGGTTAGTGGTGAGGTTGATTATGTTATGTCTTCTCGATGATGAGGGAGGAGACCTGGCAAATAGTGGAAAATAAAGTTAAATAGCTAGGGTGGGGTCAAATTATGGGTTTTAATAAAAACCAGGCATAGAAATTTAGATTGGGGTGGTAGAAAAAGGAAGACTTTAAAAGTTTTTGAGCCAATGAATGACATCATACAAGTTCTGTATAAAGAGCAGTGATTTCAGGTTGGGAGAGAATGGCACCAGGAAGACCCACTTGAATGCTGGTAAGTAATGTTACTAACAGTGCCATTAGTAACATTAATGTTACTAGGGCCTGGACTGATATGCTGATGGAAGTGAGAATAAAGAATAAGGTGGGATGAAAGAGATTTTGACAAGAGTTTTTTAATGAACCTGAAATGGGAAAGGGAGAGATTAATTAAGCCTGCTTCCCAAACTTTCTGACTAGAAGAGAGGTTCATGCCATGGACAGCCATGGGGTTGCTAGAAAATTAGCTGTGGGGAAAAAATTATGCATTTGCCTTTGGGCATAATGAAATGCAATTGGCCCTCCATATTCATGGGTTCTGCATCCACTGATTCAAACAACTGTGGAACAAAATTGTCAGAAAAAACAATACAACAAAAAATGATACAAATAAAAAACAACACGGTATACCAACTATTTACATAGCATTTACATCATATTAAGTATTATAAGTAATCTAGAGGTGATTTAAAGTATATAGGAGTATGTGTGTACGTTATATGCAAATACTACACTATTTTATATCAGTAACTTGAGCATCCATGGATTTTGGTATGCATGTTGACTGAAATTACTTTAGAAGTAATTTTTCTCCTGGTGATAAAAGGCATGTAAGGCTATTTTAGGAAACTGAAAATGCAAAAGGTATAAAGAAAAGAAAAAATAATCATTAATAGTACTTTAGTAAACAAGATTTGTCTAAAGATACGACTTTCCTTCTACTTGTTTTTTTATGCATATAAAGGGATAGGAAATATGTATGTATGTATGTGTGTGTATAGGATCATGCACTATATATAGCTTGCTTTTTTTCCCATGTCATGAATTATGGCTTGCAAGTGCTATTCTTAAAGGGCTGCATTATTTTTCATTATTTGGATTTATCATTATTTAATTGGAGTTCTATTATTGAACATTTAGATTGCTCCCAAAAGTTTTTGCTCTTATTAATATATTATAATAAACTTCTGTGAAACACATTCTCTTCCCTGCTACTTAGATATGACTTCTGTAAGCAGAGACCTCTGTATCCTCAGAACCTAGAAGGTTACCTGGACAGAGCAGTTGCTTAATTAAAAAAAATTATTGATTGAATGAAAGAAGACTATTAAATGTTCAGATCCTCTTTTTTTATTCTGATTCCTTGTGTATCCAGGGGCCTCTTATTTGGCTGCATGTATGAGTTTGGATGTAATGAAAGTATTGGCCGTGTATGACCATAAACAGGCATTCCTATTTCTATCATATGTATGACCGTAAACAGGCATTCCTATTTCTATCATTTGTCATTCTGTATTAATGCGTCTATATCCTGATTTCTATTGAAGCATGGTTAATTTTGTTTGCTTCTAAGCAATGCAGCTACTCTGTTGATGCTGATAAAAATAAATTTCTGAACCTATACGACTGAGGATTGGGCCTAGGTTGTGGTAAATTGGCAAGATAATGAATGCTACCCTGTCAAGAGCCCTCTGAAGAGAAAAGTCTGCCACCCTTTACCAGGTAGAAATCCTGGCAGTGCCACGTTTTCCAGTTTGACTCCCTGTGATGCCCTGAAAAGACAGATGTTTGACTCTTTTCAAATAGTATTTTAACATATTTTAAGATGCAAAGGCATTGTGTCAGACTTTTTTCTTAAGAATATATTTGTTGCCACTCAGAAGTTAGCTTCCAAAAGGAATAGGTGTGTGCAAAGGTTTATGATAGTGGTATATATAGAGAAGTTTTAAAATAAATGTGCATCTTTTCCTATGGTGATAAAAGCACAAGATGAATAATTTTTTAGGTCCAGTTCACAGATTCCTTGTGCCTGGGGAAAACTGTAGTAGAAAGTTAGATAATTTCTAATTTGATTAGGGGAAGTCTAATGCAAAAACTTTTTGACTGAGCGATCCAATTTGAAACATGAATTTCTGTGCTGGAAGCTTCTATTGAACTTACTTAAGTCACATCTAAGACCCTCTGCCAGTCAGTCCACCAGTACCCTAACAGTGGTAGAAATTCTTTATATTACACCTAGATCTTTTTTTGTTGCACTTTTTTTTCTTTTCTTTTTTTTTTTTTTGCCCCTAAGGGAAATCGTGGAAAAGCTGTGTAGGAAACACATTGCCCACATGTTCATACAACACAGAGTGAATATCCACTTAGTTCCTAAAAAGTTTCATTTGGTTATGGGGTTTGATCCCAGTTATCCAGGGTTTAGGTCAGCTACTGAAGATTAGGATATCTGGGTACCTCTTACTGGAGTATCCATTTCTGTTTTCATTTCATTCCTGGGGGCAATATTCAATCTGTGTGGCCTCTGTGTTATAAAATGTTTCCCAGATTGTGTTTATCTGAACTACAGATCTAAGAAGAAGCATCGTGTTAATTGCCATGTAAAAATGATTCCAGAGTCAAGAGCTTGAGAAGTTCTCTTCCTTCCTTCATAGGTTCAGTTGTTTAACCCAGTGTTTTTCAAGCATACTTTACTCCTGGAACCTGTTTTTCCTCAGACGTATTTAAGAAAAAAGCATTTTGTAGAACACATTTGGACAAATGATACTTTATATCATTGCTTCGTTTTTTAAATTTTAGTTTGACTCAATTTTACAGTTTCAGGATTTTGTTTCTGTTGTAGGTTTTAAGCTTTTCTTTTATAAGTAGTTACTATCCTAGTCTGAAATCTATACATTGTTTCAGTAATTAATTCATTATGTAAATTTGCCGATCATTCATCTAAAGGGAATAAATGTTAACTTTTTAAAAAATTTTGACTTGTGTCACAGATGAGAATATGAAGTATATCTGTACAATAAAGGAAAATGAAACATCAACGTATCTACGACAGGTTAAGAAGCAGAACTTGACTGGGCATGGTGGCTCACGCCTGTAATCCCAGCACTTTGGAGGCAGAAGTGGGAAGATCACTTGAAGCCAGGAGTTGGAGACCAGCTTGGTCAATAAGGAAGACCTCATCTCTAACAACAACCACAACAACAAAAAATTAGCCAGGCACGGTGGCACATGATTATAGTCCCAGCTACTGGTGCAGCTTCAAACTCCTGGCCTCAAGCTGTCTTCCCAACTCAGCTTCATGTTCCATTGAACATTGTTAGGCAGTGTCTCCTATTCTACATGTGCAGCTTTATTTTTACAGTATGTACCTGGAGTGGAATTGCTTGGTCATTGGGCATGTGTGTGTTCAGCTTTATTGAGTGGCATCAAACTGTCCTCCAAAGCAGTTATACCAATCTATACCCTCACCAGCAGTGAATAGTCTTCCCATTGTTCTTCCTTAATGAAATTAGATATTCACAGCCTTTTAGGTTTTGGCTAGAGTATGAAGTGGTATTTCTTTGGGGTTTTAATGTTCGTTTCCTGATTAGAATTGTAGTTGAGTATCTTTTATTATGTTTATGAGCCATTTATGTTTTCTTTTCTGTGAAATTCCTATTTGGGTTTTTTGTTCATTTTAAATTTTGTTGTTTGTGTTTTTCTTACATAGGAATTCTTCATGCATTCAAGATGCATGTGTATTGTTTAGAATAGTACCTGAAACATAGAAACAACTTTGTAAGAATAGCTATCATTGTATTACCATTGTATTTAATCCTTTGTTTTATGTGTTACAATTATCTTCTGCTAGTTTGTGGATTATTTTTCATTCTGTGATGCTAATTTTTTAACCTGGTATTATATTATTTCAAAAATACGCCATCTTGAATAGTCTACATGTTCATAACCATGACATATTCATGTTGTATATGTTCTGTGTCATAACCCATAACTTTCAATCGTTTTTTTTTTTGAGATGGAGATTTGATTTGTCACCCAGGCTGCAGTGCAATGGCGTGATCTTGGCTCACTGCAGCCTCTGCCTTCCGGGTTCGTTTCAAGCGATTCCCTGCCTCAGCCTCCCAAGTAGCTGGGATAACAGGCACCTGACCACCTACGCCTGCTAGTTTTTTTTATTTATTTTTTTTCATTTCTTTAAGTTAGGGTACAGGCATAACGTGCAGGTTGTTACAATATATTACTTGTGCCATGTTGGTGTGCTGTACCCATCCAACTCAGTCAGACCCATCAATTCATGCATTATTCATGGTATTAACTCCCCATGCAATCCCTCCCCTCCCCCCCTCCCCATGATAGCCCCAGTGTTGTGATGTTCCCTTCCCGGTCCAAGTGATCTACATTGTCATTCCCACCTATGAGTGAGAACATCGGGTGTTTGGTTTTCTCTTCTGTGACAGTGTTGCTAAGAATGATGTTTCCCAGCTGCGATCCATGTCCCTACAAAGGACGCAAACTCATCCTTTTTTATGGCTGCATAGTATTCCATGGTGTATATGTGCCACATTTTCTTAATGCCTGGCTAGTTTTTGTATTTTTAATAGAGACGATGTTTCACCATGTTGGCCAGGCTGGTCTCGAACTCCTGACCTCAGGTTATCCGCCCACCTTGGCCTCCCAAAGTGTTGGGATTACAGGTGTGAGCAGCTGCACCAGGCCAACTTTTAAGTACCATTTTTTGCTGCTGTTTCTTTTTTTGAACCCCAGGAAAAAAATCAACCCATTTAATCCCCTGTTCAAACTGCTACAATTTTATTTTCGGTGTTGTCGCCTAGTTGTAGATGTATTTATCTCTCCAAATGTACCGTGATTATTTCGAAATCAAAACGTTTTTGGCATTGTGATTTCAAAAGTTTAATCTTAAGACTTTAGGAACTACCTGAAATCTGCAACAATTGCCTATAAGGGATCCAAATGAATCTCTTTTTTATTTTTTATTTTGGAGACAGTGTCTCCATCATCCAGGCTGGAGGGCAGTCGTGTGATTGTGGCTCACTGTAACCTCTACCTCCAAGGCCCAGGCAATCCTCCCCCCTCAGCCTGCCGAGCAGCTGGGTCTACCAGTGTGTCGCCACACCCACCTGATTGATTCTTTTTTATTTACTTACTTATTTTGAGTCTCACTGTGTCGTCTAGGCTGGAGTGCAGTGGCATGATCTCAGCTCACTGCAACCTCTGCCTCCTGGGTTTAAGCAATTATCTTGCCTCAGCCTCCCGAGTAGCAGGGATTACAGGAGTACGCCACCACACCCAGCTAATGTTTGTATTTTTAGTAGAGATGGGGTATCACCATGTTGGTCAAGCTGTTCTTGAACTCCAGACCTCAAGTAATCCACCTGCCTTGGGCTCCCAAAGTGCTGGGATTATAGACATGAGCCACCGCGCCCAGCCCTTTTAAATTTTTTTTATAGAGACAAGGTCTCACTTTGTTGTCCAGGCTGGTCTTGAACTCCTGGGCTCAAGGGATCCTCCCACCTCCACCTCCCAAATTGCTGGGATTACAGGTGTGAACCACCATGCCTGGCTTGAATCATAAACTATGATTTTAGTTGAATCTTTATGATGTTATTTGTAATATGTAACTTGCTAACCAAACTGTCTAAGAATTACTTCCTTTAGTGGAGAGATCCTAATTATCTTTTGGTAGATTTTTCCGAATACTGGAGGATGACAAAAGGGACACGTTAACAGTGTAATTGTAAAGGTAACAGTGACGATAGCAGTGATAATGATAATTATAATTTCTTCAAATTATATCATGAATCAGGTACTGCGCTAAGTGCATGACATGTATTAACTCACAACAGTCCTTTTGATCTGTGAGAAAACCAAGGCACAGGCAGATGTAGTAACTTGTCTAAGATCACACAGCCAGCAGGAATGGAATTAGGGATTCAAAGTCAGTCAGTCTAGTGGCAGAGTTTTAGAAGTAGATTCATAGATATTATCAACTTAGTATCTGAAGAAACACTAATTCATTTTTAGTTTTTAAAAGAAGAATTCACCTAAAACTTTGTTTTTTAAATGTGATGATGAGAGAATGGGAAAATACATTTTCATTGTGGTTGGTGGGATCCAGTACTTTTAAGGAAGGAGCAGAACTTGGAGCTGGAGTTGCCTAATGGAAGTGTATAGTGGATCAGGCTTTCATTATGAATGTTTTGGCTCCTCATGAGTGGATGCTGGCCTCTGAAAGATTTCAGAAAATTCCTAACTTGTAATTCAGTTTCCCATATGCCAAATGCAAATGTTTGGAGGGTAGTTAATAGAGAATGGTTTTAAATATTCCACAGAGGACTCCCAGTTGGTTTTTGAGCTTGTATAGTTACTGTCCAGTTGAGACAGAGCCATTCTGAAAGACTACAGCTATTTGGGAGATAGCTAACCATATTTGAAGTGTGTCTACTCATTAGCTTTATTTTTTTATTTTTTATTTTGAGATGGAGGCTTGCTCTGTCACCCAGGCTGGAGTGCAGTGGCACGATCTCGGCTTACTGCATCCTCTGCCTCCTGAGTTCAAGACATCCTCCTGCCTCAGCCTCCTGAGTAGCTGGGATTACAGGCGCACGCCATCACGCCTGGCTAATTTTTGTATTTTTAGTAGAGACGGGGTTTCACCATGTTGGCTAGACTGGTCTCGAACTTCTGACATCAAGTAATCCACCTGCCTTGGCCTTCCAAAGTGCTGGGATTACAGGCGTGAGGTTAAAAGTATTTTCCTCCTCTGAATCTTTATTTTGGATTTTAAACGCTCTCATTGGTTCATAAAGCAGTTTTCATTAGGTTGCTGTTACTGCTTCGGCTCTTGGCTATTTTTAGATAGAGTTTTCACTCAGCTGTGGTTTGTTTACTTAGCTGTAAGCAAATATAAATAATAAAATGAATTAATGCCAGTTCATGTACTCTAAAAATTATAGGGTTAAATGGCTAAGCAAAAATAATGAGACATTATAGCTTCTTATCCATTCAGTTTTGAGTAGAATGAGCACAGCATTGAACGAGCATGTATAGGAAAGATAGTACTGAGGTGATTCGCTGTAGGGTATTATGCTGATGAATTAGCTAGGGTGTGTATATTAGTGGAAAAGTTTAAGAACTTTGCCATGGGATTTAAATATTATGCTTTTTTTTCCTTTTGACTTCCCTGCAAGGAAGGACTGGGAAAGTAGCTCTTTTCCCTCCTTTATTTGGTCATAATAAAGGATTGCAAATTAATTAGCTGCATTCAAGGCATCACACAGATTGAATTCCATATTTGTCTTGGAGGGAAGTCCAGACTTCTGCCTGGGGCGACTGAATCTGCTTTGTGAGACTGGGTGCAACTTCCGTGTATTCAAGGGTGGGATCATCTTGTCAACAGCCAAATGTCTTACAAGATGTAAGTCACTTAGAAGAAATTATCCCCCCAAATGTGGTTTGTTTTTAATGTTTCTTTCAAAACCTCTCCTCCCCCAACACACAGTACAGCAGAGAAAAGTTGCACCTGCCTGCTACTTGGCAATAGATTCCATGATGATTGATTGTGGGCATTGTTTTCTATGTGGGTTGGGAACAGAAAAATGCTCTTTAACCTTTTACCAGGTCTCTGATAAGTACTGAAAACTTTGGCAGTTAAATGTGGACTGTAAAAGAAACATGGAAAGAAATACTGGAAAAACAAAAATGGAATGACCTTTATGCTACGTTGACAAAGCCAGTTTGTGTTTGATATTTTTTCTTCCTTATTTTGTGTGTTTATCTTTTTTCTTTTAAACAAGGGTGGAGTTTTTCTACTTTGTTGATCCCTGTAAATGGCTATGATTTCTTTTATTGAGAAGGTCCAGTATTGGAGGCAGAGTGGGAGGGGTCCTGGACTGGGAGCCAAATGGTGGCTCCATTTCTAAATGTGTGACCCTAGACAAGGCTTGCCAACTTCTTGAGCCTCAGCTTTTTAATCTTTAATACCAGCCCACCTACACATGACTTGGGAGAGTAGTATGCATAGTGTGAAGAGTCCTGGGCTAGTGAGTGTGACAGGCTTGTTTTGGTTTTATAACATTTATAACATACACATCTCTGAGCCCATTTTTTTCTATTGCAAAATGGCAGTAATGTTACGTACCACTTGTTAGGGCTAATCAAAACCAAAGGAGATAATGTATATAAAGTATTAAGCATATTACCTACCACATAATTAATGTATAGTTAATTATTATGAATTGCTTATTTTTATTATTGTCAATAACATAGAGTGTTAGCATTGAATAAAGTTCTGGGTATGGAATAGAATGATCAGATTTCTAGGTTTTGATGTTTGGTACTTTAGCCTCACTGCTGAGAAAATCTGGGAAGTATAAGGAGGTAATGGTTAAAAGATAGGCAGAATTTTCTAATTTCAGAATAATAGTCATTAACAGCAGGACACTGTCTAGATAATCTACCTTTCTGTGCCTTTTTATCTTTGTTCAAATAAAGATAATGTGTTTTGAGGAAACAATATTGCTGTTGTTTTGTAAAAATTGAAACATAAGTAGGTATGGTTTGTGGCACTGAGGACTGACTGATCGCTTCTGATACTTCTCTTCGAAATGCCCTTTTTGGGCCGGGCGCAGTGACTCACACCTGTAATTCCAGCACTTTGGGAGGCTGAGGTGGGCGGATCACAAGGTCAAGAAATCGAGACCATCCTGGCCAACATGGGGAAACCCTGTCTCTACTAAAAATACAAAAATTAGCTGGGCGTGGTGGTGCACACGTGTAATCCCAGCTACTCGGGAGGCTGAGGCAGGAGAATCGGTTGAACCCAGGAGGCAGAGATTTCAGTGAGCCGAGAACGTGCCACTGCACTCCAGCCTGGCAACAGAGCAAGACTCTGTCAAAAAAGAAAAAAAAAAAAAGAAAGGCCCTTTTTGGAGCTCAGATAAAGACACTATGTAATTTGTAAGAAAAAAAGGTGTCCTGTTGGAGTCTACATGTCGGGAGTGTCTAAATCTTAAGTAACCAGAGCTTAACTGTCCTTTCCATTATTTTAAGAAATGATGGTGAGGATCATTGCTGATACGGTTTTCAAATCTGGGGAGAAAGGTTACAGAATGGTGTAAAATCACCTGAAAAAGAATTCTTTTTGTTTGTGCATTTTATCAAGTCACTACTAATCTAGCCAGCCGGGAGTTACCATCTGTACTATGGGGCAGTGACCAGAGAAAACAGGTCCAGTCTATTTCATGTGTTTAATAATTTATCACGTTCACATATAACCCACATTTATTCAGTACCTATAGATGCTGTGCTTGAAGCACATAAGCCATTCATGATGAATACATACTATTGTTCAATGCTGCAGTTCGTATGTTATTTTGAAAGACAGAGGGAGAAATAGTAGAGTACCTACAACTTGCATTTCCAAACTCGTCTCTTTTATACTTTGAGGAAGGAACTTGTAACCTTTATTGTACATTAATGATTACTTATATAACTCACTATGTTTTCTTTTCTCTACTTCCAAACCCAAGAAGGCATTCTAACAGTATCTCAGTAATCTCTGATAACCCTGCCCCAGTTCAGTCATATCCTGGTAGGCCATTTTAGTTATCTCATAATTACAGTAAACCTCCCTTCCATTCCTCCACTCTTCCTTCATTCCTTAAACATTGCCAGCAACCACCAAATCCACCTTCCTGCCCCAACAATTAATCTAAAATGTAAATTGGACCACATCATTCTCAGACTTAAAATCCTTTAAATGACTTCCTTACCACTTTTCAAGGTACCATCCAAATTCTATGGCATCACGTTCATGGTCCTTCTCAATCTGGTTCCTGCTTTCCTGTCCTCCCTCATCTTCTGCCACTTTCTCTCTCACCCTTTCATACAAAATTATTTACAAATTCCTTGTTCTCTCACACTACTAAGGCCTTTTGGTACTTTCAGCTCCATCACCCCATCATCCTACTTAGTTTGTGTTGTTATTCATTTGTTTGTGTCTGTCTTCCATGATTAGACTGCATTTTTTTTTTTTTTTTTTTTGAGACGGAGTTTCATTCTTGTTGCCCAGGCTGGAGTGCAATGTGTGGTCTCAGCTCACTGCAACCTCTGCTTCCCAGGTTCAAGTGATTCTCTTGCCTCAGCCTCCCAAGTAGCTGGGATTACGGGCACCTGCCACCACGCCTGGCTAATTTTTTTGTATTTTTAATAGAGATGGGGTTTCATCATGTTGGCCAGGCTGGTCTTGGACCCCTGACCTCAGGTGTTCCACTCACCTTGGGCTTCCAAACTGTTGGGATTACAGGCGTGAGCCCACGCCCGGCCTGATTAGAGTGCATCTTGAAGGCAGAGATTCTGTGTCACTTAACTTTGAATTATACCCACATGTCACACTGCCTGGTGCATAGTATGCATTCCCTAAATGTTTCTCAAATAAATACATAAATGAGGGATGAAAGATACTCCCATGTGGTCACAGTGTACCCTTATAACATTTGCAGTTCTTACTATATGATATAATATCTGTAAGCCAGTTTTATAAATCCGATAATCATGATATGGCTAAAAGGGAACATAAATATCTTATCCATAAACTCAAAATCAAAGAGACTGAGTAACTTAGACAAGAGCACACAGCTGACTAACAGTGCCTCAGGACTAACCTGGCCTGCCTCCCTGATCCCCTTGCCATGGATAGGCCTAACAAATTGAAATGTGTGCAAGACTTAATAGATTGATATTTAAATCATTTATTTTAGCTTTGAGATTTTTTTTTAAAAAACTTCATTATGGAAAAATTTAAGTATACACAAAAGTAAATGAAAGAGTCAATTGTACCCCCATGTGTGCACATCACCAGCTTAAACAGTTCTCAAACCATGACCAGTCTTGATTCATCTATTCCCACACCTACTCCCCTTCGCGTTATTTTGCAGTAAATCCTTGATATTGTATGATTTCATTGGGAAATATTTTAGTATGTACAGGATAGGTTTTTAAACTTCTAAATATGAGTTTCTCTGATATTCCGGGAAGTCATGATAATTGAAACAAAATAATGAAGCCCATTGAAGACACAACTGCAGAAATCTGGCAGCCTGTCCCTGTGCTTTCTCCTTCTCTGTGAAGCTGTTCCCAGGACCACGACTTCCACAGAGCCCATCTCCTAGAAATTCCTTTTGTTCACATGCCCTGGAGAGAGTTGTGCTTTGTTGTTTAAATTGTGCAAGGTGGAGGTGCAAGGAAGAAAAGCAATGGTGATTATATGAATGAGAGTAGATACTAGTTAGTAAAAAGCAAGATACTCTATTTATGTATAAGGTTAAATAGTTTTTAAAAATCATCCATAAAAAAACCTTTAAAATTCCTTGGAATCTTTGTCATTTCTATTTTATAAAAATTACAGCATAAACTAGTAACTGAAGTTTATATTATGAATTATTGCAAACATACACGAAGTTATGGAGAAAAATACAAGGAACATTCATGTGTCTACTGCATATCTTTACCAAGTCTCTATTTTGCCCTGTTGCCTCAGATTTTCTTTAAGTAACAGTGCATTGCAGATAGAGTTCAGATGCCTTGGTAATCCTTCCTTTCCTCTCTCCCAGAAATAACCATTATCCTGGATTTAGATTTATTGTTTTAAAGCATGTATAACCTTATGTTGAATAGCATCTTGCCTTTCATAAAGCATTTTACCTCTCTCATTTGATCTTCACAACTCTTGAAGTATTTACGTCACTTCTAAATATGTGCAACCCACCAAATTATCCCAATTTCACTTAACACAAAGCTATAAGGTATGAAGTGAATTAGTGTTTCATGATTTACAGTGTATCATCTCATTAGAAATAGAGTCCTGAGGCACGTGTGTGAAAACTTCACACCCTGCTTTATTCCTGTGTTTAACTTAAAGTACCAGTAATTACCTTTCAAAAGTATAAAGCACTTTGGGAAGCTGAGGTGGTAGCATCTCTTGAGCCCAGGGCTTTGAGACCAGCCTGGGCAATAGAGCAAGACCTCCATCTCAACACACACACACACACACACACACACACACACACAAACACACACACACACAGCAGTAGGAGGACTGGAAGGAACCTCAGAGGGTTAAATAGTCTTTAACTCCCTGATTTTAGTGAAACCGCCTTAAAACCAACTCACAGGGAAGTTTTCTGTTCATTTCAAAGGACATAATTGAGGAAGGAAGAGCTGTCTACCCTCTCTAAGTAATGTTTTCTCGAATGACAGATGAGTAAAGAAATCATGGAGATGTCTTATCTCATAATTCTTTAAAAATTAAATAACCATGGAGTTTGCATATAACTTAAAAAATTTAAAGCAAACTTCCATTCCAGTTCCTCCTGACCAGTTTTTCCAGCTATTTGAGCCATATTTTTTGCTCCTTGGAAGGAGATACAGTGCTCATCCTGTTTATTCAAGTAAAATTTAAAAAAAAAAGAAAACTTTCCCCCCTTAAAAAAAAAAGTCTAGAGCCGGTAAAAATTTCTGACTCAGTAATTTTGGAAAGAATTGCCTCTTTCCACAAATAGATGAGCTTACATACTAGGTCTTCCAAGTGGACTAGTAAATTTCCGTGATGTCAGGAAACTGGGTGGAGTTTTTATGGATGCAAGTCCAGTGGAGGAGGGACTTTTCAGGTCACGTATAAGGAGAGTAGGATCAGATTCTGGTTTTGAATAACCTATAAGCCACAAAGCATGGGGCTTTCCCATTGGGTTAATCTAGTGCTGGCCACAGTTTAGGCATATGATCTAGAGTAGTTGCTGCAATTAAGAGATGCTTTCTTATAGGATCTTTGCCCTTTTATTGGAAGGTTGTAAGTGTAGCCCAGCCTTGATTTATAAACCAACTTGACATAATCACTGTTTCTTTTCATGTGGACTTCTGAATAGCTGTCACTAAATTTTGATTACCACCAGGCATTTAGTTAAGCTAGAGCTGAGCTATTTGATCTATTAGTTTTTCCTGGGCACTGCAGCCCACACTGATCTTCCCCTGTTCTAAAGCCCTGTTTATATCAGAAAGGCCCACCCAGGCTAATTGTTTATATGGGTTAGTCTTAACTTTTTCTTCGACAATTTTATAGGATCTTAGCATGCTCATATCATGTCTCCTACTATTTGGGTCTCTTCCTACTATCATATTGCCTGGTACATTGATAGGTGCTAGTACCTAAAGCCTTACCTAAAGCCGATGAAACTATTAGCTTAGTTGGCTTTTTCAAGGTTTGTCTTTATTTAGTCACCCTGAAAGCCTACGTGTCTTGCAAACACGATCTACTAGGTTTGTTGAAGATCTCATTTTGTTTTCTATAATCAATAACAGACACTGTAAGTTTGGATGCAATTTTTTAAAAGGACTTTAAAAACCTTAACTCTCAGTTTGGATACTTGTCCCCTGGCTGGCAGAAATACCTTGGCAAAGTAGCTAAAGTCAGCCCTGAAACTGAAATCAGCTGAGGCTGGATAGTTTAAATCATAAGAGGAGGGGCCTGCCCAAATAAATGTCAAAATACAGACAGTCCCTGACTTAGGATTTTTCAACTTTAGTTTGGGTTTATTGGGATATAAGCCCATCAAGGAGGTCCTTATGATTACTACTGAATGTGCCCCATTTTCGGACCATCATAAAGTTGAAAAATTGTAAGTTGGGGAATGTCTGCTCTGCTACTGCTATTAAATGCACTTTTGACTTAGCAATGATGTAGCCCCATTGAAAGTCAAGGATCATCTTTTTATTATACAGCTGTGAAAATAAAATAGTTGGTTTAGCTGTGATAATAAATGTCTAAATAGATTAAAGGAGCAGAGTCTCAAAATGGACTGTTTCTGGCACAAAAACTCTCTACTTCTAAGTCTTAGTACGCATATTTTTTTCCCTTAGTTTTAAAAAAATGTTTGCTGGCTGGGCTCGGTGGCTCATGCCTGGAATCCCAGCACTTTGGGAGGCTGAGGCAGGCAGATCACCTGAGGTCAGGCATTCAAGACCCCTCTGGCCAACATGGCAAAACCCTGTCTCTATGAAAAAATACAAAAATTAACTGGGCATGGGGACGGGCACCTGTAATCCCAGCTGTTCGGGAGGCTGAGGTAGGGAGAATCGCTTGAACCCGGGAGGCGGAGGTTGCAGCGAGCCAAGAATGCGCCACTGCACTCCAGCCTGGGTGACAGAACAAGACCCTGTCTCAAAAAAAAAAAAAAATTGCTACATTCTTAAGTGTGACTCTCTTTAGCTTTGTGAAACCTTGAGGTTGTTGTTTTATGCAAGGTTTATAATGAAAGAGATGAGAAAATACAAGTCATTATAAAGAACTTGATGTTTTCTAGAACAACATACTCTAAAAAGGGAAGCTTATACATTTGAAAAATAAAAGTCTGATGAGAGACCATATAGCTGAGGGTTCTGAGCTTAGGGTGACAGGTTCCATTTACTGGCTGTAGGTCTTTGGAATGATGACTTAACTAATCCTACTTCCTTATTTGTCAGTGTGGTAAGCACCTACTTTGTAGAACTGTAAAGATCAAAGAACATCATGCATGTTAAACTTTTAGTACTGTACCTAACACAGAAGTGTTGATAAAAGTTACCTATGGTTATTATTTTACAAGAAGACCTTTAAAAGTACTATGAAGGGTTTCTGTTTCTAAATTCTAAGATATATAGTAGTCATGAACATTTCAGAAAGGCAATGTTGTTTTCAAATCAATTTCACAGTTTTCTTGAGGGAGATAAGCAGTTCTTCCCTTAGCAAAATAAGAACTTTTGACTATTCAATGAAGGAGAATCAAAATCAGTACTGATTCCAGCTACCTTTTCTTTATTTTCTGTGAGATGCTGAGCAAGTTACTTGCTAGTGATGTTTTTCATTTTTATAGAGAATAAAAAATAAACGAATTAGGTTTGAATTTCAGTGGGAAATAATTAGGTTAGATGTAAGAACGCTCTGATTGTAAGGCTGCCAAGCAGCCGAGAGGGAGTCCTTTGTCACCATTAGGAGACTGTGCCAGAGGAGCTTTTTCTTTCGGGCCTCTTAAGGCTACTTCAGGCGTCCTGGGAACCCATCTAGATGCACCTTCAACCTAGACTTCAACCTTGACTCCTGTGATGGCATCTTTGCCAGGATTCTGGCTGCCATTCAACGTTGGTTAGTCTTGCTGTTCATGTAGAAAGCATTCTGATACTTTTTTCCTATTTAGATAAGTAAATGAAGATGGCATAATATAGACAGCACATATTTTAAATAGTCTGAAATAATTGCATAGATTTCCAACAGATTATAAAACTCTTTAAAAAGCGTACAGAGCTGTTTGGGCAAGAAGGGCAGTTTGAATCTGGCACGGCAACACAGCCTTGTCTTTGTTAGAAGGTTAGACGAGTTGATCCTTTTAGGTTTCTTTAAAACAAGGAATTATAAAACCATTTAAGATTTACTAAGAATAAATAAGGTGATCATGTAAGAGAAGACCAGTAATTCTCTTGAGTTGCCTTTAGGGAGCTACAGATTTATTTTTGGCTAAGCTTTAGCTTCATTTAACTGACTCTGGTTGTAAAAAGTAGGCATGGTCATTAGAACAGCTCTAGCGTGAGCAGGGTTCACATCCCTGCTCTGACGTTTTTGAGTTGAGAGGCCTCTGGTAAATAACCTCTGTGAGCCCCAGTTTCCCGTTTCTAAAATGGAGAAATAGTACCTACCTCATAGAGTTGTTGTGAAGATTACATAAGATAATGTACACAGTACTGCCTGGCACAGAGAAGGTGTTTTATAAATGGTATCCATGACGACGACAGTGGTGATAAGGACGGAGATAAGGATAATGCTTAGTTGATTTCCAGATAATCATGATCTAAGCTGGGAAGTTTTCTGTCAAAGAGTAAATTGAGGCGAGGCACGGTGTCTCAGGCCAGTAATCCCAGCACTTTGAGAGGCTGAGACCGGTGGATCACCTGAGGTCAGGAGTTCGAGACAAGCCTGGCCAACATGGTGGAACCCCATCTCCACTAAAAATACAAAAAATTAGCCGGGCATGGTGATGGGTGCCTGTAATCCCAGCTACTTGGGAAGCTGATACCAGAGAATTGCTTGAACCTGGGAGGCAGAGGCTGCAGTGAGCCAAGATCACGCCATTGCACTCCAGCCTGGGTGACAGAGGGAGACTCTGTCTCAAAACCAAAAACAGAACACCAGAGTAAACTGACATTAATTTTTAAAAAGAAATGATATATGCTGGTCCAAATAAATAAACAATGAAGTCTTAATGTCATATCTGAATAACAGAAAATCTTAGTTTGGAAAACTGCTTGTACTTACATTCTCAACTTTTGAGTCGGGTGATGGTAGTTTTGATTTGATCCTATTGATTTATAGGAAAATGTCTACTTCTCGTGTAATAAATACAGTTCCTGCAAGAGCTAAAGCACACTCTTTTTCTTCTGTTGTATAAGTTGAAATTATTTAAATATTGGCATTATGGTATGATGTCAGCTATTTAAAATGGCCTGTGATAGTTACATTGTTCAATTATAATTGGAATCTCTTAAATAATGAATTTTTAAATAGAAAAGTGGGCAACAGTCTTAAATCATGCAGGCTTACAAAAGCAATAGTGTACTTAAAATATATAAAAATAGGCTTAAGTAATTGAATGCAAAGGAATGTATAAGGCAACAACTAAGGTTTTTTTTTTTTTTTTTTTTTTTTTTTTTTTTTTTTTTTTAACCTATCCAAACTGACAAAGTTTAAAAGATGGACATTGCCTAGTGTTGGTGCTCTTGTATAACTATTAATGGTCAATTGGTACTGTCTCTCTGGAAAGCAGGCTGGCCATGTATATCAGAATTTGAAATGTGAATGTTCTTTGACTCAACAGTTGCACATCTGGAAGTATATAATAAGGAAATAAGAGAAAGAGTGCATAGTCTGTGATCCTTGATGTTTATTACAGCATAACTAAAATACCCCTAAAATGGAAACCATCTAAACATCTGTTAGTGGGCATTAGTTTAAAACTATGGTGCTTAACAGAAGGTACAGTATGCCTGATTGCTTCGTTTAAGAGAAACCAGGGTTCAAAAGCTGGCTTCACCATGTCTAGCTGTATGATTTTGGGTAAGTAACTTAATCCAACTAAGTCTCACTTTTCTCTTCTATAAATCGGAAGAGTGGCACATGCTTTTTAAGGATATCATGAGGATTAAGTGAAATGATACACATAAAGCACAGCGTCTAGCACAAAATAACTCATTATATGTTAGCAACTATTATTACCATGTGCTCCGTAAAAAGGATGAAGTAGATCCATTTGTATTAATATTGAAAGGTGTCTATAAGATCATAGACACCTTTCAAAAAAGCAGTTTACACAATGGCTTGTTTTAAAGCTGTGTTAAAACTTATTTGTATTAATAGCCCATTTATGTTAAAACTGTATGTGTGTGTTTATGCATTAAAGTTTTGGAAGGACATAGCAACAGTTGTCTGAGTCTTAGGAACTATTCTAAGGACTTTAACACATATCAATCGTTACTTGATTAAAATTAGTTAATATATTTTAAGTGCTTGGAACAATGCCTATGCTTTATAAAACACTCAATAAACATTAGTTATTAATTTTCATATGCTGTCATTATCTCTATTTTGTAGATAAGAACACTGACACCCTGAGAGTTCTCACAGTTCGTAAGTGGCAGAGCCAGAATTTAAATCCAGGGAGTGTAACTCCAGTCTCTCACTCAACAGTTAAAACTGGATATTATGGGAGGTAGGATTGTGAGGTCACTTTCACTTTGCAATTTGTATACTTATGGATATTTTTACATGAAACATTTTATTTTTATATATGGGGCAGAAGATATCCAGTTTGGAAAGAAAATAGTGCATTTTTATATTTTAGAAATCTTTTTTTCCCCTCTGTTCTTTACTACCTATGGCATATTCCAGAGATCTGAATACATGTACACTTAGGTTGCCCTCATGCTAAGGGTCCTGAACAAGGAGTTCCCATGACCTCATACACTGTATAAGATTTTGAGACCCTAACTTTGGGGCATACAGCTAAATATATATTTAGAAGTAGAGTCAAATACATATTTAGAGGTACAGTCCCAGGCTAAATCTACGTCACTGAATGGTGATCAACTTCTGTAATTGAAATCTTAATAGCTTTCAAGAAACCTTTAGTCATAATATTTTGGTTTCCAGCAAGTTTGGGATAAAATTGTCATTCTTTGGTCATCCAAAGAAGGCAGGCAGAAGCCAGTTGTTTGATCCACAGATCAGTAATTGTAAGATAGGAAGCAGTGACTTAGGGTTAGATATGGACATCAATGTTAGGGCTATTAGATGCTACATAATCCAGGACTCAGCCCTGGCTATTAATGTTCTGATATCCAACTTTGCTGCAGGGGCAGTACAGTGTCCTGGAGTGGTCACTGCACTGTGAACTCTCAGCTAGAATGGGAGCTTTACCTGAAGGTTAAGTGACATGGTCTAATCCAAGCTTTTCCACCAAATAGCTAAATGTCTTTGGGCTTCAGTTCTGTAAAATGAGGGAGATGGATTAGATAATATAGTCTCTCTCACTTAATGACAGATAAGATGGTCTATACATCACTTAATGGTGACCACCTTCTGTAATTGAAATTGAATTCAAGTTTTGTGATTTTACCAGCGTTGCCTCTTGATGAACTAAATTTGCAATCTTAGACCTGTAGTAAAGTCTAGAAAGTTGCTAAATAGAATTGAACTTATAAACTGATTTATGGGAGTGTTTGCCAGTGTGCTGACTTGAATTACAGGATATCCTTGATGACAACCAACTATACACTTTACTTTTTATTCCATTTTAGGTATTTTTTCCCTCTCCTAGATTTGTTTTCCCAATAATCCAGAATTGTGTTCTAAAGATCACAAGTCAATAAAATGGTGTGGTCCTGTTCATTGCTTAGGTAGTAAGCTGTTCAGGTATTAATGATAAAGGTCATTACCACATAAAAATTTCCTTCCTGCCTCAAAGTTTTTTGTATTCTGATATCTTAATGAGATGGATGCCTTCTCTGTTTTCTCATGGTTGCGGAAGTCAAATGGTCTGTGTGTTTAACACAATATCTGAGTCTGATGAGTCACATGGTATGTCTGCTTTTAGTTGGGAACAGTTTTTTTTGGTCAGTTGTGATGGTCAAAAAAGTCTCTTGGGAGAGTTTAAATGACTCAAAATAACCAAACATAGCTCATAGCTACTTAGGTCTTAAAATTGTAAGCTTCGTGATACCATATTTTAATTTTAGTCTTATCTAATTTTTGTACCCCAAAGGACTGCTGCTTCTGGCTCTTACGTTGTTAAAACATTGGTCTGATTTCTTTCAGGGGGTGGTTTTCATTTGAAAAGGAACAGCAAACAAAATAACACAGCAATTTAAAAATTAAAATTAAGAAATAAAAAAGGAATTGGTACAACTGAGAAATGCTTGCAACTCTCTCCTGAAACTGCTCAGTGATGCAGAAGCTTTGAATGTTTTGAATGAATGGGAAAATTAAAATTTGAATTTATATTTGAAATTTATATTTTACATACTCACTTAAACTCAGTCTATTTTTCAAGTTTATTGTGTGTGCAAGTGTCTGGTTGGTCTGTCTGCCTCACTCTCTCTCTCTCTCGTTCCTATTCAGAGTTTACTTTTAAGAAAATGAAAAGCAAGTGTTCAGAGCTGCCCAAGCGTTGTATAGGTTTATGTGTTCAGGCTGCTTCCCAAGCTTGCTTCTCCCCTTCCCTTTGCCAGGGTGTCCCCGCCTCTCACCACTCATCCTTTTCCTGCCTTGTCCACTCATCAGTTGTTCTCTGGTCACACCAGACCTTCACTTTTTAGCTCCAAGTATGCATTTTGGGCATACTGATGTTTTGAATCAGGCATTATCTCCCTTAAAACAGGCAAGGAAAGAGTAAAAGGGAGTGGGCATCTTCCTTAAAGCTAGAACATTCATTTTGTCTCTCTCTTGTTTGTATGAGTTTGAAGGAGTATTTCCTTTACCTTAAATAAGACTTGAAGATAATTTAGCTAGGAGTTGTGCAGTCCTGCTTTTTGGTTTTGATATGGGCCTTTCTAGTCACCACTGGAAAAGCTATTTGAGAAGAGAGTGATAGTTTGAGCCCGCGTAAATATGCCCAGGTAGGTATAAGCCACCAAAAAATGGTTGCTCTAAAAGTCCAAGTGTAAGATATGACTGGAAAACTTCTTCAAAATTCTCTTTATTATTCTTCTCATTTGTCTTTAGTTTTGTTCCATGACATCCAGCTTTTTTTTTGCCGTTCTTTGTAATCCTCCACTAAACCAGAACTAAGAATTTGGTTTATAGGAAACAAAATTCGAGTACTGAGGTACCTGAAAAACCACCTCTGAGTGCTGAAAAGTGCAACTTGATTCCCGTTTACCCCTGCCCCTAAACGTCCAGCACTCTCCCAGGATCACTCTTAAATGTTTTCTTTCTGATTATAAAATGGTTGTTTTCCTATTATTGAAAATTTGGAAAATTCAAAATGTGATAAAAGACAAAATTTAAATCATCCATAATTTCACACTGTTTGTTCGTCACAATTTAACTTCCTCTCCCTTGTTTGTATAGTTGAGTTCATATTGTACTTGAAAATACAACTTTGTATCTTGCTTATTTACTTAACATTATTTTTCATGTTAAAATTTACAGGGAAAATTTTCTTCAGTGCTATGGTATTTTATACTATCTTCATTCCGTCAATCATTTCATTTAATTTTAAACATTTGGTTTAAGTTGTTTGCTATTTTAAATAATGCTTTGATTTAAAAAAAATCATTGCAGGAATTTTGGTTATTTCCATAGGATAGACTCCTAAAGTTGGAATTGTGTCAAAAAATAAAAAATATCTCTATGGTTCTTGGTATAAATTACCATATTCCCTGTTAGAAAGGGTCACATCTCTGCCGGCTAACACAAATGCATAGGGTGGACAGAAAGGCACCTCATAACAGACTAGACCTCACTAAGGGGGTGTTTTCCCCTTATATTGTGACTACTTTCATAGAGGGAACATATTGCATAATTTTAAAGTTTCTTTGTCTTTGTTTTACTGGTAAAATTGAACATTTTTCATGTGTTTTAAACTATTCCTATTTATTGTCAAACAGTGTTATTTATCCATTTATTAGGGTCTTTATTGTCTCCTTACAACTTTAATATTAAAAAAGCTATGTATGAACTTACTTGATAAATATATATGTATTTTAAATATATGCTTTTAGATATACTTTGTTTTTTGTTTGTTTGCTTGTTTGTTTGTTTTTGAGATGGACTGTCACTCTGTCTCCCAGGCTGGAGTGCAGTGGTGCGTGCTATATCTATGCTCATTGCAACCTCCGCCTCCCAGGCTCAAGCGATTCTCCTGCCTCAGCCTCCAGAGTAGCTGGGACTACAGACGCATGCCATCACACCTGGCTAATTGTTTTTGTATTTTTAGTAGAGACAGTGTTTTGCCATGTTGCCCAGGCTGGTCTCGAACTCCTGACCTCAAGAGATCCACTCGTCTCAGCCTCTCAAAGTGCTGGGATTAGAGGCATGAGCCACTGCATCTGGGTGCTTTTAGATATACTTATAACTGACATTGTTATTTTACAGTGTTTTTCTCCAAATTATTTTTTAAATCTTGTTTGATACACAGTATATACATATGTATATTATAAATTTTTGTAGAATGAAATGTAGCACAAGTTTTCATTGTGATGATTTCCTTTTAAGAAAGCTCATTCCTTCTGAAGGTCTAGTAGTTATTCATCTATGTTTTCCTCTAATTTTTTTAAAGTTTAATTCTTTTAAACTTTTATTTTTTCCCCTCCTTCCTTCATTCTTTCCTTCCTTTAATTTTTATGTTTGTCCTTTTGAACCATTTGCAATTTATTTTGCATTCTGGAATGAAATGAATGCCTGACTTGATTTTTTTCCCCAAATGGATACCCAGTTGTTCCAATACTATTAATTGAATGTCTTCTCCTCTTCTCCTCTTCCCATAATCTACAATTATGTTGCCTCATTAGAAGCCAAGACTTTTTCAAATCAAAGTTTGGTTTTGTTTTGTTTGAGACAGAGTCTCACTCTGTCATCTAGGCAGGAGCGCAGTGGCACGATCTTGGCTCACTGCAACCTCTGCCTCCTGGGTTCAAGTGATTCTTGTGCCTCAGCCTCCCGAGTAGCTGGGACTACAGGTGTGCACCACCATGCCCAGCTAATTTTTCTGTATTTTTAGTAGAGATGGGGTTTCGCCATGTTGACCAGGCTGGTCTCGAACTCCTGACCTCAAGTGAACCACCTGCCTCAGCCTCCCAAAGTGGTAGGATTACAGACATGGGCCACTGCGCGCAGTCAAGATTATTCTTACATATTTTATGAATGTTGTACTCCATCTCCTCCTCCTTGCTACTTTTGTGAACAGGATTATTTTTCCATTTCTAAATTTATGTCTTTAAAATTAACATTTTAAAGCATACATTTATTTTAAACTTTAAATTCCCCATTTAAAAAATCATTCGTCTTACTTTTTACTGACCCATATTCTTTGTAACGAAAGTGAAAAATATAGAAGAGAACTCATGATACTGGGTTACTGGATGTATTGATAGATGGAAGCATGGCTTAGCTGCCAAGGCAAAGGGAAGGATAGATCCTTCTGGGTGTACTAGCTATCATCTCACTCATCCAAACCCACAATTCAGAGCCGTAGTTTAAATCTGCTGGCCCCAGATTCTCTAGATCACTGTAATATCTGTCTTTCCACCCAGCATGCTCTCATGCTCTCCAAAAGTTTCCCTAGGCTACTTAATTCTCATCTTTATAAATTCTATAAATTTCTCTCTATATTTTTATAATGAAATATGAATAACATAAAGATATATCATTTTATATATATATATTTATAATTTTGTTTTTTCCCAGTTGTTTTCATTTTGTTTTACCTCTGAATATTTCCTCCTTTACAAATAATGTTGACATACTCACTCTGGTCTCCCCTCACCTTCATTACCCGTCATCTCCCTCCCCCCTGCCATTTACTCCCCCTTCTTGCAAATTGTCGCTTTTTTTTTCTCTTTTATGTCAATCAAGATAAGTATTTTTCTGTATGTGTTCATGTGTGTGCCAGTAATAGAAACTGATTTAAAATTCTTTTAGGGATGCTCCGACTATCTAAAAGTTGGCATTGATTTTTTTTCCCATTGTCGTGCTAGATTATAAATATTTGAAGTTATATGGCATTTCTGCTGAGGTAATTTTTTAAAGTTAACTATGACTTGATTCAGCTGAACATTTTTTTTGCAGACAAAATCTAATGCACTACTAGATAGGCATATAGCAATAGAACAATTACATTTTGTAAATATTATAAGAATAGACTGCTTCTTAATGTTTTTGAGAAAGACAGGATGATACGTTAAACATTAAGATTGGTAAATAGAATTTTAAATAAAATTGCTGCTTTGGTAAATTTATGTTGTAGTTTAATTGTTTACATTTGGTTTATAAACACTTCCCCTTCTCATTGCAAGTTAAAAAAAAAAAGTTCAGAGGAATTTTAGTAATTATTTGGACCAATAAACTCAGGTATTCTGCCATGAACAACAATACTATAGCCAAATAAGCTTTCAGGTACTCAACCACTGAACCATATTTTTGTGCATAGGAAAACTGTATATTTCTAAAACAATTTTGAAAATAAAAATGCTAATGTTGAGTTCAGCACCACTGTGCCATCATCACCAACCTTCTGATTCACAGAAGGAGCAAAGACAAGTGTGTCTGTTTATGAAATGCGTTCCTCCAGTCTAATGATACGCCACATGGAAAGGGCCACGTTAAATAAAAACAAAAGCTATTAACAGCAGACACAGTAAAGAGATTATTAATCAGTTGGTGTGTGTTGCCTCATGAGAATCACTCTTTTGTGAGAGAAAGGGTTAGCTCTTCCCTGGAATACTTCTACCTCTAGTTCTACCCTAAGTCACTACTAACTTCTAGTAAGGCTTCTAACAAGAGTTCTCTTTTTACTTTAAATCTTTCTTTTTGATACATTTCTCTCCCCTCTCCATTAAAAGCAATCTAATTTGTCAAAGAAGTAGGCTAAGATCAGAGGAGAGAGGGAATATCTATTAGAGATTAAATTTACAAACTAACTTGCAATGGCAGCAGCCCAAGGCAGGAAGGATAAGCAGGAAGATTGAGCAGGGAAGGGAAGAAAATAATAATTTTTGAGCATTAATATGTGCCAGGAGATACTTTAAAAATATTTTCCCCTTTTTTATTGGTTTATCAAACACATGACGTATCTCAGTCCTTTTACAAGTACTTTTAGAATTCTCTTAAGTCTTATATTACCGTAATAAGCATGCACACAAGTTGGCTATTATTATATTTATTTAACAGGAAACTGACACACAGAAAATTTAAAGTTTAATTTGCCTAAAGTCACAGAGCTACTGAATGGCTGGACCAAAATTCAGATCCAGGCAATCTGGCCTTTCATCCTGTGCTCTGCCACCATCAAAGTGTCATATCAACCCTATAAGGTTGGCATTTATGATCTCCATTTTAGAAACGTGGATCCTGACTCAGGTTAAATAACTCAGACAGGATCAGCCTTAAACTAACTTTCTTAAACTAGCCTTAAACTAGCTTTTCTTATCCTTTCTGTCCTTACTGGTGTCCTTTCTGTCCTTACATCATTTACCCAGTCATCCAAATCTGAAACTTAGAGATAATTAGAGATTTTAGTCTTTCCAGCTGACTGAGGCTTCTCTTCATCACGTCTGCTACTATCTTAATTAGACCCTTACTATTCTGTAATCTCAAATGTGCTGTAAAGGAAGCAGGTGGGTAATAAAATGTGGGTAATAAAAAGTGAATGAGTCTGGGCATGCGGGAATGGAGAGTTGGTGGACGGGTAGGATATTGTATTGTAAGGGGCCGGCTGCAGCTCTGCTCCAGCTGTCTCTTTGCAGGCAGGAATGAGAGCTCATTGTGGACAGATCAGACTTTTCAGGAGAAACCAGAAACCTGGATTTTCATGTGAAACCTTCTAACCTTCTACTTTCTAGATTGTAGCAAAAGCCTAACAAAGTAAGTCTGCAGGCTACCAGGTTGTAATCCCTGACTATTCATTATTAAGGCCTCCTGAGCAGATTTACTTCCTCTAGTCTGATCTGGACTTCCAGCCTTTTGGCCATCCTCCCTGTACCAGCATAATCTATCCGAAGTGCAAATCAGATAGGATTTGAGGGCTGGTTGGGAGAATTAAATGCTTCTAAGAATGTAACATTCTTAGAAGAATTATTGGTACTTGGGTAAACACTCAATAAATGTTCTATAATGGCCGTAAGGTTTTCACTAAATTAAAAGCCTTGAGTGATTCCCATTTATGCTCAGGATAAGTTTTTAACATGACAGAAAAGGTCTTTATTTCTACCTTCATCTTCTGCCATTCAACCAAATATACTCAGTCTATCTGTATGTTTAAGTGTGTCAGCGTATTTCATGCCTTGCAGCTCTTCCTCCTCTGAGTACATCTGACTGGTGAACTCCTGCTATAGCCCCTTCCCCTCCAAGGTTCAGTTCAGGCATCACCTCCTCTATTAAACCTTTGATTACCCTTCCTCTTGAAGCGCTGATTTCTCCCTACTTTGTGTCTCCATAAGATCCTGAACTCCCTAAGGGCTGGAACTGTGTTTTATCAGTCTTCTTGTTCTCAGCACTTCATACAGGCATCATAGTATATATCTGCAATAAATGTTGGTTGAAAATAATACAATTAGTAAAAGTTAATGCTTGGATTTGAACCTTCACCTGACTATGAATTTCTTGCTTTTTAGACTGTGCCTCAGAGAGGAAAGAAGCTGTGGCTGCCCTTTCATTAGGGACTCAGTTTATACAGTGTCCAATCTGAGGACTTAATTGTAGCCTAGGGCATTATGATTGTAATGAGTGAATTGAATTTAGGAGAATTTTTATACTACAGGGCACTATAGTAGCATTAAGGATACTCCCTCTGAAATACAGTATGTGAAAACTAAGGTGAAATCACCAGTTGAATAATTTGTTTTACAGCCAGGTAAAGCAGTTCTATTTTCTTCCTTTAGAAGTTTGATGGTAAATGGTTGGAGATACCACATCTATTTATAAATGGCCTGAGTGCCAGATTTGTTATCTCCTTTCCCCCAGGCTTGATAAACTAAAGAATGTTGGACTTAACTATTGGTAGTGTCTCCCTTAATGAATAGAACAGTCTGGAGAAAACACACGTGAACAGGAAATTCAAGGGCACCTTGTGTTGTTTTTATCAGTCCAGGAATTCTAGACTTGCAAATTGTATCCTGTTCTTTTTCTGGCCAAAGAAAGGGCTTTAATAAAACAAAAAGAACAGTGTTAAATCCATTAAAGGAATACATTTGCAATACAATAAGTGCCAGTCATCTAGACCATTCTTTGTAATAATTTGATCACGTCTTAGTTTTGGATAATTTAAATTTTTAGAAGTCTGTGTCTTGTAAGAAGGAAATAAATTTTTCTTGTTTTTAAAACTAATCTTTGCAAAGATGCTGTATAATCATGAATAAGGGTGGAATTTTTGTTTTTTCTGCAAATGTATTTCTTAAGTAACATTTATTTCTGAAGGCTAATAGAATACCAAGTGATTCTGTATTTCTTAACCCAAATGAAATTATTATATATGAAACACACATATAATTTAAAATCTAGAACATTAGAGTTGAGTTACCATCACTTACAGACTGCCTACTGTGTGCTCAGCACTTTGCCAGGTACTATGATGCTTTCAATACAAAGATAAATAGATGGAGATTTTGCCCTTATTTGGTTTTTAAACAAGGCATACACGTATGTATAACTACAATGGGAAGAACATCGTAATCATGATAAATTATATAGTGTCTAAAAGTAATATTTCATTACTTGACATCCACTTCTGATTTTAGAGTAAAACTCATTACACCTTTTTGTGATGGAAGAAACCACATCTTCTGTTTACCTTCTTTTTTGAAGACCTCAGGTTCATAAATATTTATCTAAAATGACTTCATATGTATTTCTATACTGTTGGGTGTTTTGTTTTTTAGCCTGGGTCTCGCTCTGTTACCCAGGCTGGAGTCCAGTGGCTATGCATAGGCTTCACCATAGTGCACCACAGCCTTGAACTCCTGGGCTCAGATGACCCTCCGGTCTCAGCCTCCCAAGTAGCTGGGGCTACAGACATGTGCCACCATGCCTGGCCCTATTTTTATACTGTTAAATGCAGATAATTTCTGTTGTTTGGAATTGTTTTGAATTCCCTAACACTTCTTTATGTTTCACAAAAAATTTCCTCAAAAGTTTTTGCTCAGTAATGTTCCTCAAAAGTTTGTCCACCTCTGGCCCCCAATTTGGCTTCATTCTGGGAAGGTCTGGTCCAGTAGCAGACCATCTCCTACAGCCACTTTCCAGTGGGCATAGGCGCCCTAGGCAAGATAGCCATCAGCCTTAGTGTGTTTTAGATCACCTTTTAATCCCCCTATGCCTATTAAACATTTAAATTGAATAACAGTTTCTCTTTTGTTTTGATGCATGCTCGCCAAGCAATCCTTCCGATCTAATTTCTTGTGACTCAGTTTCTTACTGTGTAAATCAATAAACTGCCATTCCTGTCTTGTATATTTGTCTTTTGTGAACTTTGTTAGGATAAAGTGGCTTCCAAAATTTGATTGCCTTGAGACACTGGCAGCTGAGGGCCAGACCTTGCCACTTGGCAGACTGAGCAGGGCAGCCTGCTCGACAAGGCCCCTTGGCAGTCAGCTCCCTCCAAGGCCACACCCCAAGTTCAACATACATCTTTCTCTCCAACTTCTGCAAGCGTAACTGTGAACAGCATAATTCTGTGAGTGATGTGTTATTTCTTTGTGCTGTTTTCAAGAGGCATTATAAAAGGTTTTTTATGGTTTTCACCATTCATTTTTTGAAAGGACTGTATAAGGCCTTGGACAACTAGAGTTGGGTCTTGACCTTTTGTAAAGGCAAACTTGTAAAGTGGCAAACCACTTTATAAATTTTTATTAGTTACAGATCTTCTGGACATTTTCTCTGTTCATTAATATCTTTTTGCTAGAACGAATACAAGGCAAATCAGAAATCATTCTACAATTGTAGGGTGTTGCTCTTTAATGGAACTTTTAAGGTTCCCCCCCGCCCCCCCCGCCGCAAATATTTGTTGAAAAAGTAACAGGCAGTTGAAGAAAAGTATCCATGAACTTAAATTTTTTATGCCTAGGGAATGTTCACTGGAATACTACTACAAATTGTATACCTGTCCTCCTTTTGAGGATTCAGGATGCATGTTAGCATATTAAAGAAGCTGGGAAGGCTGGGCAAGGTGGCTCGTGCCTGTAATCCCAGCACTTTGGGAGGCCAAGACAGGCAGATCACTTGAGGTCAGGAGTTTGAGACCAGCCTGGCCAACTTGGTGAAACCCCATATCTACTAAATATACAAACGTTAGCGTGCATCTGTAATCTCAGCTACTCGGGAGGCTGAGGTGGGAGAATCGCTTGAACCTGGGAGGTGGAGGTTGCAGTGAGTGGAGGTCGCACCACTGCATTCCAGCCTGGGCGACAGAGTGAAATTGTCAAAAAAAAAAGAAAAAAAAAAAAAAAAAAAAAAAAAAAAAAAAAAAAAGGTGCTGGGAAATCTTATAGTAAGAAACTATTTAACTTTGTGTAGTCTGGGTTTCTTAAATTTACTTAAATTCCTCAATTTCCAGTCCATCTCTCTCCCACCCCAAGCCCCAATTAACAAATGTGATTTGATTTCAGAGATGTTTTCTGTGCACCATCCCTGTTTCACTTTTCCTTCTTTGACCTTTCTTTTTCTTTTTTCTTTTTTCTTTTTTTTTTTCAGTTAGAAACAGGGTCTTGCTCCATCACCCAGGCTGCAGTGCAGTGGTGCAATCACAGCTCATTGTAACCTTGAACAAGGGTTCAAGCAGTCTTCCTGCCTCATCCTCCAGAGTAGCTGAGACTACAGGTGTGCACCACCACACGCAGCTAATTAAAAAAAAAAATGTAGAGAGGAGGAGATCCCAGGCTAGTCGCAAACTCTTGGCCTCAAGTGATTTTGGCCTCACAAAGTGCTGGGATTAGAGGCATGAGCCACTGTGCCTGCCATTCTTTGACCTTTCTGCATTTGATCCTGAAACATAGAACATGAACCCAATGATTCTGAAATTTCCAAAAATGATTTGGCAGCATTGTCTTAGCAATCCAGTAAGAGCAGCTTAATCCTTAAAAATCACTTGGCTGTGATAATTCTTGAGTTTATTTTTCACTATTTATTGTTTTAAAAATAATGCTCATTATTATTAAAGCATTTAGCACAATACAAAGATTAAACTAGGTGCCTAGAATAGTATCTTACATTTGTATAAGCCATTGTGGCTTTCCTGTGTATTATCTCAGATGGCCATAGACTAGGCCTGTGAACCAAGCAGAGCAAATATTTTAAACCCTGTTTTGGGAAAAGTGACTTGAGTTAAGGGTGTTGTGGTGATTTGAATAAGACCATATGATCATTTAGCAACAAGGCTAGGATTAGATCTTTTAATTTTTGACTTCTACCTTCTGTAATTTCTTTTTCCACAGTTGCTTATTAGCCAATCTTTGTAGAGTACTTTACTATTGGCTAATTCTTTCAACTACTCCTACTGCGCCCCCTCCCTCCCCCCAGTCAATAGGTTGTCTCATTCATTCATTCATGGCTACTCTGAGTCAGATGTAGTGGTGTTGTGGTGTTTTGAAAAATGAATCAGAAAGAGTTCTTACTTGGAGGTGTTCCTGGTTTGGTGGAATAACTTTTAGGGTTGAATTTTTCTTAGGAGTGATAAGCACCAGTACCTGACTACAAATGTTAGAGAATATGCACCAAAAAAATGAGAGATGTGATGTCTCTTCTGGTAGAGCATGTTAGAGAAGTCACCACGGTAAGACTTCAGCTCAACTGGGCCATAAGGGATCAGCAGATTTCCTGCAGAGACAGTGGTGGATATCAGTGGTGGATATAAGTGCTTTAGGGATAGGCCATGCAAGAGCTTGGAGGCATGAAGGAGCTGGGTATGTTGGGAAAAGAATGAGTGGTGAGGAAGAGCATCAGATAAGGATTGAAAAGATTAAAAGTAACAGATAAGGATAGCAAGTTAGAGTCCTGACTCCACATCACACTAGCTGTGTGACTGCTCCAAACTTCAGTTCCCTACTTTGCAGGGCTGTTACGAGGATGAAATGCAATCATGCATGGCAAGTGCCTCTATCTTAAATCCTCAGGAGAAAAAAAAAAAGGGGAAATCAGTGAAGAAAATATCATAAAGTTCCTGAAATATAACCACACTCAGTGAATGTGAGTTGTTCTTATTTATTATGTTTAGCTAATTTGACTTGCAGTAAGGCAATGAGGAGCCATGACTGATTCTAAACAAGTGAGACGATCAGCTTCTTGTTTAAAGTAGTCAGCAGAGGAACAAATTTATAATGCCAAAATAATCGATGCAGTTTTAGACATAATGATTCTCAGGCTCAAGCAGTACATTGAGGTATAAACCCCTAACAGGACAACAGTAGAACTGGGGGGTTTGCCATAGATACTTGTTTGCTTTCAACCTATACTTGACTTGCTTGACATCTTTTGGTTCATTCCATCAACCCTGGAATCTAGTCCACTTCAGGTCCACATCCAGGGCTCTGTATCTTCATGTAATTAAAGCAAGATGGATGTTGGGGCATAGGTGGCAGGTTTGGGGAATACTTTTCAATTAAGAATGCTTTGGAATGGTCACTCTTGGCAAGCTGTGTCTTCTTTGGACTGATCTGTTATGATCTTCATCTAGATAAGCAAAGCCTCTTTAATGTATGAACTGCTCTAGTCTTTTTATCCAGATATGGCCATGGTAGGCAAGTCTCTTAGGGCCAGTGCCCACCTGCCGCAGACACCAGAGTTCAGTCTTTCCCCTGTCAAGTGGCCATTTTGCCACACTCCTTATCT
This sequence comes from Rhinopithecus bieti, assembly GCF_001698545.2. Classification (NCBI taxonomy): domain Eukaryota; kingdom Metazoa; phylum Chordata; class Mammalia; order Primates; family Cercopithecidae; genus Rhinopithecus; species Rhinopithecus bieti. The sequence continues at coordinate 225,109 of NW_016814218.1, forward strand.
AATAGTCCAGATTATCTTCTTTGAACCAGTACTTCGATTGTTGGCCCAGTGATCTCTAAAAGTTGGCACTGGAATGCCTTGAAGCAGACATCCATCATCCAGTTAAGGCCACAGAGCTTCCCTGTTGTTACCTGGCTTCACACATTTCTGTTTCCTTCTTGGTTCCTATAGGCATTTGAGTTTCATTTGAAAATGCAATGGGCTGCACAATCTGGAGAAGTATACTATACCTTGTTATAGCACTTTTTGGAATGACCCAGAATTCAGAATGAAACGGGGCAGCTATGAGCCCCATCCTAAGGGGCCTGTTTCTAAAAGTAGTTTCCCCCTACAATATATGTAAATATTGCTTTAGGCTGGTGTTTATATGCATATTTGATACAACACTTCATGTTTCATAGAATTCATAAGGCAGAAGCTACTTCTTACTATTTAACTAAACTGCAGTAACTCTTAGGAGACTGACATTTATCAGGGACATAACTATTAGCACTATCACATAGATTTTATTTAGTAATGAAATAACAAAATAGATGGAACTTTTCTTGTTTTGAATGCTTGTTGAATGTGACCTTTGTATATAAACGTGTCTATATTATATATGAATGCCATCAGTTCTTCCTTGCTGTCATTAACTCCTGGTTTTGCCACCACAATATGAATTTCTCTTGCTTTGGAAATAGTGCTTTTCTTTCTTCCCTAGTTTTGTATTATTTATCATGTGAAATACTTGGCTGTGTTAACTGTTAAGGTAGAATTTTTCTTAGTTGAAATTAAATAGTTCCAGAGTTTATTATAAAAGATAGCTTTTTTTCCCACTGAATAATTTGTCTTTCTATGTTGTTTCAGTTTCTGTTACTATGGCAATGACGGCAGGGACTACAACAACCTTTCCTATGAGCAACCATACCCGGGAAAGAGTGACTGTAGCCAAGCTCACATTGGAGAATTTTTATAGCAACCTAATTTTACAGCATGAAGAGAGAGAAACCAGGTATAGTAAGGGCTAATCAAAACTTTTTTTTAGTTAAATAAGCTGTTGTGCTGTGAGTGGAATAGAAACTTGTTTTCCGTGAATAATATGAATATTATGGATCCCTGCATGCTGTTTTTAAGTTTCCTGTACTGACAGTGCACATAAACATGTGTTTTATTTTCACAGAGTAGTTTCCTGAGGTGCCCCAAGTCTTGTGTATCTATATAACCATATCACATGTCAATTACGTTTTCAACAAACCTTTTCCAAACAGGAAATTATGATATGTTTTTACATTTTCTTTTAAAGGGGTGCCTGGCTGGGTGTGGTGTGGCTCATGCCTATAATCCCAGCACTTTGGGAGGCCGAGGCTGAGGTTAGGAGTTCAAGACCAGCCTGGCCAAAATGGTGAAACCCTACTGAAAATACAAAAAATTAGCTGGGTGTGGTGGCAGGTGCCTGTAATTCCAGCTACTCAGGAGGCTGAGGCAGGAGAATTGCTTGAAGGTTGCAGTGAGCCAACACTGCAGTGAGCAAAGATCGTACCACTGCACTCCAGCCTGGGCAACAGAGTGAGACTCAAAAAGGATGCTTTATGAATGACTGACTTTACTCCAAAACCTTTTACAGTGTTGTGTGCATATCGGTGGGAATAGAAGAATAAAAAAAGAATGACATGTTATTTTGCCTTTAGAAAACTTACAGTAAAGGAGATAATACACATAAATATTACATGAAAGAGTGAAGCATATTAAGATAAGTACAAGGAAGGGAGAATGTGCTTTTGTCTAGGCAACTGGGAAAGCTTTGTAAATAGTGGTGGCATTTAAACAGGGCTCTAAAGGAAGAAAACTATTTATACATACATAAAAGGAAGGAGACAGAGGCAAAAGAGCAGGAGGGAAGGATATTAGAGACAGAAGAAATCACCAGGTCAGGCAGTGACCAATTTGGCTCAAGCACAGGATGTGCTAGATTTCAGCATCCTGGGAGCCTTGGATTCTTTGTTAATGTAGCTCTCTTCATGGTAGTGGAGAACCTTGGATGTTTTTGAGCAGAAGAATCAAATGAAAACAAGTGTTTCTCTGGAAGGGAACTTTAGTTGTGATACAGAGAATAGTTTGGGGTCAGGGTGGGAATTAGAAACAGGAAAGGCTAGTGATATAGTCCAGGTAAATGGAAAGAAGGCTTGAATTAGAATCGTGACAACAGAGAATTGACAAGAAAAATTGGCAAAATGTGGCTACTAGCCAGATATGCAATGTGAGGGAAATAAGTCAATGTTGCCTCTGAAATTTCATGCCTGGGCAAACTGAGAGTGGTACAGTTTAAATGAAATAGAGAGGAAGAGTCTAATTTAATTTTGGACGGATTTAACTGCAGATTAGATACAGGTACGGGGAGAATTAGTGAACTGGAAAATAATTCAGGAAACATAATTCCTAAAATAGGAATATGCAAAAGAGAGTTGAGAAACACAGAGAATCATGAGAAAAGCTGACATATCTCTAAAAGTTTTGAAAGGGAGGAGAGGAACGAGGATGGAGCAGAGGCAAACAAATAAAAAAAAGAGCATCAGCAGAAATTCTAAAAGGTTCCATTTAGGCAGAAGGAAAGGGATCACAAATGGAAGATCTAAATGGTAAGTAGGTGGATAAATCTCAACAAAAATTCTATAAAGCAACAGAAATAATAGCGATAATATCTTACACATTAAAAAATAGAATTATAATATTTTCCAATAGCAAAATATAATTCAGGAAAGAAGTAATTAGAATGATGTTAGTAGAAAGGGCATAGAGATTATTCAGAGTTTGACAAATTATGTTGTAATTTCTAGAGTAACCATAAAATGATAAAAATAGAGTTTGTAATTTCCAGACTAGCAGAAGGAAAAAATTGGACTGAGAAAAAAAAAAGTCAGTTCAAAAGAATGCAAGAGAGAAAGAAAACTGAAATACCAAAATGGAAAAAATGAAATACCAAAATAAAAAGTGCAAGATAAGTTAGAAATAAATATAAATATATCAATAATTAAATGAATGATAAGGTAATTAAAGTCTCTGGAAGTGATCATATCATCCTGGGAGAGTGAATAAAGTAGAAGAGAACCAAGGAAGAAAAAGCAGGCACTTAAAAAAATTCCTCAGAATTTCAAAGGTTCATTGTCTTTACTTGCTGCAGTGTTAAAGTAATTCAGTTCGCTATTTCCAAATAAAGGAAAGTAACAATAAAATTATCTGCGTTATTAAAAAAAAAAGTTGTCTCAGCTTGGTGCCAGTGGAAGTCAAACAATCAGCTCATATTTTCTAAAAGCTTATACTTTGAGAAAATATGTGTTGTATTTTTAAGGCTTAACTAATTGGAGAAATGCATAAGCCCAATAAATTTCTAATCAGAGCAAAGCGTAAGAGCATTTTAGGTGGAAAACTATTTTTAAAAAAGGTACAACAGAAATCATGGATCTTCCTGTTTAGATATGGTAGAAATGGATAAAAGTTACTGTATCTCTTCCAGAACGAGGAATGATTTCATGAAGTGTTAGTCTTGGCAATAACTGAGGAAAGGGACAGTGGAAATTCAGCAGAAGAATAAAGTTGCTTATATGTTGATAGCTCCTCCCAGAATAATGGTCCTCTTACTCTCCGGATTCTTTCTACAGAGGAGAAAACTGAAAATCATTCAACAAGCAGCACTGAAGTGCCTAGGGGTAGGTGATGGCAGCACGGACGCTGATGTTAGGAAATTATTCTCATCTAAGGGTCGGGGCCTAGGGGAAATAATGCATAAACAAAAGATACAAATCAGTGTAATAAGCACCAAGGTAGGTGCCTATGACAAGCACTGAGGAAACATGTGATGGAGGATATGCTCTTAGGCCTCATCCTCTCCAGTGGGGTGCTGATGTATCAACAGGCTTTAAATGTTACAGATCTTCTGTGAGAAGGAAAAATAAGTGATCTTAATGATGGTTTAGGAAAAAACTTACCTTTGGACATGTAGCCATGAGTAACAAATATCAAAAAAGTTGTGAGAGGGTTTCAGTCCTTAACCCTTATACCCATTCAGTTAAATCCTGAAAAGTTACTGTTATTCTGACACACTCCAAAACTAATTAGGAGGAGTTCTACTAGGTTTATATTTAGGGAAAAGCAATACAATAGAAATAGAATACTAATATTCACTTGGAAATGAGTTGCAAAATGTGTTCCACAACCATTTCTGTAGTTTTAGCTACTTCATCCATACTGCCCCTACCTCAAATGCTTAGCTTAACTAACTTCAAGGGTGCTGTTTAAAAAAAAAATGAGTAACTGAACCTGGCTGTACCTAGAAAAGCAAATGTTCTGGTAGCTAGTGGGTTTCTTTTTTTTAAATATTTATTTATTTATTTATTTATTTATTTATTTATTTATTTATTTTGAGACAGAGTCTCGCTCTGTCAACCAGAGCAGTGTGCAGGAGTTTAGTGGCACGATCTTGGCTCACAGCCTCTGCCTCCTGGGTTCAAGCAATTCTTCTGTCTCAGCCTCCCAAGTAGCTGGGACTACAGGCGCCCACCACCACGCCCGGCTAATTTTTTTTGTAGTTTTAGTAGACACAGGGTTTCACAGTGTTAGCCAAGATGGTCTCTATCTCCTGACCTCGTGATCCACCACCTTGGCCTCCCAAAGTGCTGGGATTACAGGTGTGAGCCACCGTGCCTGGCCACTAGTGGGTTTTTACAAATACACATGTATGACTTCCCAATTTTCAAATAATACAATAAAATAAATGCAATTGCATTGAACATTTTTCCTTGATAAATTAAGGAAAACTGAGCTTAGAGTTTAAGTGAGAGACTTAGCCAAGCTCATTTAGCTAGTAAGTGTTAGAACCAGGGATATCTACCTTAAAATTTTATACTTTTAGTCATTATAGTCATCTTTTTGTATTTCTAATATAAGCATTGAGAAATATTAATGATATTCGTGGATTGAACATTAAATAGCAGAGTTTTCCATATTAGAACATCAGTCATTGCCAACATTTCATTTAGGCAGGAGAGTGAAGTAAGCTTTAGAAGTAAAGTATTCATTTGGCCATATGAGAAAGCAAAATCTGGGTTTGTTTTTTGAGAAAGAAAACTATTCTTAGTGATTATCTTGATCCAACCTTGAAAGACTTTTTTTTTTTTTTTTTTTTTTTAAGCTGCAACTGAAGTGGTTACTTGATAAATAAAATGTATATTTTCTTAAGTGGGAATAGTTAGGAATGTTGTTTAAAATTTAAATTAATTTTTTTTCTTGAAAAAGGCAGAAAGAAACTAGAAGTGGCATGGAAGAAGTAGAAATTAGCAGATGAAGAGGTAATGTCATTACCTATAGTTACTGTACAAAAGCACCCCCAGTGACTTTTCATTCATTTGACATCAGCTATTTTATAACTTAAATAATGTGCATTTTATCATTTGAATATGGGCTTCTTACTTTGTTGCTGTCATGGATATCTTTTATTGATATCTTTAGAAAGAGGCAGGTTTTCTTTTTTTTTTTTTTTTTAATTCCAAGAACACATATTCAGAGAACATTGCCTACTGTATTTTAGGTGTGTGGAACAAGAAAGGCAAGCTACAGGAGAAATCAACCAATTGCCAATTCTTCTAAAAATTTTTTCTAAATACTCTTTTAAAGCTATCTATTTCTCTAGTTCAGTGCTATTACCCTAGTTTAAACTACTATATATTTTAACCTGAAAAATAACTGTCCCCAACTAGTCTCCCCATTTCCCACCCCCAGTTTTTCTGTGTACTGCAGCTAGAGTAATCGGTCTAAAAATAGATTTGATCACATCACTGTTTGCTTAATAACCCTTCACTGGCTCCCTTATCTCGGGATATGGGCAAGCTCTTTAACATTGGTATACACGACCCTTGACTAGCTGGCCTCTGCTTCTCTCTCTCTAGCCTCACTTCTTGTCACCCACCCCCCATGCTGACAAGTATGAATTTCTTTGATGTCCCTTGTCTTGCCTGTGGACCTTTTCACATGCTCTTTCTGCTGCTTGGAACTCTTCCTTACTCCTACCCAACTCCCATTATTCTTAAGACTCTTTAGTAGCTGGGCATGGTGGTGCATGCCTGTAGTCCTAGCTACTTGGTAGGGTAGAGGTGGGAGGATCACCTGAGCCTGGGAGTTTGAGGTTGCCATGAGCTATGATACATCATTTCACCCCAGCCTGGGCAAAGAAGCAGCTTTAGGCCTCACTTCAGGCATCACTTCCACTGGGAAATCTTCCTTAACCTCTCAAGGTACCTTCTGTATTCTACTGTTCCTATCCCCATGGGAGCCTTAAAATACAGTCTTCCCAAAGAGTAGACACTGTAACGTCTTGTTGAGCATTACATCTCCACAGCTGTCTGGGAGAGCTAAAACAAATATTTGGTGAATAAACGAATAATGGCTTTTGCCCTCAAGGAGTTTTACATTAGGAGAGGGAGAGTGAGTGTGTGTGTGTAAAACTACGTACGCATGATAGAATGTGGTGAACTTTGGAAATATAGAGAAGATTTTTCCTCTAATTCAGAGGATCAGAAAAGGTTTCATAGAAGAAGTAACAATTGATTTGAATTGTAAAGAATGGGTAGAATTTACATTAGAGGTAAGAGGTGTGTACAAAATAATACGTATACAGAATAATGAGTTTACATTTGAGCTATAAAGGGTGCAACAAAAGGAAATAGCGAAGTAATTTCCTTTTATTTTTTAATTAATTTATTTTATTTAATTATTTAATTTATTTATTTAATTTCCTTTTATTCCTTTTCCTTTTCCGAAGTTGATAGCACACCATGGAAAGCTAGGTTTAGAATAGTTTACTAAAAATGGTATGCTTTAGTACTAGGCAATAGGGAGTCACAACCTAGATTGATTAGTTTAACATGCTGAGTGCAGTGGCATACACCTGTAATCCCAGCACTTTGGGAGGCTACGATAGGAGAATCACTTAAGCCCAGGAGTTCAAGATCAGCCTGGGAAATATAGTAAGACCTGTTCTCTACAAAAAATTTTAAAAATTGGCCGGGCGCGGTGGCTCAAGCCTGTAATCCCAGCACTTTGGGAGGCCGAGACAGGTGGATCACGAGGTCAGGTGATCGAGACCATCCTGGCTGACATGGTGAAACCCCGTCTCTACTAAAAAATACAAAAAAAACTAGCTGGGCGAGGTGGCGGGCGCCTGTAGTCCCGGCTACTCGGGAGGCTGAGGCAGGAGAATGGCGTGAACCCGGGAGGCGGAGCTTGCAGTGAGC
>NW_016814218.1:233930-264479 GCF_001698545.2 Rhinopithecus bieti
AAAAAAAAAAAAAAAAAAAAAAAAAAAAAGTTTCTGTATTTAAAGAGTAGACCATCATCAAATGATTAATTGAAATCAAATCAGTATCTAATCTTCCCTGTACCTTTCCTAGGACTGTACCTGTTCCTTATAGTTGCAATGTTTAAATCAAATACAGTGTTTTATGATTTATACTAAAGGTGGTAACTTTGCTAATCAGTTGACTCAATCTAGAAAACTCAAATGTTTTTACATTTAAAATTATCTATTATTATTTACATAACATTAATATTTTAAAAGCTCATTTATGTCCTTTAAATTTTAGTGAGAAAGGTAGTGACTTAAATCTGTATTCCAATCTGTAGAGAAAAAATAAGACTGAGCATATCTTTCCTCATTTTAAAATTAGAATTATAAATTTCTTATAATTAATAACCATATAATTGCATTTATATATTATACATCATTATATTGATACAGAAATCTTAAATATCAGATCTTAATTTGAAGTGTAGGGAAGAGACCGCTAAAACAGATGCCCAAGCATTAAGCAGGCGACAGAAGTGAGACAAGCTGGCCAGGTTAGTTTCATAGTGGCATCTAGGGTTATATATTCTTTTGATCCAGATATACTTTGTTTCCATATTCAACTTATATGATTTTTTTGCTTCCACAAAGAAATATATTAATATTTTTCCTTTTTAAAAAATATTTATTATTTTCTTAAATATTGATCCTCACAGTTTATCTGTTGGCAAAGACATGCCACTTTTCACATTGCTGTAATAAGAGTCCCAGCCCACTTGGACATGTCTCCTGTGGACTGGCATCAGTGGTGGGGACTGACAAATTAGGGAACCAAGGCTCATCTAAAGGGGATTGCTACCATTGGCCCCTGTGGCCAAGGCCCTGTTTTTCCAGAGAAGCTGTTAATCTGGATTTTTTTGCGGAATAACCAATCACCTGTTTTTGAAAAACAACTTGCAGTCCAAATCAAATATATCTGTAGGCTGAATATAGTTTGTCGCTTCCTGTTTGCAACTTCTGGTCTGCATCAGCAAGTGGTAACTACATTTATATAGCTATTTTCTCTAATTTTTCTGGATAACTTGTAGAAAATAGGAGATGATTTTCCATAAAAGTCAGTGGCCCATAATTCCAGTTTATAAAACTTCTAATATTTTCTGTAAAATGTTTTAATTCCACAAGTGCTTATTATTAGGCCCCATGCTAGAGCCTGGATTATATCAAATTCTATAAAATAGACAAGCTCTCTCAACCTTAATATAAAGTATGTTACAGCATCTTTATATGGGGTGGGCTTGATAAAAAATAAAATTGTTTCATAAAAATAAAATAGATGAAGTTGCTAGCTGAACGCTTTTACATCTGAAAACTTTGTATGCATGTCTGTCTTATACAAATACTGGCCACCCTACAGATCGAGTTTGAGGAGCACCTATATAAAAAGGAAGGGAGAAAGGAAGAAAATTACTTTCTAGTTTCATCTCACTTAAGAAAATCCCATCCAACATGGATTGTTATTTAACAAAAAACTAAATAGGCAAATTCAAGCTATAAAAGAGAGTCATGAAATGTTAAGCTGTCCACAGATTTTTGTTGTCTTCTTTGAAGAGGAAAGGAGTGATTACCACAAGGATACTTTTTGTCTTTCAAGGCTACTTAATCTATACAGATTGTGAGTAAATATATCAACAGGCTTTTTCACCGATTTTTTTTTTTTTTTTAACATGAATTTGCTTCAGCTACCTCTGGACTGCAACACTGATTCTAAGACAAAAATCATGGAATCGATTTTTTAAAAATAATGTAACAATGTTATAGGTGATGCTCATTTTTATAGAATTATGTGTTCCATACACTTGTGACTCTCTCTTTTTGCTATTAAATGGCTGTGGCCAAAACCACATAAATTGTTTGAGTGCTGCATTATACAAACTAGTAGACAATTTATGAAACTGTATAGTGAGGTCATCTTTTCCATTCAGATTAGGCAGGATTTCTGCAACTATATCCAACTGTACTGTTTTATAATCTATAAAGGGAGAGATTCAAAATATCTTTCAAAATTCTTATGCTTATTCATTTATGTAATTAAAAAACCCTCCTCAGCACTTCTTTAAAGGACATGATACTAAAATTCGTATACGTATTCATTTATGTAATTAAAAAACCCTCCTCAGCACTTCTTTAAAGGACATGATACTATAGCGCCGCCAAGTGGCCTTTTAAAATTTGTCTTAAAATTTTAAATCAGATACTTTTGGAGCTATCTTTTGTTTTACTAGTAATTTATTTTATTATTCAAAAGGTATTTTGAATACCTGTGTGCAAAGAAAGGTATTTGTTATTGCATTTATGTAAAAGCAGCAAAAAATAGTCTTCACTATTGTTTTAGGCCACATTTGTTTTCTTAATTATATCAATGTAATTTTAGCTCCGTGAAAATGATATTTAAGTAGCTTCCCTTAAAGAAAGCAGGGATTTGCCACTGTTGTTATTTCAGGATATATATATATACACATACACACACACACACACACACATATTTTTGACATGGAGTTTCGCTCTTGTCACCCAGGCTGGAGTGCAACAGCGGGATCTTGGCTCACCGCAACTTCCGCCTCCCGGGTTCAAGCGATTCTCCTGCCTCAGCCTCCTGAATACAGTTGCATGCCACCACGCCCAGCTGATTTTTGTATTTTTAGTAGAGACGAGGTTTCACCATGTTGGCCAGGATGGTCTCGATCTCCTGACCTGGTGATCCACCCACCTCGGCCTCCCAAAGTCCTGGGATTACAGGCGTGAGCCACCGTGCCAGGCTTATTGCCTCACTTCTTAATGAAAAAAATTATATTTCATTGTTGCTTGCTTACTTTTTCCATAGTACCATTGTATTTTAAACTCAATATCAGATGTGGAAAAAGACATTAAAGACATTAAAAAAAGACATTAGGCAAAGCCTGTTAATTTATGTGCTTGATTTTTATCTTCATTACTGTCATAATTTACCCATTGGTGTGCCTTAGTGTATAACTTCATTTAGCTGTTTGAAGACATTTCTTGATTTTATCTTCTTAGATGAACTTTGTTAGAAGTATCAGAATTCCATTGCATTGATAATACATGTTTACATACATATTTCTAATTAATAGCTCACCTAACCCTTTTAAAAACAGATATACACAGGAGTAGGGAGAGGCTATACCATGAGCTGCATTTAGAAGCAGTGTTTCTAAGCTGTTATTGTCATTTTGACTTGTCTGTGCCTCCGAACTGAACCACTAACAGCTTGACAGGATTCAGTTGAAGATGAACAGGAGTTAAATTTTTTCACGGATACTGTCTCTTTTCCACTTAGTGTTTCCTCTACTAGGAGCTAACTGTGTCAAAAAACAGAATTTTGATTGGTGAGGGGGAAAAAATGAAGTTTAGAATAATAAAATAAATGCCTGTTCGAAATGTAACCTTCAGGTATTTCACAGTGTTGCTTATTAATGGAAGTTATTTTTTGTGGTCTTTGTAGAATCAGTTATAAAATTACTGACTTGGATATTTTAATGACTTCTTCTTGTAATTGTTTTTGCAATTTTATATTTTCAGGAAGTTGTATGCCAGTTCTCAAGCAGTTTATTAAAATTTGCCCAAGAGTAAATTCTATCACAAGTAAATCTTTTTGGAAACACTACCATTATGTTGTTACTTTATTGTCACAAGTCTCAGTAGTTGTGAAAGAGCAACCTTGGAAGTTAAGGGATTGAAGCAAAGCAGATTTCCTGACAGAATAAAAATCAGTATCTGAATACTATTAACATTTCCTAACATTTAATTTTTATTTATGGAATTAAGTTACCATATAGATGAAAGAATAAGTTATACTATATATAGACAAATATGATGGACTAGATTACATATTTAATGGCATCCACTTCAAGAGTAAAGATTTATTGATTGTTAAAATTTTTTAAAGTTTCCTTAAAATGTTTTAGCCTAATAGTATATTACGTTAGTGCTATCATTTATTTTTATGTGCATCATCTTTTAATACTAGAAGCTCCTTCAAAACAACCTGATTATAAAATCATCCTTTTAAATTGTCTTTTTTTTTGATAGAAAAAGTTACGTCGATCACAACACGCTCGAAAAGAAACAGAGTTCTTACGGCTCAAAAGGACCAGACTTGGCTTGGATGACTTTGAGTCTCTGAAAGTTATAGGAAGAGGAGCTTTTGGAGAGGTGTGCTTGTTTTTAAAAGTCATTACTGCTGCAAATATGTATCTTAAGATAATTTAAAATGTGTGTTAAAATATAATTCGTGGCTGGGTGCAGTGGCTCACGCTTGTAATCCCAACACTTTGGGAGGCTGAGGTGGGTGGATCACCTGAGGTCAGGAGTTCGAGACCAGCCTGGTCAGTGAAACCGCGTCTCTACTGAAAATACAAAAATTACCTAGGCGTGGTGGTGGGTGCCTGTCATCATCCCAGCTACTTGGGAGGCTGAGGCAGGAGAATCACTTGAACCCAGGAGGCGGAAGTTGCAGTGAGCTGAGATCCCACCATTGCACTCCATCCTGGGCGACATGAGTGAAACTCCGTCTCAAAAAATATATATATATCTTGAAATGCCAACACTGGCAAATTCCTGCTTTCTTTAAGGGAAGCTGCTTTTCATTCCTGAACAAATAGTAGTGACTATTTAACATTTATAATATATGTTTTTATATTTTAGGTGCGGTTGGTCCAGAAGAAAGATACAGGCCATATCTATGCAATGAAGATATTGAGAAAGGCTGATATGCTTGAAAAAGAGCAGGTATGAGTTCTTTAACACATGTAATATAAAGGAGCATCCACTGACGAGGTGTTAAGAGTGTTTATATTAGAATTTTTAAGAAGCAATTTACACATCTTACTACAAAAGCTATTAACTTTTTGGTAGCCTGTTTTAGTGTTTCTCAATTCTTTTAAGGTTTCTTCCAAGTTTATAATCTATGTATTAGTCTGCTTAGACTTCCATAACAGAACACAACAGGCTGATTAGCTTAAACAACAGAAACTTATTTTCTCACAGTTTTGGAGGCTACAAGTCAAAAATGAAAGTTCGGGCAGGTTTTGGTTTCTGGTGAGGCCTCTCGCTGGCTTGCAGATGGCCACCTTTCACTAAGTTTTCACATGGCCTTTCCGTGGTGTGTGCGGGGACACACACTCCTGTGAGAACTCTCTGGTGTCTCTTCTTTTAAGGACACTAATTCCACCCTTATGACCTCATTTAACCTTAATTAATTCCCTAAGGGTCCATCTCCAAATACAGGCTCGATGGAGATTAAAGCTTTACTCTGTGAATTTTGTAGATGCACGAACATTCAGTCCGTACCTCCTGAAATACCTTCTTTTCTGACTACAGTGAAAATAAAGGACAGTTCTTGGCTCCCAGAATCCCTATCATATATCAGATAATCAAAACTAGTCTCCTGGAAATTTGCTGATTTTACATATCTCTAAAATCTGTAACTTTATAAATATTCTTGGCTCTCTCCATGTTTCCTGTGCCTTAATGCAGTTACAGGGGGTGTCTTCGAGTAAAGGAGGGATAGCTTTTTGAAGATTTAAGGAGGGAAATTGTGAAATGGTCATTTTCAGGTGTGGGAGAGCAGACCTGGTAAAGAAATGCAATTGAAGGCTTATTGAGATTTGCAGTCCTGAATTTAAAGTGAAACCCATTGGCATAGTTGGGTGATTTTTCACCCTAGTTTCAGTTAGGGTAAAAAGGTAATAGGAACTATCTGGAGACAGGGTTATAGGGGATTTTGTGATGACAGGCTATGATTTTCCAGAGGGAAGAGGTTTGGAAGGCAAGGAAGGTTGAGATGTTGAGTTGGATTAGAGAACTGTAGATAATGATGGGAATAAGGATGCAGGTAAAGATGCATAGGCTCAGAGACAAGGAGGTCAACAAGAATCTAACTTAGCCATAATGGGATTAGTCTTACTAGGATATAATAGGAAGGACAGAAAGAAGCAGTTAGTTCCAGCTGTAGTGTAGATACCAGCTACATGTGGCTGCTGGGCACAAATTGAGATATCCAGCAAATAAGACTTGGTACAAAAAAAAAAACCCATAAAATATTTCAATGATTTTTATATTGATTACATACTGAAGTGATAATATATGGATATATTAGGTTACATAAACTATATTATTAAAAATAATTTCACTCTGTATGTGGCTTCTAGAAAATTTAAAAATTACATATATGACTTGCGTTACATCTGTACTGGACAGCCCTTGGTCTAGAATATTTTGTGGGAAGTTAAGGAGCCTCTGGACCACTGCTCTTTCCTGCGGGGAGGTGGGGGGCGGAAATCTCACTGTAGCCCAACGTTTAGTTGCTTTTGCATTTTGGGGTTTTTACCCCTGTATAAATTAATTTGCATTTGTTACCACTGTGTTTTGTCTTAGAAAGCTTTTTTCTACTCAATTCTAATACAGCAGTATTTTAACTTTTATCACATTTATTTTAATGCAAACCACCCCCGCAAAATTAAGTAGCAACTAATCTCCCCACTATTGTTGTACCAGATTACCACAGGTCATACTTTCCAACCTTTGGATCCTGTTTCGGAAAGAGATCCTGTAATTTGGCTTTAAACCATTTAAAAATAATCAAGTCATGTTTATGTTGTAGCTGTTTTCCTTACATACCAGATGCAACACCAAAGTTTAGGGCTTTTCCTTACCACCTTAAATTGCTTCATGAAAGGTAATAGTTAGGCACTCTTGCTACCACTTTTCACTTAATGAAACAGATCCATAGAAATTATAAAGTATTTTCATGCCAGAAAACAAGTTCTTACTCCTCAACTCTTATGCTTTGATCTCAGAATATTTACTGCACTAGGAGTAATTCCAAATATGACACTTTAAGCAGATCATATTTTATTATCATGAAACGGTTTACAAATGTATGTTCTCGTGTGCTTTGGACCAGAGATTATAATGTTTCACAGTGAAAATAGCAAAAGCATAAATCAGATCTTCTTATTAACTTTTGGAAAAAGTGTGTAAATATATTAATGCAAAAGCTTCTGCAAACTGACCAGTTCTACAAACCCCATAAATTATCCAGTTTATAAAATTTTCCAGTCTATAACATTTTCACATAATAGTATCTCTAGTAATTATGTGTCCGAGAAATCAGTGGCAAAATCCCCAAAAGTTACACGAATTTGCTGTAGCTAGCATTTATAGATATGATAGAGGTTTTATATTATAATACTAAATATAATATAAAGTCACTATAATTGTCACTATTTCTTAAAAAACACCAAATAATGATCAAGCTGGGACCTTTGTTTAACAATTAAAAATAGTTTGCTATTTTAACCAACCTTGGCTTTGCTATACCAATTTACAGGGCATTGCTTACTCCTTTTTTTTTTTTTTTGAGATGGAGTCTCATTCTATCACCAGGCTGGAGTGCAGTGATGCGATCTCAGCTCACTGCATCCTCCGCCTACCAGGTTCAAGCGATTCTCCTGCCTCAGCCTCCCGAGTAGCTGGGACTACAGGCGCATGTCCACCACGCCCGGCTGATTTTTTGTATTTTTAGTAGAGACGGGGTTTCACTGTTTTAGCCAGGATGGTCTCGATCTCCTGACCTCGTGATCCGCCCGCCTTGGCCTCCCAAAGTGCTGGGATTACAGGCGTGAGCCGCTGCGCCCAGCCCGGCTTACTACTTTTAACTTTAAAAGTCACACTATGACTTTTATATGACAAAGCCAGGATCCTAGGCTGGGTAGAGATTCTGGTTAAAAAGTTGTTAGACTGATTCTTGCTCTACCTCAGAGGCCTTAGCCTCACATAATATACCTGTTGACCTCACCTTTTTAGACCTAAAGATATAAGCTAAAATAAACTATTTCTTGAGGTTCTCCATATTTGATGAGAATATGATCTTTCATATATGAATCAAATCTTCTGAAATTCCATCTTTTCTTCATTAACTATTATGGATGGATAAGTGTAAGAGATGAGTTTGACAAATGTGTGATGTGTTTATGATTTTTTTTTTCAAAAATATATTCATCTAGGTGGCCCATATCCGAGCAGAAAGAGATATTTTGGTAGAAGCAGATGGTGCCTGGGTGGTGAAGATGTTTTACAGTTTTCAGGATAAGAGGAATCTTTATCTAATCATGGAATTTCTCCCTGGAGGTAAAAGCAAACATTGTATCAATGACAGACTGATACAAGCACATCTTTATATGCAATAATAATTTTATTGGTGAGGTTTACTTTTATATTCCTTGCTCTGAGGCTTTACAGTGTCATAGTTTAAAAATATTTACTATCATATTGATGCTCATTTTTACCACAAACAGATTATTTTAAAGGAATGACAAAGTTAGCACATTTTAAATATTACCATTCTGGGTTCACTGATTGTTAGTGAAGTTATGTTAGTTTATTTTGTGTTGTTACAAAAAAAAAATACCTGAGACTGTGTAATTTATAAAGAAAAGAGGTTTAATCATTGCTCAACAAAGAGGGCAAGGGGAAAAGAATGGCAATGGAGGGCAAAGAATACTTGTTTTTTTGTTTGTTTTGTTTTGCTCTTAATTTTTATGTTTTGAGATGAAGTCTCGCTCTGTTGCCTAGGCTGGAGTGCATTGGTATGATTTTGGCTCTCTGCAACCTCTGCCTCCCTGGTTCAAGCGATTCTCCTGCGTCAGCCTCCTGAGTAGCTGGGATTACAGGCGCCTGCCACCATGCCCAGCTAATTTTTTTGTATTTAGTCGAGACGAGGTTTCACCATATTGACCAGGCTGGTCTCGAACTCCTGACCTCAAGTGATCCACCCACCTCAGCCTCCCAAAGTGTTGGGAATACAGGTGTGAGCCACTGCCCCCACGCCCCTACTTTTTTTTTAAGCCTCAAAAAATATATGAAAAAAATGTAATCAGTTATCAATTCTGTGTTGTCGGTGCACCAGTGTTTGCAACAGTTAAAACTGTTAAAAGTTTTAGAATTCTTTGAAAATAAAAGAATGTCTGCAGGTGCCTTTTTTTAGTGGGATAATGTCCCACTAAACTCCAAAAGAATATATTTGGTTTCCAGGCGCACTTATTCTGATTTTTTTGCAGTTTGACATTTTCCTCAGCAGTTAATTCTAGAAGTTGAGTGGTATATATTATTTCATTATCAGCTCTTTTGTGATTTGATTTCACATAGTCTCTGCCTTAAAACCATTAAAAGTCATGAAACTTCTGCTTATGCAATGGCACTTTTATTTGACCCAAGACAGGGTTAGAAATATACTGGGTAGATCATAAAATGCAAACTCAGGAAAGCTAGCTGGGCATGGTGGCTCATGCCTGTAATCCCAGTATTTTGGGATGCTGAGGCAGGCAGATAGCTTGAAACCACGAGTTTGAGACCAACCTGGCCAACATGGCAAAACCTCATCTCTACTAAAAATACAAAAATTAGCTGGGTGTGGTGGCACACACCTGTAATCCCAGCTACTTGGGTGGCTGAGGCACAAAAACTGTTTGAACCCAGGAGGTGGAGGTTGCAGTGAGCCATGATCACACCACTGCACTCCAACCTGGGCAACAGAGTAAGACTGTGTCTCAAAAAAAAAAATCAGGAAAGCTTTTACAAGGTATTCCACCTTCGAGACATTTTCAATAATAATATATTTGACTTTCCTTTATTTAGGTGACATGATGACATTGCTAATGAAGAAAGACACCTTGACAGAAGAGGAGACACAGTTCTACATTTCAGAGACTGTTCTGGCAATAGATGCGATCCACCAGTTGGGTTTCATCCATCGGGATATTAAGCCAGACAACCTTTTATTGGATGCCAAGGCATGTGAATAAACTGGTGAATTACTAGGCTGTTGATTATTTTTTTAGAACAGTAGAGCTGATTTTGTGAGTGGATATCAGCAACTGCAATTTAGAATATTGCTAAACAACATTATTTTATATGATAAGGTACTAGGAGAGGACTTGAAAATGAAATGACAACAGGGAATATGGTTCTCTTTTTATCTCCCTCCATTTTCTACTTTTAAAAATATCATCATCAGATACTTATAATTTTACATTTTGCTTGTATAAATCCCAAGCTAAGGATTTTTATAACAATTGGGATTTAACAGAGGAGTTTATAACAGGCTTTTTGTTTTCAAAGTTAAGATAATCTAATATTACTGGATTTTTTTTAGGGTCATGTAAAATTATCGGATTTTGGTTTGTGTACGGGATTAAAGAAAGCTCACAGGACTGAATTTTATAGAAATCTCACACACAACCCACCAAGTGACTTCTGTAAGTTTGGTTTTGTTTGTTTGTTTTGTTTTTTCCCTGGTTAAGATACTGTAGAGAACTGAAGGTTCTTTCCCTTTCCCCACTCCTTAATCCACTGTGTTTTAGATGTATATATGTGATTTTGTTTTGTGGAGAGCATTTTCTCTCATGATTACAATTCCATATTGTTGAAATTAGCATTTCAGAACATGAACTCAAAGAGGAAAGCAGAAACTTGGAAGAAGAACAGGAGACAACTGGTGAGTCAACCAGTTTTTAAGAAAGAATTTTGTTCCTTGGTTCTAAAATCTTAACTGGTTTTAACTTGATTATTTGTATCTTTATAATAATTAGTATTCACTTCGTAACAGTGATAGTGCTTGTTTTGGAATCACAGAGTTTTCTTAGTTTCTCTGTTAAGTTTCCTTGCCTGTAAAGCAAAGTGTTGGTTTTTACTTTATAACTTTAGAGTACTTTACTGAGCATACCTACGAGTAAGCTGTTTACTAGTAATTAGCACTTTAAATAAAACTCACTGAGGTGAATGCAATTGTAATGAATGCCTTGTGATTTCCATTTTTCATACCTGTGTTATAAATCCTGATACAACAAATATCAATCAGCAAGTAAGGTGGTTGTGAGTTTCTAAGAACTTCTTTATAGATAAAGTAAACAGGAAGTTAGGGATATAAACAGTGTTACAATAAAACATAAAATTTGAAAAAGCTGGCTTTGCCATAGATAAATTTAATTACCCCTTTAATATAGAATTACATGATTTTTCACCCTATACTATTTCCTCTCTGAGGAAATTGAGCAAAGAGAAGAATTGCTTCCCCTTCCTCCTCTTTCCCTTTGTCCTGTTAACATGGTCCATGAACCGTCTACAGGTTAAGAATGTGCCTTTGGATTTTGTTTTCCTCATTTCTTATAAAATGCCTGGCACATACAGATACTCTATACATATTTGTTCAACCAGGTGATGAAAGGAAAACTCACAATTCCCTTAGGAAAGTCAATAGACTGAAAAATAACAGGCTAATAATACCCTCTAAAACCAAATAAAATGACCTTTGCATTATTAAGTTTATTATCTCATTAACCTAAGTAACTGCAAACTTCCTATGCTTGTAAAACATTTCAGTATTTTAAATGTATTGCGTTATACATTAAGGAGAGACACTTTGTTTTACTTTTAAAATGTGTCAGTTTTAGATTAGATTTTGCGATTGAGAATAATTGCAATATTCCCTATTTTTAAAGGGGAAAACTGAATACTGCTTAAAATTATGGTGGGGGAATTCTGTACCCCGCCCCCATTTACAAAATATTCATAGGTGATTACTCAGGTGTGTGTTTTATTATTCTTGTGGCCAGTAGCTGCCAAGCCTTAGATCAAGTGTTTCCCAAGGGAGAAGTAGAAAGGACTCAGTGTTTGGGGCAGGAAATTTCTTTAGCACTTGGATCCCCTGCCCTCTAAATGCCAGTCATGTCACTGAGATGACAAAATTGCTGCAGTCATACATTTTGCCATGGCCCCAAGAGTACTACCCCTAGTTGACAATTACTGCCTTGTAGAAATCATTTTTGTAAGATTTTATATGAATTAAGAATTAAAAACTGCATAGCTTCCTAATAGATAAGCAGTACCCTGGAACTACATTTATAATGAAAATACCTCATGCTTATTTTTATAGTTGGTAGTGTACAAAACACATCCGTTTATCATTTCATCTTCATCTCAACTCTATTAAGGCAGGTACTATTATTCCAGTTTTATGTAAGCAGAAGCCGAGCCTCAGAGAAATTAAATAATTTGCCCAAGAACACATTAGTAGTGAGTAGGGAAGCCAGGTCTTCTAGGTTCAACTTTTCATTCTTTTGAAATAGACTGAAGGCTATATTAAAAAAAACTTAATTGAGCTTCTTGTGGGGGCAGAAATAATATATTCTTTTAAAATGCCTGGCACATATGGACACTCTATAAATATTTGTTCAACCAAGTGGGGAAAGGAAAACTAATTCAGCATTCCCTCAGGAAAGTCAGTAGACTGAAAAATAATAGGCCATAACGTATTATCTGACTCACTACCTACCACTAAGCCTTGCACATGATAAACATGCAAAATAAACATAAGTGAAAATTTAACTCCTCTATATATTGCTTTTTCTAGTACTAAGCCATCCTCAGATAGATAGTTTTTAAATGTTAAGAATGCTGGTTTGACAAGCTGCTCCTTTGTAGGCATATTCCACAGTTGGGACACCAGATTACATTGCTCCAGAAGTATTCATGCAGACTGGTTACAACAAATTGTGTGACTGGTGGTCTTTGGGAGTGATTATGTATGAAATGCTAATAGGTATGTTTTATCATTCATTTATGTACAAAATTTTATATTTCCTTGAGTGCCACTGTTTGAATATATTACAGATATCATTGACTAAAATATTTGCGGTCTTTTAAACTTAATTCTGACGTTCCCCCAATGTTAAATACATACTGATCAGTACCAGTGAGCTCTCCAGGGATCCTGTTTCAGGAAGGTGGGTATTTAACCCAGACTCCCACGTATAAAAGTGGTTATCTTCATAGCTTTTCAGGTAAAAGGGGAGGCAGTGCTTTAAATCCTTTATTTTATTGACTTTATTAGCAATGTTATTGTAAATTGATGAATGGTGGCATTTTTGACTATTAAATAGGGCACTCAGGGTTGTTTGGTTTCTTGTAGCACATGTTTGGTGGGTATAACTTCACTGATCACAAAGCTGATGAAACGTTTTTTATTTATTTGATACCTAGGATATCCACCTTTCTGCTCTGAAACACCTCAAGAAACATACAGAAAAGTGATGAACTGGAAAGAAACTCTGGTATTTCCTCCAGAGGTCCCTATATCTGAGAAAGCCAAGGATTTAATTCTCAGGTTAGTGGTTAAATTCCTAGAGGAGTTCATAGTGTCTTAAAATTTCCTAAGAACCTAAAAGACTCATTTCACTTTTGTGGGGGAAGAGGGGATGTATACACTGATGTATACAGTCAAAGAGATCAATAAAGGTGTTTTTAAAAATGTAAACTCTTGAAGTATGTGGAAAAGAAACTAGGAATTAAAAAGAGGGAGGAGGTCTTGTATTGCTTCAGTTACTGATATATATAAAAGCAAAAGGTCACTTCTGTTAGAATGCAATGACCTGATTCCATTAAAGAGAAGAGGGAAAATGTTAATAGCAGATTCCTGTCATGAAAAGTATATATGTGAAATCTTCTAAGCAAAAAATTCCATGTGTTCCTCAACTAATATGAAGTGTTTGGTACTGCTGTGAATGGCTGGAAGGAATATAAATTGAAAAAACTTGTGGGAATAGCAGTTGGCAGCATATTGTTTTTTTAAAATCCCTAAACTATATATGATCTTTGACCCAGAAGTTTGAGGGATTTCACTTATGCAGATAATCAGATATGTATAAAGATTTAAGTACAATATGTTTATCATGATATTTAATAGTGAAAATTGAAAACTATTTAAACGTTCAACAGTAGTGGACTGGCTCAATAGTAGACTGGCTATAATATTTCTATTTGTAAGTTTTAGAAAACAAATTTATTGGCCAGGTACGGTGGCTCACACCTGTAATCCCAGCACTTTGGGAGGCGGAGGTGGGCAGATCATGAGGTCAGGAGATTGAGACCATCCTGGCTAACACAGTGAAATCCCGTCTCTACCAAAAATACAAAAAATTAGCTGGGCGTAGTGGCGGGCGCCTGTAGTCCCAGCTACTGGGGAGTCTGAGGCGGGAGAATGGCGTGAACCTGGGAGGCGGAACTTGCAATGAGCCAAGATGGCGCCACTGCATTGGAGCCTGGGCGGCAGAGTGAGACTGTCTCACAAAAAAAAAAAAAATTCTTGAAAATATTTAATGACTTTGGCAAATTTTCTCAGTATATCAAGTGAAAAAAGGTTGACCTAACATAGTAACCATGGTAGCAACACAGTATTTTAAATATTGTAAAAGATGAGAAGATTAGAATATTTACAGTGGTTATCTCTAAATAATGCGCTTACAGATGATTTTTATTTTCTTCCACATTTCCTACAATAAACATAGTTAACATCAATAAAAGAAAAACATACTGCTTTAAAAAAGAAATATTTGAAGTAATGCAGCTAGAATACTTTAGATGTAACTTTTGTATGATAATTTCTCTGCTTCCATGTTGTAGATTTTGTATTGATTCTGAAAACAGAATTGGAAATAGTGGAGTAGAAGAAATAAAAGGTCATCCCTTTTTTGAAGGTGTCGACTGGGAGCACATAAGGTATGTTCCTAGGCTTTGAATGGGAAAGGTCTGAGTAAAAACAAATTTCTAGAGTTGACAATTAATTTACCTCTGATTCTGCTAGATTAAATACAAAAGTAACATATAATGTCATTGATGCAATGTTTTCTGGATTATGTAAGTGAGTGGGACTATTGTGGCTACAGCCAAATGACTTATTTTAGGCTAACATCCACTTTCAGGGAAGAACATTGGGCACCTTTTTAAATTCTTACGTTCATACTCACAGTGAAGGCTGTTAACACATGAAAGATGTATTTACATTTCACACAGTGACCCCTCATTTTTGTCCTTGCTGTAATATACCACATAGTGTCTCCTTAATTAATTTATAATAAGGTACCCTCTTTAAACATTGGTTGGGCATTATACAAGTAACTTTTAAGAATTTGCTTACAGTTGTTAATTGTGAGCATTGGCTTTTTTTCAGTTTATGGCCAAACTACCGTCAGTAGGTTTGATCTGTTCTCCACACAGCAACAGTTTAGAAGCATAAATCTGGCCATGCCACTTTGCTGCGTCCTTTTGCACTTGGAATACAGTTAAGAAGCCTTCACTGCTTTCTTAGGACTGCAGGATATAGCGCTTGCCTCATCTGCAGAAGTTCCATCTTGGATGGCCTTTCCTACTCCTCTTCCCACCTCCAAGTTTTGCCATTTGCTATTCATCCTGACTGAAATGCCCTCTCCCCGCTGCCTCTACTCCTACCCTGCCTAGCTGGCTCCTTTGCATCTTCCAAGATAGCTTATGTGTCATTTCCTTGGTATAGCTCTTCACTGGAGAACCTGCTGTGTGCTAGGCATTCTGCCTATTACTGTTAACTTGTTTTTTTGAGACAGGGTCTCTCACTCCGTCATCCAGGCTGGAGTGCTATGGCATGATCATGGCTTACCGCAGCCTTGACCTCCCAGCCTCAAATGATCCCCCCACCTCAGCCCCCCAAGTAGCTGGAACTATAGGCACATGCCACCACACCCAGCTAATTTTGTTGCTTTTTTTTTTTTTTTGTAGAGATGGGGTTTCACTGTGTTGCCCAATTGCTCAGGCTGGTCTTGAACTCCTGAGCTCAAGCGATCCACCTGCCTTGGCCTCCCAAAGTGCTGGGATTACAGGCGCCCAGCCCACTCTGCCTATTGTAATAATAGCTAATTTTAAAAAATCATTTATTGTGTCCAGCACTGTTTTAAGTACTTTATTTGCATTTCTCATCTTATCCTCATATAAGCTCTATAAAATAGGAACTGTTATTATCCCTGTTTTACAAGTGAGGAAACTAAGGCACAGAGAAGTTAGAGTGCCGCAGTGTGGAGGCTTCTGAAACCACTATGCTGTATAATACTATACACACATAACTTAATTGAATAGAACTATGATACCCCCCGTTTTACAGTGGGAAGGATGCTTAGAGACTGCCAGTTCTTTTGGTTTTATAAGGAGGGAACAGTCATGGAGCAGGGACTTGGCTGCCTAAGGTCATACTGCTAGTTAATAGCAAGGAAGGTTAGCTCTCAGGCCTCCAGGGTTCTTTCCTCTAAACTAGGTTTATTAAAGTAATATACCAAGTATAAATGAGTTGGAATAATTCTGGTAAAAAATATATATGGTTTTACATAATTTGGTAAACTTAGCACCTAATAAATCCAATAAATATTTGTTGAAAAAACAGAAGCAATAAAACTGATAGCTTCTTTTGACCATTTCTGTAGTTAAACTTTTAGCATGATAAGAAGGCATTTTCTTGACTGGTTTCTTTTTAACTGAGTATCTTTGATTCTCTTAAAATTTATATGACAGAAATTTTTGCATAAAGATTTCATCACAAATATATAGTTCCTTCACCTATGTGCCCCTTATTTTCCCAAATGACTTTTTATAGATTGTCTACTAGTAGAATTCTATTCCTAAATCAATTAAGAAGGATCCCGTCCTCATAATATCTCACATACTTTATACAATTATACAATCTTTTAAATAAAACCTCTTCTTTTACTTTTCATTAGCTCATTTTTCCTCTTAAAAAAAATAGTATGAGAAAGCCTTGGTACAGAGATATAAAAATGACAAGTAGGTGGGGATGCTTACTGGGTACAAAAAGAAAACAGAATGAATAAGACCTACTACTTGATAGCACAAGAGGGTGACTATAGTCAATAATAATTTTACATTTTAAAATAACTTAGAATGTAATTGGATTGTTTGTGACTCAAAGGATAAATGCTTGAGGGGATGGACCCCCCATTCTGCATGATGTGCTTATTACCCATTTCATGCCAGTATTAAAACATCTCATGGACCCTATAAATATATATACCTACAACATAGCCACAAAAATTTAAAAAAAATTTAAAATTCTAAGTAAATGAAAACATTTTAATAAAAAATTATACTCAACTATTTTGAACTCCCTTTATTCTCAAATCCACAATAAATTTCCTTGGCTTTTCTAATATCTATAAAATAGTATGCAGAATTTACAAGTAGATTTGTTGGAATTTGAGAATTCATGCCTACTCAATACTTTTTTATAGGGAAAGGCCAGCAGCAATCCCTATAGAAATCAAAAGCATTGATGATACTTCAAATTTTGATGACTTCCCTGAATCTGATATTTTACAACCAGGTAAGACAATCTATAATGTAACTACCACTATTAAAAGTCTGTGAAGATGATGGCATTTCACTAACGAAATTCCTTTAATTTTTCTCTTTCTAGTGCCAAATACCACAGAACCGGACTACAAATCCAAAGACTGGGTTTTTCTCAATTATACCTATAAAAGGTTTGAAGGGTTGACTCAACGTGGCTCTATTCCCACCTACATGAAAGCTGGGAAATTATGAATGAAGATAACATTCACCCATAACCAAGAGAACTCAGGTAGCTGCATCACCAGGCTTGCTTGGCGTAGATAACAATACACTGAAATACTCCTGAAGACGGTGGTGCTTACTGACTACAAGAGGAAATTCTACAGGATTAGGATTTCTGAGACTACTATAGGAATTGGTTGGCAGTGCCAGCTGGCTCTTTTTTTTTAATATTTTATTATTTTTGTTAACTTTATTATACGAAGGTACTGGAATAAAAGGAACGGACATCCCTTTCTAACTGCACTGCCTACATGCGTCTTAAGGTCCATTCTGCCTGTGTGTGCTGTGGCTTTGAACTGTAACACCTCTAATTAATTCAGGAGAAACACATATCATTTAAAGCAGCATAGGCTAACCTGTAGGTAACACTGCAGTATTGATGTTTTACTGCAAATCTTATGGGTCTAGATAATCAGTAAAAGCCATCTTCCATAGTTGGTGTTAGAACATTGCCCTATTGGTTTGGACATCTGTAGAATATATATGAAGACAATTTCTGTGATGGTTTTAAGAGATTTAAAAAGAAATTCACTGGTTCTTTAAAAAATATAATTTATCATCAAGTTATTACACAAACTCCACAGTAAGGAGTGACAAGTTTATAATAAGGAAGAGAAAGTTTAACACCTTCACTCAAGCACTCCACTAATATATTTACGTTGCATTCAGAAATACTGATGACCTTTATATACGTAGTCTGTATACTCATAGGGAGATGTACTGTATTATATAACATGTAAAGTTGATTTTCTTGTGACAAGAGGACTTCTTTTTTTAACAAGAGGACATGGCATTATTTTAATTTGATTATGGTGAGTTGAAATTAAGAAATGACCATGAAGGCTGCTTGTAGAATTAGTGTATTTTTATTAAACTATTTTTTTAAATGTCAAACTTCTATCATGTAAATGGACTTGTAGAGAACAAAAAGCTATTTACTTTGGTTTTCTAGAAAGTTGTTACATATCATGGCTGGTTAACTTTTATTTCTTTTGATGAAAATTTTTCCTTTGATAGTACTTGTATTATTGTGCCATTATTTTCTTATGCTCCAAATGTACCAAAGATCTTGAACAGAATGGATGTTCACAACTGAGTAGAATTTTCCTTTCCTGTGGGCATGCTGTCTTCAGACCTGACAGATTTTTGATAGAGGTCAGCTTATTAAAGGGCAATATTGTTCATGTTTAGCTACATCACTGTGGTGAATATAGATGGAATTAAGGAAATAAATGCAGGCCAGGGGGTTGTGTTGAGAGGAGAGATAATATCAGCATCAAATTCTTTGGGTATCTCCCTAAGAATTAAATAATCTTTTCTAGCTTAATATTTTAATTCTAATTCAAACAACTCTCTGAAGTTTTGGTTTCATTAGTAGTAGCTGAGGAATAATATGCTAGCAAAGAACGGCCTAATGTTTGTCTTAACTGTTAATGGATGAAATTTTTTAAAGATACAACCGTGATAACCATTATAAATGATCTGTGATCAAAATCTAACGTGATGAATTATGTGTAGGAATGTCCTCCTATTGGGGAAGGATTGCATAGGAGCATTATGCAAATCTACAAAAGCTTTTATAAATGTTGCTGCTAGGTAGCTCCACAGTGTTTTCAAAAGACCATCCTGGTTCCCCCAACTCTCCCATTTTGGTTGGTTTCTTTTAAATATTTGTTGAGTACTTAATGTGTTTATCTAACAGTTCACTTCCATTTTTTCTAGTCTTGATTTTTTGAGTATTTAAGGGAGAGAGCTATTAAAAACTCTGTGGATTTCTCAATTTGACTAACTCTAATTTTCCTAATTATAACTGCCTTTAATTAAATAATATTAACTTTTGCTGAGGTTTATGAGATTTTCTCACCCCACATCACTCCCCTTTTTAAAAAAAGGACTGTTTTGCTAGTGTGATAATGAATAGGTAAGATATGAAATAATTGCAACATTGTCTAGTTCTAGTATGGTAACTATTCTTGAAATGGTACTGAAAAATACCATTAATTCAAATTGACAGAGATTGATAAAAAGAAACTGATTTACCTAAGTTTACTTTTAATTGCATATTAATAGAGCATTTTTTGTTTTGAGTTCCCTCATTCTTATTACGAAAAAGAGCTTGCAAATAGTTTTACTTTCTTGGCACTGGAAGGGTAGTTCTGGAAAGCTACTTTGTTGAGAGTCTCATTCTTCCCTGGAGTTAATAGAGTGATTCACAATCTTTGGGGTTTTCTCCTCATCAAAAGCATTTCTTAAGTGCCTATCTAAAAGCAATTAAAGACTGTGTCTGCCCTTTGGAAGCTAAGAGTTCATGATGCAAATTAACTAGATAATTTGCAAAGTACCCTTGAGATTGAATTTTCTCTATTATACATTTCCCATACTTCAGGTGAATAATTTAATTTAAATGACAAAACCCTATCTAATCAACTGGGCATAATGACATTTTCTTTAAATTACGACTCTATTTTTGAATTAAAAGAGTTTTATTTAAAACTGTGTGTTTTGGTTTTCTATATATAGAAGCTTGATATAATTCAGATTTACGATTCCCTGATTTAATGTAGACTGACTTTTTTTATTAAAATCTTTTGTATTAAAGCAAGTTATGTTATTTTTCTTTTATGCATTTATTACTAACACAGCTTTAAATCTACTTAAATGTATGACAGCATTGTGCTGTCGGAAAAAAAATAAGAATTGCTTATAAACCAGCCACTTCTGACATACATTATATAGCTGATTTAATAAGCGTAGTTACGTGAATGGAACATACAGTGTGTTGAGTATAAAAAGGTTCTTTGGGTGTACAGGCCTAAGAATAGGCTTTCTTTATTCTATACTTTTCTGTTTTTTAAACACCTGCATATTTTTGTGTAAATCTCTAAAATTTAAATATTTTTAAGTACATTTATTCTTTGGTGTTTTATGTATAAAACCTTAGACAGTCAATCAGTCAGTCCTTCCTGACAGGCAGCACGCAGCTATCTGTTCTTTTTGCTGAATCTACAATAAATGAATGAGAATTTAGTCCGTAGAGGGTCCCTGGCTACCAAACACCATTCTCCTGTTGAATTGTTAAACTCAGAACATTCAAAATAAACTGTTTGCTACAACCATGATTATTTTCCCGCTGTCTTTATTTAAATTTATGTCTCTTTAGAAGTGCACTATATTTCTGAAAATCGCTGATGAAACAAATACTATAGAACAAACATAAATATAAAACACTTGGGACTACTAGAGATATTTTAGAGTTTTATTGAAAAAAATGTGGGGATATTGCTGCTTAAAAAGAATAAAGTAATAAAAATATATCCTTAGCTATTTGAGCAAGTGTAATTCCAGCAATTGTCTAGAAATAGTAAATCATCAGGCTACTGAGTTGTGGTGTTCAGTTACTGAGTTTCAAAATGTTTTGGTGGCATGAGGACTTTTCATTGAAGGTAAGATAAGAATAAAAACTATGTTTACAAAATTTCTGTTGGTGAGGTTTTTTGGTTTCATTTTTTAGTTTTGAGATAGGTGTTACCCAAAACTCAAGAAAGACTATTTAGTTAATGTAAATTACTGACTTTTACACTTGAAAATCACATCAAGAACAAAATATTTGAAGTTTATATTTAAAATCTCCATTCAAATCTGTAGCTAAAAACATATAGGCTACACAAACTGTGCTATACTTTTAGGTACTTATTGGATGTATAGCTTGTATACAACTACCCAACTCGTTTCAAAACCAATTAGCAAGCCCTAAGTTGAAAATGCCTCAAAATAGCATAGGAATATGTGGCCCAGGTCCCACTACCTCCTGTTCTGTGGAAGACACTGACAATCATCATGACTTTTTCCACTGAGCCTCGAGGGAGCCACTGGGAATCCCATTCAGCCTCATTGTTCTCCAGCTGTTCCCTGACATACATCATTTCAATAATGCCACTGTAAGACACAACAGTGAAAACACCGAATGTTAAAATTTGTGCATTACAGTAAACTTGGAGACTCTAAATTCATCTTTCAAAACATCTAGTGATAAAAGAACTTATATTTGTACACAAAATGCCTTCACTTGTTTTTACAACTCTGTAATTACATAATTACCATCATTTTATAGATGATGAACATGAGGCTGAGTGATTGTGACTTGCCTAAAACACAAGTAATAAATTGCCCTTGAACCCAACTCCAGTGTTCCCTACTCCTCCAAATCATAGAGTGAGCTTCATTGACAAATTAACTCATATGCTTCTGGGATCTCAGGAGTATACATGGAATGATAGGGCCAGAGTTATTACTTTGCATACTTTTGACCACAAGTGACAGAAAACACAAGTAAAAATGGCTTCAGTGATAAAGTGAGTATCTTATGTAACACTAAGACACAAGATAGCTTCTAGTCAATTTTAGCATCTCAGAAACATCGAGGAATCCAAGAGCAGTGGCATGCACCTGTAGTCCCAGCTACTCAGGAGGTTCAGGCAGGAGGATCCCTTGAGGCCAGCCTGGGCAACCATAGCAAGACCCTGTTTTCCATTTCTCTACTTTGTCATGACAAGGGTGTTGGCTTTGTCCTTGCTCTTGTTTTCTCAGAGAAGCTAGATGACTACAGAGACTCTAAGCATCAAATCCTCATAAAACATGTAAGGCCTTAAAAAGAGAAATACTTCTGCATTTCCACTTTTTTTTTTTTTTTAACAGAGTCTCACTCTGTTGCCCAGGCTGGAGTGCAATGGCATGATCTCGGCTCACTGCAACCTCCGCCTCCTGGGTTCAAGTGATTCTCCTGCCTCAGCCTCCCAAGTAGGTGGGACTACAGGTGTGTGCCATCACGCCCAGCTAATTTTAGTGTTTTTATTTATTTATTATTTATTTTTATTTTTTAGTAGAGACAGGGTTTCACCATGTTGGCCAGGCTGGTCTCGAATTCCTGACTTCAGGTGATCCACCTCCCTCGGCCTCCCAAAGTGCTGGGATTATAGGTGTGAGCCACCATGTCCGGCCTTGCATCTCCACTTTTTAAGAGCAAGGAAAATCTTTTCCAGAAGCATTCTAAGCAAAGTTACCCTTACCTTTTATTGTCCATGACTGTGCCATCCATATAGTCCTAAACCAGTACCTGATGGCCAATTGATTTAAAACTAGTCAAGCATCACGTCCCTTGTGGGATGAGGCTAACCTAAAGAACATGGCCACATGATACCAGAACCAAATTATGGTGCTTTAGACAAACTACAAGGTAATCAAGACGATGCCACACAGGTTTATTGCAATGATTCTTACCTGAAGCCATTGCACCTGGATTGTGGTGGTGGCTCTGCTATTGCCTACATCGGAACTGAAGGTTGGTCCATTAACATTTTTCAGAGAACAGGACTGGGTCTCTGGACATCACACAGCAGGATGGACATCATACAAACAGGCCTTGGTCTTTTTAGTGCTTTTTCCATTCCTCCCAGATACTATTCATCAGAGTAGATAATCTATTGGTCCATCTCCTCTAGAGCTTGTATCAGAAATAGGCACCCTTATCAACTTATTTCCTCCCAAGATCCAGCCAAGGGTGGCGTGGTCTAATTAGTTAGCTCAATTAGCTTTGTCAAAATTGGGAAGATGATCTCTGGCTAATGAAAATTAAACATTTCTCAGGTGAGATTGCTAACTACCATCAAGTTACCTGAATTACTTTACCTCCTCATTAAAACATTCATGATCAAACTCCTAAACACAGGAAGACTTTTAAGTGTCTTCCAAAGGGAGAAAATCACAGTAGGAAAGGTAAACTGTCAATACTCAGCCTAACATCTTTTTTACTTTTTTTTTTTTTTTTTTTTGAGATGGGGTCTCACTGTCACCTAGGTTGGAGTACAGTGGCATGGTCTCGGCTCACTTCTACCTCCACTTCCCAGGTTCAAGCAATTCTCCTGCCTCAGCATCCCAAGTAGCTGGGATTACAGGTGCCTGCCACCTGCGTGCCCAGGTAACTTTTGTATCTTTAGTAGAGACAGGATTCCACCATGTTGGCCAGGCTGGTCTCCAACTCCTGACCTCAGTGATGTGCTCGCTCAGCCTCCCAAAGTGCTGGGATTACAGGCGTGAGCCACTGCGCCCAGCCTTTTTGTCTTCTTGGGTAAAAAAAATCAGGAACAGAACTTGGAGAACCCTATTGTACAATTCTATACAATACCTAGAGGACTGAGGAAGACTTGGGATACCATACCTGCTTTAAGAGTGTTTAAAACCTATAAAAGTAAACATTAGTTGAGTCATTGATGCTTATACACACACACAAACACATAATACCTAAGGGAAAAAGAAGTGTAAGTAACTCCACATAAAAAGAGATATGTGCACAACTATTCCCTCATTCTTGTCCTAAGTTTTGTCCTTCCTTGCAGTTTGCTCAGAATTTTAGTATATTGCTATTCCTGTCCTCTAAGAAATACTGCTTCTCTCCCTGCCACTTCCCCACCGTACATACCATACTACAACAACCCAGGCTTAAGAAAATTCATTTTTGACAAGTTAAAGCAGTATTTCCTAGAGTACTCACAGCAACTTTCAAAATCAGCTATGGGGCACATTTGAAATAAGGACTTAGTGTGATTCACCCCAAACCTACTAAATCAGTCTCTGGGGGTAGGTCTAAAATTGTGCACATTCTCATGCACAGTGAATTTTGGGAAACACTGAGCTAACAGAAAAAGAAACTAATACCTGCTCATTGGTTTTTGTGAGAAAATATATATAAAGTAACTGATGCACAGTAGGTAAAATACAGAAGTCAGTGCTTACAACAGTGCCTGGCACACAGTAGGTGCTCAATAAATACTTGTGAACAAGTGAATTAAATGACTTTTTGTGGGTGGCCCTGCTTTCCACCTAAGGCCAATCTCAAAATGTTTTCACTTTTAATAAAAACCTAAATATGACTCCAAAAGCAATGAGAAAAGGAATGCATCTTTGGCTGAAGTTGTTATTTTCCAAGGAAATAATGTAAGAGGGTTTGCATTACACAATGAAGTTCCCTAAATACCCGTTTAAGATATCTCAAATTTCCTGGCCGGATGCAGTGACTGATGCCTGTAATCCCAGCACTTAGGGAGGCTAAGACAGGCGGATCACATGAGGTCAGGAGTTCGAGACCAGCCTGACCAACATGGTGAAACCCCGTCCCCACTAAAAATACAAAAAATTAGCTGTGTGTAGTGGCACATGCCTGTAATCCCAGTTACTCGGGAGTTCGAGGCATGAGAATCGCTTGAACCCAGGAAGGCAGAGGTTGCAGTGAGCCAAGATCACACCACTGCACTCCAGCCTAAGTCATAGAATGAGACTCTGTGTAAAAAAAAAAAAAAATTAAAAAAAGATGCAAATTTCCTCTCCTCATGGCAGCTGCCACCACCTCCTTTACCGCCCTACCTCTCAGGAGTGCACTGTCCTCCAATTACCTCTCTACTTTTCTTTTCTTTAGGCCACACTCAAGCTGATCTTGCCTATACCAGAAGCCCACCATAGACCCCCTTCTCTCTCTAAACATATGGGAGAGTGTTGGCCTCCTTGTTTCTCCAAACTGCACTCATCAATCTGCCCAGCAAATCCAAGCACCTTCCCCTGAATTCACCCTCCACAGGATGCTGGGGGCAGGGTAGGAAGAAAAGGTAGTTTTAAACACTAATAATTTATTTTCCCCGGTCAGTTAGGAAATCAATAATGGGTAGTTGCTATTTATTTCATTTTATTTATTTATTTATTTATTTATTTATTTATTTATTTATTGAGATGGAGTCTTGCTCTGTCACCCAGACTGGAGTGCAGTGGCGTGATCTCGGCTCACTGCAACCTCTGCCTCCTGGGTTCAAGCGATTCTCCTGCCTCAGCCTCCCAAGTAGCTGGGACTACAGGCGTGTGCCACCACACTCGGCTAATTTTTTGCATATTCAGTAGAGATGGGGTTTCACCGTGTTAGCCAGGATGGTCTCCATATCCTGACCTCATGATCCACCCATCGTGGCCTTCCAAAGTGCTGGAATTACAGGTGTGAGCCACCATGCCTGGCCTATGTAATTTTTTTTTTTTAATTTACCATCTTTACCATTTTAAGTGTACAGTTCAATGGTAATAAATATATGTATAGCCTTTTTTCCCCGTTATTGTTTTCCACCCCCTCTTCTCTCCCCTTCCTGGCTTCTGTGTTATTTATCGTTACATATCATTGGATATAGTATCTTCAATTTAACTACATTCTGAAGCAGTTGTGGTTTCTTGTTGCTGTTTTGCTTTGTTTTGGTTTTTGTTGTTGTGGTTGGACCAAATAAAATATCTAAGTGGCTTTAGGGACCCCTCTCTAGACTAAGTTATATTGTTACAATCCCAGCAGGAGGTTACAAGGAGTTTACAGCTTGTGAGGCAGTTGTTCCTAATTCCAGATGGACAAAGGAATATTTGTTCCACCTTTAAAATATTTGTTCTTGCCTAAGTACTTAGCACTGAAAGAAAATTAATGAACAAATTAAGTGAAAGGGAAGCAATGATTTCTGGAGAGCAAGGCAGCTCCAGGGCTTTTGGCAGGTGAACCACGCTGACCAGAAGGAACTGTGTGCATTCTACTATACAAATTCTCTTGCATTCTATTATACCAATCATCCAATCACCTTTCTCACATTTTTTTTTCCAAGTTGAAAATATGAGAAAACCACTCATTGGAAATGAGAGATTATCTTCCTATCCATCTGGCAAGACACTGTGTGTCTCTCTGCCTTATCCCATGGGTTATATAGCTACTCTTTAAAAAACAAAAAATCATGTCTTAGAAAGTAAAGCTCGGCCGGGCGCGGTGGCTCAAGCCTGTAATCCCAGCACTTTGGGAGGCCGAGACGGGCGGATCACGAGGTCCGGAGATCGAGACCATCCTGGCTAACACGGTGAAACCCCGTCTCTACTAAAAAAAATACAAAAAACTAGCCGGGCGAGGTGGTGGGCGCCTGTAGTCCCAGCTACTTGGGAGGCTGAGGCAGGAAAATGGCATAAACCCAGGAGGCGGAGCTTGCAGTGAGCTGAGATCCAGCCACTGCACTCCAGCCTGGGCGACAGAGCCAGAC
The DNA here is from genome assembly GCF_001698545.2 of Rhinopithecus bieti. Taxonomy (NCBI): domain Eukaryota; kingdom Metazoa; phylum Chordata; class Mammalia; order Primates; family Cercopithecidae; genus Rhinopithecus; species Rhinopithecus bieti. The sequence goes on from NW_016814218.1 coordinate 260,555, forward strand.
TCCGTCTCAAAAAAAAAAAAAGAAAGAAAGAAAAAAACAAGAAAGTAAAGCTCCAGAGCATAAAAGAGAGCAAGCAGGCTTTACACCTGAGCAGTAAGGGGAATACCGATTAAACAATGAAAGGGTTGTGCCCCATGGAATCCTGTGGGTCGGCTTTGCTTGTGCATTACCCTTCCTGCTTTTGTATTTTAGATTCTGGATTCCCCTTCTCCTGCTTTCAGGCTTTGGTGGAAGTGAATCATCGTTTCTAAGAAAGGGGGACTGCAATGATTCACAGGCAAGCTTACTGGACACCACAATACGAACTCCTAAGGAGACCTAACTTTCATGGTCTTGCTTCTACTGTCTACTAGCTGAGTGATCCTGGCCAAAATACTCATCATCTCTGAACTTCTGTTTCCCTACTAAGACAGGAATTAAGAAAGAGGTTGTGAGGCTCACTAAGCCAATAAGGGGTAAAATGCATTGTGAGCAAGGCCATGTACAGAACAGTATTTACATTTTAACCAAGATCTTAAAGACCCGGTCTAATTGATTCTACCTCTTACCCCTTGGTAAACCACCTCAAAATAGCGTACACTTGTCTGGAAAGCCAAGGTTTGATCACATTCGAGGAGCCCTGTATGGAATTACTGTTTCTGAGCTGCCAGGAGAAGTTGGTGTTGGTAGAATTTGGGGTGGAGTTCCAAGTCAAAGCTAGGAATGAGACGTTTCAAGAATGGTTTTGATTAGGGACGTGTCTTGGTGTGTGTTGAGGACAGCACAGTTTTCAGCACGTCTCCCTTACCTCTAGCTGCATAAAGTCCTAGTCCCTTGCTTAAGCCTGCAACAGTTTTCTCCTGTCATGCCCACTTTCTTGGGAACACACTTCCAAACCCCTTGCCCAGATTTTCACAATGGCCTTAAGTACTGCCCTGAGGACACATAAGGTGCTGGTTAAGACGTTGGAATGAGTCCTTGTAGGAAAATTATTACCTTTAGGCTGGTTGCAAAGTTTGATTTGGTGTCTTCTCTACTGTGCCTTCCCTTTACTCCTACTAGATTACCAAGGAATGGGTCTAGGGACCAGTGGGAGGGCAGCAAACCAGTGTATTCTAGACACGTGGCCATAGGATGTAGGGCTGTCAAGTGATCCCCAAAAGATCTTGTTTCTGGATTTACCCAACCGTTCCAGGAGGCAAAACGGCTTCCTCGGGACCCTCTCTCTGTTATTTACACCCTCGTCTCTGCAGCTAAGCCCTTCCTTAAGCAGAAAAGAGCAGAGTCTCTCGTCCAGCACCCTCCTCCCCAACCCAAGCCCCGTGCCCTCCGCTAACCCACCGTGCAAGTATCTTCATTCACCCTTTACCTTTGCCCCGAGGGTCTACAACTGCAATCTTCGGAAAGCTGGGACAAAGCTTATTATGAGCATGGAAGCCTGTTTTCAATAGGGCGGTTGCTAGAAGGACTCAACTGGCCTTTTCGCTCTGTGCCGCTCGCGGCAGGGCTCGGCGGGGCGGTGTCCGCAGCGACTCCGCCCTTGGCCCGGGTCTCTTTCCCGCCGGGGAGCCCAGCGGGGCCCAGAGCGGCGAGCGGCTGGCTCCGCATGCTCAGTAGCCGCGGCCAGCCGGGCTGCGGGGCGGCGTCGGCTGCGCGCCTACGGGCTGCGGTGGCGGCCGCCGAGGCACCCGGCAGGGCCAGCCAGTCCCCGCTTCCCCGCTCCAGAGCCGCCGCCTGGGACAGGGCAGGGCGGGCCCGGAGCTCCTCCATGCTGCCAGCCGCGGGGCTGCGGAGCCGGCCAGGTGGCTCCTGCGATGGCGGCGGAAGAGGAGGCTGCGACGGGAGGTGAGGTTGCCTGCGGCGAGGCGGCGGCCCCAGGTGGGCGCGTGGCGCCTGACGCGCTGGGGGCGTCCCCGCGACGCCAGGTCGGCCCTCTGCCCCGAGGGAAGCGCCTGCGCCTGTCCCCTCGGGCCCGGCGTCGCCTACCGAGGGGCGCTGGGACAAGGCCGCCCCGTGGGGCACAGGTGCGGCGTGGCGCCCAGCGCGTCTTCCCGGGGAGCGGGACGTGGGGAGGGGAGCCGGGGTTGCCGCCGGCGCTCAGTACGCGGTGTCTTGGTCCCGGGCCGGGCGCATTGGCGAAAGGGAGCCGGAGGGGGACCTTGCACCCGGCGATGGGAGCATCCGCTTCCACCCGCCGCCGGGCGCCCGCCTTGGCGTCGGCGTGGCATGCACTGCTGAGGGGACTTCCTACGTTTCTTTCTTTTGTGTAAACCAGTTGTCAGCAGCCGTGGACGGAGCTCGGGTCCTGCGAACCCCTCATCTCCGAGCTGAAAATGCTCGCGGCTTCCCAGCTTGAACCGCTGCCCCGCGGTGGAACGCGCAGGCAGGCAGGTGCGCGTGGACGCGGGGCCACACTCTGGTACCGCAGCCCGCACCGCGACAGCCCCTCCGTAAGCGACAGGCGGCTCGTGTCTTTCACCACTGCAGCTTCTAGAAAGCCGTCAGTGGAGTTAGCTTGTTCGATTATGTATTCCTGAGGTATTTTTGCGAATGGAATTGGAAGTTTGCGGTGCTTTTTCCTTTTCACTAGTATTCACTGGCAGTATTCTGTGGTTTCTTAAAACGGTGCTTTGGGGACCACTGCTCACAATTACGGAATGAATACAAAACAGCTGTTGTTTAAGACAAATGAGAAGCAGGAAAACAGAAATTACTAAAGGAAGACTGGCAGAGAAGTTCAGGGAAGCTGTTAATTCTCTCCTTTCCTTTTGGAATAAGGTGGTAGAGTTTCAGATTCTTCTCTGAAATAAGGCAATGAGAGGAGGTGGCTTTCGAAATTCTAATATAATTGTAGGAATTTACATCGTGGGGAGATTTCAGAAATTCGACCATTTGAATATTCCTTCTCTTAGGTAAACCCTTTGTTGAAAATAGAAGATGGCAGGTGTGGTGTTAAGCTCTGACACCCCTTCTGCTCCGTCTCGTGACTGAGCTCTGCCCTTTAGTGTCTGTCACCCTGGTTATTTGAAATCCCTTAGTCTGAGTTCCCCCATCCGTAAAATGGAGATAACTATGCAGTCTTGCCTTACAGGATTGTTAGGAGTAAATGAGATATGAATGCCAATAAAATGCTTAGCCCGATATTTAGGAAAGAGTAAGTGCTTCATAAAACATTAGCCTAATGTAGTTACTAATTTACAATTGCAATTTGCTGTGTGAAATTAGTGAGTCCCGTCTGGTCCATTAAGAAAGTGCTGTCCCACGTGAGTTAAAATTGGCCAAACTGAAAGAACGAACAGTGAAAATGCACCTACTAATGCAAAGAAAGACTTTCCCCAGATAAGTGTTACGAACTTCTGGCAAGCTTTTAGATAAAGTTTATTGCTATTTTTCTAACTATTTTAGATAAACAGTTTATTGCTCTTTGCATACCAAATGTAAAGTTGGGAATAATAAAAATTAAATTTTCTTAGTTAAGGGTAGTCATGTTTCTGTGGGGGGCTGGGAGAGCCCGCAGGTGTGAGTACCTAAGATGTCCCAGACATGTCACAAGGGGTACTTCTGTTAGTCTTACGGCAGCCTTGTGAGGTGGGTGGTATCTCCATTTCACAGATGAGAAAACTGAGACTGGCTAACAGTTATACAGCCAGGACGCGACAGAACTAGAGTGAAAATCCATGGCTCTTGCCCATCCTGCTTTCATTTCTTTCCCATCAGACTTGGTGGTGCTAATGAGCAAGTGTGCTCACTTCCAGACACCTGTTTATCTAAAGAGTAGTAAAAATAAAATAAAATTCTCAACGGAGAGCTCTGGGAGGAAAAAAATGTATTTGTATTTTTACTATTTCTCCCTATTCCCAGAGGTAAAACAAAAACAGGCCTCTGGGCCAGTTGGTGGCCGTCTACAAAACTAGCCCTAAGGTTTTTTTTTTTTTTTTTTTTTTTT
>NW_016814218.1:264514-330189 GCF_001698545.2 Rhinopithecus bieti
TTTTTTTTTTTTTTTTTTTTTTTTAAACAGTGTAAGCCAAACTATGAGTTTCCCCACCCTGTCAGTTTTAGATGGTAAACACCGAAATTGAGCATGCTGCCAGGTGACTGAGTGTCCTCCTGATAAATGATTCCAGAATCCTTGGAGTTAGGAAGAGGGCGGTCTTGGGGAGCAGCACATTTCCAAGACTCACTGCCAGAGATGGTCTGAGGTCGAAGCCTTTGTGGGGCAGCTTTCTCGCCTTCCGTTTTCTTACCAGCTCATGTTTTCACTTGTGATATTATAAGATCTGACTCTTTAATGTGTAGTTCTGCAATTACAGTGGTTTAAATTCATTTTGTGAGTCAGAAATCAAAAGTCATGTCCAAGTCAACATAAGCTCCTGTTCCTGGCATGGATCCTTGGGCAAAATTTCAGCCAGAAATGCATTACTCAAGATAAACCAGGATGAGCTAATTACTTTTCACATATTTAAGGGGGAGGAAAATAGAGGAAGAAAGAGTGAGAGAGGAGGGAGAAGAAGGAAAGAGGGGAGGTGTGAAGTAAAGAGAGGAGGAGAGGGGAAAGGGGGAAAAGGAGGAAGGAGAGAGTGAAGGAAGGAGATGGGGAGGAGGGGAGGGACTGCCACTCCATCAAAGTTTTACTCCAGGAAAAGCAAAAACTATGTTTAAAATATGTAGGGAAACCAAAATATCAGTAGGATAATACAGTGATTTCAATGTCATTTGTCCTCATGAAATGATTCCCTAGTTCTAAAAAGCATGATGTTCTGTGCTATGAGCATTGAGGTAGCATCCTTTTGAAGTCTCCCTTTGTGTCATGTTCAGGAAATCGTAAATCAGCAAATAACAATTCATTCTAGTAGCCCCAGTTTCAGTTGTCTCCTTTAATTGAAGATCTCCACTTCTCTGCAGTGACAACTGAGTTACTCGGGTGCTTGGGATCTGGGTCATTAGTCAGCATCATCATGGTCATAAGCATTATCAGGGGCCTCAGAGTGTGCCATGTGCCCTACAGGAGGCAAGTGCACCTGATACATCTGCCTGTTTTGTGAGACAGTGATTTCCTGCCCTGGTTTTGGCAAGTTTACTACCTGGAGTGTCTCCCCTGGTTCTCAGCATCCCAGCCCTCTGTAGCCCCTGCCTTGCCCAGTGCCTCACCCCTTCCCGGTGGCAGGAGCCGGTGGAAACTAAGAGCCTTCAGTGTAAGCCCTTATTGGAGCTGGGACTGCAGGTGAGATATGTTCTCTGTAGTGGCATGTAGTATTTCTAGATATTTACTGATAATTTATGCAATATTTAGCTATGAATGCCCTGCCCCACCTGTTTCCTTCTCTTACTCAGGTGTTGTCACCCTTTCTGGTCCCTGACACATACTATTTATATTGTATCACGCTAGGCTATAATATCCCATTTACCCACCAAATTTTTTAACTTTAAATATTTTTAAACCTGGCTGGGTGCAGTGGCTCACGCCTGTAATCCCAGCACTTTGGGAGGCTGTGGCGGGTGGATCCCCTGAGGTCTGGAGTTCGAGACCAGCCTGACCAACATGGTGAAACCCTGTCTCTACTAAAAAATACAAAAACTAGTCAGGCGTTGGAGGTGCACGCCTGTAATCCCAGCTACTCAGGAGACTGAGGTGGGAGAATCACTTGAACCCGGGAGCAGAGGTTGTAGTGAGCCGAGATCGTGCCATTGCACTCCAGCCTGTGTGACACAGCGAGACTGTCTCAAAAAAAAAAATTTTTTTTAAACTTAAAACATTCTTAAACTTCTTAAAATCAGTTCAGTTATACGATGTTAACATTCTCACCTGAAAATACTTAAATGGTTGGCATGATAGGAAATTTGACATTTATGTAGCTAAATTATTTGCATTTCATTTCTCTAGTCTTTAATCTTATGGTTTAAATCTCTAGATGGTATCATTACAGAGAGATTAAAACAAAGAAGTCTAAAGGAAAAGGAAATGTAAAGAGAATCATTCTTCCACTCTATGCTTTGCATTAAAGGATATTTAGAATTGAAAGTTAAGACTATTGTGATAAAACAATAATTTCCAAGACATTAAAATGTTTTACTTACAACATTTCATACATTTTTAAGTAGATTAGAAATACACTTTATTATATTTTTCAAGGATATCACAGGGAAAGTAAAGAATCATCTACTATCCTTCTTGACCAAAGTGCTTCCACCTTGGCCCCTCTGATATGTCCTATACTCAATTATGTGAAGGGACCTGCCTTTCCCTAACATAATGTACACTTTCACACCGCCAGGCCTTTCCTCAGGCTGTTGGCTGTTCCTGGAATACCCCCGCCCTCCCTCTAAATGGGACTGGAAAATCTTAACCAATCAAGCTTGAAAGCTGAGCGCAGATGTCACTTTTTTAATGTGTGGAGGAGGAGAACTGGTGTAGGAAAATAGTATAAGCTTTGGAACTAGGTCATTGGGCTTGTGATTTCTGATTTCATTACTTGTCAGCTATGTAAACTTGGTCAAATTTTAAAACCTCTCTGAGCCTCAATTTCCTTATCTGTAAAATAGGGGTAAAAATACCTAACTTGGAAGGTTGTTGTGGGAATTAAATGAGATAATGATTACAGACTGTTTAATGAACTCTGACCTTCAACAAATGATTTTCCCCTTTTCCTCATGCAACCTTCCCAGAACCTCGTCACCCACATTGAAATTATTCTCCCCTCTTATTTTCACACTGTAGTTTTTTTGTGTGTGTGCCTGTGATAACACTTGTGCCTGTTTGCCACAAGTTATTTGGTTTCTTAGCTCCACACTTAAGTTGCACATTCCCAGGCGGCCAGAATTAGTTCTCACTCAGCTTTATAATCTCCAATTTCTTGCACCTATTAAATGCTTAATAAAGGCTTGCAGATTTTGAATGAAGGGTAGTTTGTTTAAGGTGTGGAAAGGGTTAGTTCATTCTTAAAGAATCCACTTACTAGGCAAACAGAGAAGCAGAAGTGGATAAAGCAGGAGAAGGGGTTAAAGAGCTTACAAAATCTATTAGGCTAGGTGAGAAATGCAGCCAAAATATTTGTAATGTAAGATAGGAACATGGTACAATATATGGGCTGTTAGGAGTTAGCCTCCTCCTCCCCCACAGTTGGGAGAAATTATATCTGGTTCATGAAGGAAGTAACCACAGAAGGCTTTCAGAGAAAGGGCTAATTTTAGTGTTGATGGAAAGATAACTCTTGGAGAAGCAGCAAAAAAAAAAAAAAAAAAGGCAGGGCAGGGGATTTCTTCCAGGGAACAGAGTAGGCATGAAAATGGAAGTCACCAGTGACATGCACAGAAGAACTGATGTTAGTGTCCTTTGGCTTTGGATAGGAAAACTGAAAAATAAAGAATTGGCCCACCGAAAAGTTTCATCATTTTCTCTTGGGCTTCCCCTCCGAGGTCTGCAATGAGGCGTGGATAGTGAACGCAGGCAGCCTGTCTTACACATAGGTGATTTTCCTACTCTACAAAAGGAAAGATACATGCATCTTCTTTTTGGTTCCTGGCAGGCAACAGAGCTTTTAAATCACCTTGAAAGGCAAATTACGGCATATTTCTGATCAGTAAGAAAGCCAGAAAACTTACTGCCAGATGGTTGTCTCTTAGCTCTTAGTCTTCACTCCAAGTTATCTGGGCCCCTTCTTTCTTCCTCTTTTCTTTGCTGAAAAGGGAACTACTACTATCTTTTTTTTTTTTTTTAACTTTTATTTCAAGTTCATGGGTACATGTGCAGGTTTGTTATATAGGTAAACTCATGTCGTGGGGTTTGTTGTACAGGTTATTTCATCATACAAGTATTAAGCCTAGTACCCATTAGTTATTTTTTCTGATCCTCTCCCTCCTCCAACCTTCCACCTTCCAATAGGCCTCAGTGTGAGTTGGTTCCCGCTGTGTGTCTATGTGTTCTCATCATTTAGCTCCCACTTTGAGAACATGTGGTATTTGGTTTTCTAGTCCTGTGTTAGTTTGCTAAGGATAATGGCCTCCAGTTCCATCCATGTTCTGCAAAGGACATGAGTGCATTCTTTTTTATGGCTGCATAGTATTCTGTGGTGTATATTTACCACATTTTCTTTTTCTAGTCTACCATTTATGGGAACCTAGGTTGATTCCATGTCTTTGCTGTTGTGAATAGTGCTGCAATGAAATATGAATGTGCTTTATAACAATTTATATTCCTTTGGATATATACACAGAAATTGGATTGCTGAGGTGAATAATGGTTCTGTTTTTAGCTTGTTGAGGAATTGCCACACTGCTTTCCACAGTGGTTGAACTTCTTTACACTCCCACCAACAGTGTATTAGCATTCCCTTTTCTCTGCAGTCTCACCAGTATATGTTTTATTTATTTATTTATTTATTTATTTATTTATTTAAGATGGAGTCACGCTCTGTCGTCCAGGCTGGAGTGCAGTGGTGCGATCTTGGCTCACTGCAAGCTCCACCTCCTGGGTTCACGCCATTCTCCTGCCTCAGCCTCCCCAGCAGCGGGGACTACAAGTGCACGCCACCATAATAGCCGTTCTGACTGGTATGAGGTGGTAATCTGATTGTGGTTTTGATTTCCTCTTCTCTAATAATCAGTGATGTTGAACTTTTTTTTTTCATATGCTTGTTGGCCGCATGTATGTCTTCTTTTGAAAAGTGTCTGTTCATGTCCTTTGCCCACGTTTTAATGGAGTTGTTTGGTTTTTCCTTGTAAATTTAAGTTTCTGATAGATGCTGGATATTAGACCTTTGTCAGATGCATAATTTGCAAAAAGTTTTCTCCCATTCTGTAGGTTGTCTGTTCACTCTGTTGATAGTTTCCTTTGCTGTGCGGAAGCTCTTTGGTTTAATTAGATCCCATTTGTCAATTTTTGCTTTTGGCACAATTGCTTTTGGTGTCTTGCATAATGAAATCTTTGCCTGTTCCTATGTCCAGAATGGTATTTCCTAGACTGTCTTTTGGGTTTTTATGCTTTTGGGTTTTACATTTAAGTCTTTAATCCATCTTGAGTTGGCTTTTGTGTATGGCATCAGGAAGGGGTTCAGTTTCAGTCTTTTGCATATGGCTAGCCAGTTATCCCAGCACCGTTTATTGAATAGGGAGTCCTTTCCCAGTTGCTTGTTTTTGTCAGCTTTGTCGAAGATCACATAGTTGTAGGTGTGTGGTCTTATTTCTGAGCTCTCTATTCTATTCCATTAGTTTATATGTCTGTTTTTGTACCCCTCCCATGCTTTTTGGTTACTCTTGCTTTGTAATATAGTTTGAAGTTAGGCAATGGTGATACTCCCAGCTTTGTTCTTTTTGCTTAGGATTGCCTTGGCTATTCGGGCTTTTTTTGGTTCCATATGCATTTTAAAATAGTTTCTTTTGGTTCCGTGAAGAATGTCATTGGTAGTTTGGTAGGAATAGTATTGAAACTATAAACTGCTTTGGGTAGTATATAATCCATTTTAACAATATTGATTCTTCCTATCCACGAGCATGGAATGTTTTTCCATTTGTTTGTATCATCTCTGTTTTGAGTAATGTTTTGTCATTCTCATTGTAGAGCTGTTTCCCCTCCCTGTTAACTGTATTCCTATGTATTTTATTCTTTTTGTGGTGATTATGAATGGGACCACATTCCTGATTTGGCTCTCAGCTTCACTGTTGTTTGTGTATAGGAATGATTTTTGCACATTGATTTTGTATCCTGAGACTTTGCTGAAATTATTTATCAGCTTAAGGTACTTTGGGTCCGAGACTATAGGGTTTTCTAGATACAGAATCATGTCATCTGCAAAAAGGGATAGTTTGACTTCCTTTCTTCTTACTTGGATGCCCTTTATTTCTTCCTCTTGACTGATTGCTCCGGCCAGCACTTCTAATACTTCGTTGAACAGGAGTGGTAACAGAGGGCATCCTTGTCTTGTGCCAGTTTTCAAGGGAAATGCTTCCAGCTTTTGCTCATTCAGTATGATGGTATGATGTTGGCTGTGGGTTTGTTGTAGATGGTTCTTATTATTTTGAGGTATGTTCCCTTAATATCTATTTTGTTGAGGGTTTTTTAACATGAAAACGTGTTGAATTTTATCAAAAAACTTTTCTGCATCTGTTGAGATAATCACATGGTTTTTGTCTCTAGTTCTGTTTATGCAATGAATCATATTTATTGATTTGCATATGTTGAACCAGACCTGCTCCCCAGGGATAAAGCCTACTTGATCATGGTGGATAAGCTTTTTGATGTGCTGCTGGATTTGGTTAAGGCAGCTACTTCTCTCTTTAAATACATTTCACGTTCTTCTGAAAAGCATAAGTACTATTTCATTTATTTCCACGACAGCCTGTTGGGAAGCAGGTATCTGCACTTTCCACATTTATTCAGCATAACGACCTGTGTTGTTCTACCATCCCCATCACTCGGTGTCCTTGATGTGGGTATGTGCTCCAGGCATGCTCACAGAAAAGAACCTGCAGCACTTACAGACTTTTCCTGTGCAGTTCCATGGGACAAAGCCGAAGACCCTCAGCTTTGACTTCCAATACAAACACTTAATGAAGGTTTTTAAACAATAAGAAATCCAGTGCCCTGCATCAGAACATACTCCTAACATGAAAAGAGCACTCGTGGAAACAGCTAAGTATGGTGACATCAGGAGATGTTTTGTTTGTTTTAATTTTTTTTTTTTTTAATTTTGAGACAGAATCTCACTCTGTCACCCAGGCCAAAGTGCAGTGGTGTGATCTCGGCTCACTGCAACCTCCACCTCCTGGGTTCAAGCAATTCTCATGCCTCAACCTCCTGAATATCTGGGACCACAGGTGTGCACCACCACAGCCAGCTAATTTTGTTTTTTTTTTAGTAGAGATGTGGTTTCATCATGATGGTCAGGCTGGTCTCAAACTCCTAGCCTCAAGCGATCTGCCCACCGTGGCCTCCCACAGTGCTGGGATTACAGGCATGAGCCACTGCACCCAGCCAGTTGTTCTTATTTCAATTCAGTTACAGTGCAGAGGATCTCTGGCTTAGAAGTTACTTGTAAACAAACTCTCTCTGTATATCAAAATACATAATCTCTTTTTCTTAGAACAGAGAATATAGGGAGAATATGTTATTGTGCCAATAGAGTACTTAACCTATAAGTGCATTTTATAGAAATGCAGATTTTGAGTTAGATCAGTATACCTCTGATCTGTAGATTGAATCTATGCCATCCATACAGTAGATGGGATTGAAATTGATTACTTGACAGAGTGTGTTATCAATAGATGTTAAAAGGAATAGAAGATTATCAAGATTAATAGTTTTTTTATTAAAGATCTAGAGAAAAGTTTTGATGAAACAATGAGCACAGTATCCAGCTTTATCTTCTTTCCTTGAACACGTACCAGCTCCCTGGTTGGAGAATTAAATTTCCTCTCTGAGTTTACATGGCACCCAAAGATAGGCTGTGCTTACACTACCATGAAAACAAACAATATTGCATTGTAGGTAGGCCATCTCTTCTGTAACAAGTCACCCAGTTAACCACTCTGACCTAGAAAAGAGAGACTAAATCCAGTTTTCCATGCATCGTGGTGCTAGTGGCTTCTTTAGGACAGTTCTCCTTTTCTTTAGTTTTCAACTTGAAATGCTAGCACTTTTGGCTTATCACTTCCTTTCAACAATAATCATAGCTACCTCTGGGGTATGTAGTCATAAGAAAAACAGCCTGACCTTAGAGGGATGTTCAATTCACACTTTGAGGTGGCATCTGGGGCAAATTATTTAGCAAAAGGTTTAGAAATAATTTTCTTTAGCTATTTCTCTAGGAAGCACATGGAAGCAACTTTAGGTTATGATCAGCATTGTTCGTAAGGCATGTTATGTCTAGATCATATTGAAGCCATAAGTATCACTTTGGGTTTTATTGCTTTTAAAATCTATATCGTGTTTAAACATTGCCCTTAACATCTGTATTGTATTTGTAGAACTTTAACATGTGCTTGTTGCAGTGTCCCGCTTCTTTTTAAAAAAGGCTCTTTCCTTTTTTCTAGAATAATTGCCATTCAGGGAAAAGATACACAAACATATTTATGAACACTGATGTATTTTTTCCCCAAAGTTAAACGGAAGGTGTCTCATCTTGTTGCTACTTGAGTTGTCAGGAATCATGTATCTTTTACAGGCTTTGTGTAGAATTTGGCATATCCGCCTGACTAGTGTGAATCATAATGGCCTACATTGTGTCTCCTATTTGCTCATAACCTGCAGGAATTATATTTTGTTGAGCTGTATTTTCCAGCAGATAACAATGATCTCAGTGTAGACCATCCAAATCTAAATACGTTTTTGTGCCTTTGGGAAAACCTGCTGATGTTGAAAATGTTAAACCCTGCATTCTTCTTTTGTATCAGTCAGGCCTAGAACAAGTTAGGGGACTTTTCTGTGTTGATATGGAACTGAAATTCTGATGAACTGTGGTTTCTTGCTTTTGCCCATCCCTAGATTAGGTATAATGCCTATGAAATGCTGGCCTTTTCTGGAATGGTCATAGTCAGGGAAGCATTCTTCAGTGCTTATATCACTCTGATTACATTCTGCATCACAAATGAGTGCTTTCCCTTGACTCCAGTTTCCTTATAGTCATCATGAGTGTTTCTCCTCCCTCTTTGCCCTGTTTCAAAAGCTCAGCTTCTAGAATTCTCTCTTTGGTTCTGTTAAATAGTTAAAATTCTTAATCTTTATTGAGTATTTACTATGTGCTAGGTGTTCTAAATGCTTTGCATGGTATAATTCATTAGATCGCCAGCAACTTATGAGGTAGGTACTATTGTTAATCCATGTTTCAGATGAGGAAACTGAGGCATAGAGAATTTAAGTACATTGCCTAAGATTAAGGTGGCAGAACTAGGGCTTGAACCCAGGCAGAGTGGCTTTCAGAGCTTGTAACCTTGCCCTAGGTTGCATTCGTTTAGTGTCTGCAAGGCATTTGGATATGGTTCCATTTCTGTGGAGTGCTGATGTCTAAAACTGATCTTCCAGGAGGGAGTGTGGAACACTGGCCTACTTTGACTTTGAGAGCATCTGAGGTCTTTCACCTAATAATTGTGTGATGTTTGCCATGTTTATTAACCAGGGTTCAACCAAAGGAGCAGAACCAATAGGATATATATATTAAGAGATTAATTGCAAGGGATTGGTTTATGCAACTGTGGGGCTGGCTAGGCAAGACTGAAACCCACGGAGCAGGTTGTCAGTAAGGCAGGCCGAACTCCAGCACAGGCGGACGCTGCTGTTCACAGGTGGAGTTTCTTTTTCCTTAAGGAAGACTCCGCTCTGCTTTTAAGACCGTTCAACTGATTAAATGAGGCCTACCCAGATTATCTAGGATAGTCTCCCTCACTTGAGGTAAACTGATCATGGGCTTTAATCACATCTACAAAATACGTTCACAGCAACGCCTAGACACATGTTTGACAGAATAACTGAGGACTATAGTGTAGTCAAGATGACATAGCGAAGTTGCCTTATTTCTCTGAGCCTTGGTTTTCTCACATGCTGAATGGGGATAGTAAACGCCATAGGCCTGTGAGGATTGTATAAAATACGCAAAGCATATGGTGCCTGGCACGTCAGGATTCAGTAAAAGATGATATTATTTGTGGCAGTGGTGGGGATGTCAGCAGCTGCAGCTGTGGTCCTGCCTACAGTAGTGACGTGGTCCTCATTTTCATCACTCTCTTGGTTATTCTTGTTCATGGCAGTGGATGGCTTCCTAACTAGTATTTCTGCCTCAAACTCTTTTAATCCATCCCCATTTTTTTCTCAAGGCTATCATGAAAGGCTTAAAGTGTAGCACACTACTCTCCAGCTTTGAAAAATGTCTTGTTGAAATCCAGGTACACTGTGTTTATAGATTTCCTCAGCTGGTGCACACTTCAACTGCTTCCCCCCCCAAAAATGCCACCTGCTCACTTGCTAAAAGGTAGTGCTGGGGAGGGCAGTGGCATCGAAATTCATTCTAAGTGTCTTTCATTCGTTTTCAGTTTCTGCAGTAATTGAGGATGGGACATGCATGAGAACTGTTTGAAGTTCTGTTTTTTTTTATTCTTTTATTTAAACTGAGATGTAAAGCACAGCTGAGCGTATTATTTCACCACTCTGAACCTAAGTTTTCTCAGCTTTAAGATGAGTAAATTGAACAAGATAATTTTTTTTATTGTTTATTTTATTGAGACAGGGTTCACTCTTTTGCCCAGGCTGAAGTGCAGTGGTATGATCACGGTTCACTGCAGCCTCCATGCCTTGGGCTCAAGTGATTCTCCTGCGTCATCCTCTGCCTCTGGAGTAGCTGTTATCACAGATGCATGCCACCCTGCCCAGCTAATTTTGTTTTTTTTTTTTTTGTAGAAACAGGATTTTGTCATGTTGCCCAGGTGGGTCTCCAACTCCTGGGCTTTCTGCCCATCTGGGCTTTCTAAAAGTGCTGGGATTATAGGCATGAGCCACCACACCTGGCTGATAATTTGTTTCCTTCTTTTTCCCTTCTGTTAATCTTTTATTGCAAAGTAAGAAAACCAGATATGTTTTTAGGATTTTCTCCAAATGTTTTTTAGTAATTTTTATCTTTAAGAGAAATTTATTTTTCTAGTTTACTTTTCCATATTGAACCAAATATTTAAAAGGGAGTACTTAATTATAGTTGAATCAAATAATAGATTTAAAAATTAGTGAAAAAAACTTCCACTTTTGCATTCCATCAGATAAGAGACAATGTGTGAACAAATGAGTGAACTTGGAAACCATTTTAGTCTATTGGACTTGGTAACTGTTTTGGTCCTTATTCTGAACTGCTTGTGCAAATCCAACGCATACTAATCTTCCTGCCATGTTTCTGATCTTTCTGTCTTATGAACTTTGATTTACCTTCCTACTTATTCCCACTTCATCTTATCTCCTGAATGTGATGATTAAACCTTTTTTTGAGGCAGAGTCTCACTCGGTTTCCCAGGCTGGAGTACTGTGGCATGATCTCAGCTCACTGCAACCTCTGCCTCCCAGGTTCAAGCGATTCTCCTGTGTCAGCCTCCTGTAGCTGGAATTATAGGTGCACACGCCATGACGCCTGGCTAATTTTTGTATTTGTAGTAGAGATGGGGTTTCACCATGTTGGCCAGGCTGGTCTGGAACTCCTGACCTCAGGTGATCCACCCACCTTGGCCTCCCAAAGTCCTTGGATTACAGGTGTGAGCCAAAGGTTTTCAAAGTGTTACTCCCACCCTTTGCAATGATTCTCACTTTTCCTATGTGGCTGTTGTCCACCAATGCTAGAGAAGGTGTTCTGTTCCCGTAGTCTACTGTCAGATTGTGGCTTCCAGTTGATGTCACAGTTTTTGAAAATATACTTTAAGACTCTTAAAATTCAAGACTATAGGTGAATAGTTGCGATGGTTTGGATGTTTGTCCCCTCCAAACCTCATGTTGAAGTTTGATCTCCGGTGTAGGAGGTGGGGCCTAATGGGAGGTATTTGGGTCATGGGGTGGATCCTTCATGAATAGGTTAACGTCCTTCCTTGAGAGTAAATGAGTTCTCACTCTGTTTAATTGTTTGTTAAAGCTGCTTGTTAAAAAGAGCCTGGTGCACCCTGCCCTCTTGCTTTCTCTCTCCCCATGTGATCTCTGCATACTCTGGCTCCCCTTTACCTTCCACCTTGAGTGGATGCAGCCTGAGGCCCTCACCAGAAGCAGATGTCCCGTGTTGAACTTTCCCACTATTAGAATCATGAGCCAAATAAAACCTTTTTCTTGATAAATTACCTAGTCTCAGGTATTCTGTTACAGCAACACTAAGTGGACTAAGAGTAGCTTAGTATAGTAGTCAAGTACGAGATAAACCCAACATCTTTGGCATTGAATGTCACACAGGGAAGTGATACGGCTATTTTATGTACATCAAAACTTCAAGGTTATGCGCTGCATTTTCTTCACTAATATGCATAAATGATATCATTTCTCAATAATTTTGGCCTTCTCCTTCATTTGCCCATACCACCAGAGGCATTCAGAGCCTTTGATTAATACCTGGTAGAACTCCAGGATACACAGGAGGATGTGTTAGATTTTTGAGTTCCATGAAGGATTAGTCTCTTTTGTCACCATCATATCTCCAGCTCTCGGCTCAGCATCTTGTTCACAGTAGGTACTTGAGGAATATTTACTAATTGATCTGCAAGACATTATAGGACCACAGCAGACAAGGACCACTCACCAGGTGGCCATCCATATAGGGGAATAGGCTAGCTTTTTTTTTTTTTAATTATATCCTTTCAATCAGGTTGTACTGCAAACTGGAAAATGGTTTGAATATATTCTAAGGTTAAAACAGAAACATCATTTTTCTGATGTTCACACCCATGCAGTTGGTTTGTGTTTTATCCTGAGTGCCATGCCCTTAGGATCAGCTAGGAAGAACCAACCTTAGTATGTACTGTGTAAGAGATCCAGGGCATCTGCTGATTTTAAGGCCATCTTTAGTACACAGTCCAGTATGAGCAATACAAGCAAATCCACATCTTACCTTAAACATGCTCTAAAATATATGTGCATGAGCCACCACACCCAGCCTCCTTTTTTTTTTTTTTTTTTGAGACAGGGTCTTGCTCTTTCACCCAGGCTGGAGTGCAGTGGCATGAACCTGGCTCACTTCAGCCTCGTCCTCCTATGCTCAGGGGATCCTCCTGCTTCAGCCTCCCGAGTAGCTGGGACTACAGGTGTGTGCCACCACACCCAGCTAACTATTTGTTTTTTGTAGAGATGGAGTCTCACTATGTTGCCCAGAATGGTCTCAAACTCCTGGGCTCAAGCAATCCTCCTGCCCTGGCCTCCCAAAGTGCTCGGATTACGGGCATGAGCCCCTGGCACCTGGCCTTATTTTTCTGAATTAAAGAAGTAATATGTGTTAGTTGTAGAAAAGGAAAAAGTAAATTAAGAAAAATAGAAGTGGCTTAACCATGTCTTTTATTTTCTGTATTCTGATGCTTTGATATCTGGGACTTGCTGACTTTGGAGGGACTGTTGCTCCTAGGATTAGCCAATACCTAGAGATAGTAAACAATTTGCCCTCGAATGCGCTTTTCAAACATAAACCAGTCCAGAGCCCACTACCCAACCATCTCTTTTATTGAGCTCATACAGTCTCAGCTACTATCCACCTAACCTAATCACCCCAGGGCCAGATACCAGATCCCTACGTAGGGACAGCCCCTGTTCCCCAGAGTCTGCTGAAATTATTCAAAGTAGCCAATTCCAAGCTTGCTTAGCCTGCCTCACCTGTTCCTTCAGAAACCAGAATCAAGACTCTTGCCCTCGGTTCTCTCTCTTCCTCTGAGTGACCCAGTGCTTCCCCTGTGGCGCCTTCAGTGTTGTGGCATGCCCATTCCGCGTGGGAACGGCGAGTAACAGTCTGTCTTTTCAGTGGCAATAAATGTCTCCTGAGTGGTTGACCCTACTTTATCTCAAATTTCTACTAATATATTATATTGTAAAACTAAAGTGAACAAGATACCGTACGAAATTTAATATTTTTAGAGCATTTGCTATTTCATAAGTAATTTGAAAACATTGTATTTAAAGACAGCAGAGGATTCCATCAGATAATGGCACCCTAATTTTTTAGCCATTCCCTTGTTAAAGCTGTTAGATTTGTTTTCAGGTTTATGCTGCTGGAGTATTTTTATTAATTTCTTTGTACAAAAGTCTTTATGTATGTCTTCAATAATTTTAGGATAAGTTCAAAGAAATCGAATTGCTAAATCGAAGAACAGCATGTGTTTGTGTCCCTTGATGTAATTTTTCAAATTGCCTTCTGGAAACATTATATACGATGAGCATCCCTAATCTGAAAATCCAAAATCTGAAGTGCCAGAAAATCCTCAACTTTTTGAGTACTGACATGACACCACAAGTGGAAAATTCCGCACCTGACCTCATATGACAGATTGTGGTTAAAATGAAGTTAACATCAATAAACTAGGCGTCGAAGGAACATATCTCAAAATAATGAGAGCCATCTATGACAGACCCACAGCCAACATCATACTGAATAGGCAAAACCTGGAAGCATTCACCCTGAGAACTGGAACAAGGCAAGGATGCCCACTCTCACCACTCCTGTTCAACATAGTCCTGGGAGTTCTAGCCAGAGCAGTCAGGCAAGAGAAAGAAATAAAAGGTATCCAAATAGGAAATAGAAAACGAAGTCAAATTATCTCTCTTCTCTGACAATATGGAAAACCCTAAAGATTCTGCTAAAAGGCTCCTAAGCTGATAAATAACTTCAGTAAAGTTTCAGGATACAAAATAATTGTAAAAAAGTCAGTAGCATTTTCATACTGTTAAGCTGAGCACCAAATCAAGAGTGCAATCTCATTCACAAAAGCCATTAAAATAATACCTAGGAATACAACTAACCAGGGAGGTGAAACGTCTGTACAAAGAGAATTACAAAACACTGCTCAAAGAAATCAGAGATGACACAAACAAATGGAAAAACATTCCATGCTCATGGATAGGAATAATCAATATTGTTAAAATGACCATACTGCCCAAGGTGGTTTACAGAGTCAGTGCTATTTCTATCAAGCTACCAATGTTATTTTTCACAGAATTAGAAAAAAACTATCCCAAAATTCATATGGAACCAAAAAACCCGAACAGTCAGAGCAATCCTAAGCAAAAAGAACAAAGCCAGAAACATCACACTACCCAACTTCAAACTATACAAAGCAACAGTAACCAAAACAGCATGAGACTGGTACAAAAGCAGACATAGACCAATGGAACAGGTTAAAGAACCCAGAAGTAAAGCTGTACACCTATAACCATCTGATCTTCGACAAAGCTGACAATTACAAACAGTGGGGAAAGGAATCAGTATTCAATAAACTGTGCTAGGATAACTGGCTGGCTATATGCAGAACACTAAAAGTGGACCACTTCCTTTCACCAGATACAAAAATCAACTCAAGGTGGATTAAAGACTTAAATGTAAAACCTAAAATTATAAAAAAAAAACCCTAGAAGAAAACCTAGAAAATACATTTCTGGATGTAGGCCTTGGCAAAGATTTCATAATGTAGTTTCCAAAAGCATTTGCAACAAAAACAAAAATAGATAAGTGGGACCTAATTAAACTAAAGAGTTTCTACACAGCAAAAGGAAGTATTAAAAGAGTAAACAGTCTACAGAATGGGAGAAAATATTTGAAAATGATGCATCCAAAGAAGGTCAAATATCCAGAATCTATAAAGAACTTAACCAGCATAAAACAACCATATTTAAAAAATGGGCAAAGGACATAAACAGATACTTCTCAAAAGAAGACATACATGCAGCCAACAAACATGAAAAAATGCTCACCATCATGAATCATTACAGAAATGCAAATCAAAACCACAATGAGATACCATCTTATGAAAGTCAGAATGGCTATTACTAAAAAGTCAGAAAGTAACAAATGTTGGCAAGGTTGTGGAGAAAAGCAAACACTTACACACTGCCTATGGGAATGTAAATTAGTTCAGCCACTGTGGAAAGCGGTTTGGAGGTTTCTCAGAACTTAAAACAGAACTACCATCTGACCCAGCAATCCCAATTCTAGGTATACACCCAAAGGAATATAAATTGTTCTACCAAAAAGACACATGCATTCAAATGTTCATTACAATACTGTTCACAATAGCAAATACAGGGAATCAACCTAGATGCTCATCAGTGGTGGACTGGACAAAGAAAATGTGGTACATACACACCAGGGAATGCTACACAGTCATATAAAGAATGCAGTCATGCCCTTTGCAGCAACATGGATGGAGCTGGAGGTTATTATCCTAGGCAAATTAACAGAGGAACAGAAAACCAAATACTGTATGTTCTCACTTGTTAGTGGGAGCTAAACACTGAGTACACACGGACACAGAAAGGGGAACAGTAGACATTGGGGCCTACTTTCTGAAGGTAGAGGGTGGGAGGAAGGGTGAGGGTTAAAAAATTACCTATTGGGCACTGTGCTGCCTACCTGGGTAACGAAATAATTTGTATACCAAACCCCAGCAACATGCAGTTTACACATATAACAAACCTGCACATATATCCCTTAAACCTAAATGAGATTAAAAAAAAAAAAACAAAAAACCACAGTTAAAACCTTGTTTTGTGCAAAAATTACTTAAAATATTGTATGAAATTACCTTCATGTTTTGTGTATAATGTGTATATGAAACATAAGTGACTTCCGTATTTACACTTGGTATCTTACTAGGTATCTGCAGATATTCCAAAATCCAAACAAAATCCAAATTCTGACACACTTCTCCTAAACATTTCAGTTAAGGGATGTTCAACCTGTACCAATTTTCCTTCCTATTAGAAATGTGTGAAATTATGAGGATGTCTTCTCACCCCTTCCCCTTCTGTAAGGCACCTTTGCCAGCTCAACAAATGATCGGTCTTAATTCATTAAATAGGCAAAAAAAAAAAAAAAAAGATACTTTTGTAATTCAGTAATTACTAGATTAGTAGTAATATGATCAGCCCAAATTTTAAGGAATTAAGAGACATTGTGGAAACAAATCACTGTCTTGTGTATTTCAGCAGTAGGAAGTGAAGTTGACCTCATTTTTATTTGAGCCTCATTGCTATTTCCAGACGTTATTCCTCACTGTCATTTATTGTCTTCATTTTGGTTTTCTGTTTATTGCAGTCTCCTCTTACACCTGCTTTTGCTTAGTCTTCTGCTGACCTTCAGGGTGCTGCTGCATCATATTCTTAGAGACATTTCCTCTCTTCCCCATCCCCTCATGTTACACTAGGCAACATGGATCTTCTCTTTTTTAACACGCTCAGTCCTCACTTCACTGCAAACAGTGCTCCATAGACCCTTTAATCAGCTGGAAATTCTTCACCTCTGAATCCCCAAGTCTGAACTTCTCCCTGCAAACCATCGTTTCATGTTTTTATGGCTCTCCCACTGACACCAAATTTCTTTGTCATCCTAATGTTACTTCCAAGCACTCCATTCACTTCCCATTTCCTTTTTCGGCTCCTTCTGTGTATCTCTTGCTTTCCTGCCCAGCCTGTGATCTGTGATGCACCATTTAACTGTGATGTGATAGACACCACTTACCTGTTTATCTTTTTGAACTTCTACATACTTCGCTGGGAAGTTGCTGGCCTTGGGCAACCCAAAACATCTATTTTCCCTGCTTCAGTTCTCCAGCTGTTATGTGATCATGGACAAAATCACATGCCAGCCGAGCTGTGTGTCCTTGGAATCTAGGATTGTGTGGTTTCCCCTTTACTATTTGGAATTCACGGAAACTAACAGTCTTAAAATAAAAATTCACAGAAAATGAGGCTAAATACATTTGAGTTTATGGAGGCTGAGCCAGTTATGCTTTGTCCCAGGGACTTCCACCTGAGTTCCTTTCTCACCATATGTGAGCCTTCACTCCCCTAAGATGATTTAATCTTAAGAACCATCCTCAGTACTTCCCTTTTAGACATCTTGCTACTTCTGAGGCCAAGGCCAGAAGAATCAAATCCTTCTGTGATGTTTTAATATCATATCTGAGATGTGATATTTTGGGCTCCTGACCCCTGCCTGAAATGATTTTTGGCCTTCTCTGTCCAGGCTTAGCAGCAGAGCCATATTTCTCCAACCAAGATGGAGAGGTTTTCAGTTATACAGCTTGGAGTATAGTCTTTATTACAGAAATAAACAGATGAGAGGCCATTCTGTTTAGGCAAAGATGAAATGCGTTATGATGAAAGTTGTAGCTTTTGCTAGGAAGACTAATTCCAGAACTGATTTGCTAGGAGAGAGAACATTGTAAATGTTCCCCCTGCCTTGGTGAGGATTGGCCTCATTAGTGAATAGGGCTGAGGCAGTCCTAGGTAACTATATTAGCTTCCTGCTACCTGGATATAAAGCTCAGACCCCTCGGTATTACATCCAGGGCCCTCCATGAACTAGTGCAATCTACCTTTCAAGGTTGATCTCACATCAGTTTTACATTGTGGCCAGCCATACTGATCTTGCTATCCTCCGATAGTCCATATGCTTTCTTTTCTGTAAGTTGTGTGTATGTCTTACAAAAGTAAGACGTGATACTTAGAAAAGTTTGGAACAATATAGGAAAGTAGAAAAGAGAAAAATCCTTTGGCTACCGAGATGAAACTCCTAGAAACATTTCATTGTGTGTGTTTTTTCTCTCCCTTGCAGATGGCATTATTTTGTTGTTTTCCATAGTCTTTCATCCTCCTTTTAAAACTAAACATTACATAAGCATTTATTTTTTATTTCCATAGGTTTTGGGGGAACAGGTGGTGTTTGGTTACACGAATGATAAGTTCTTTAGTGGTGATTTCCGAAATCTTGGTACACCTATCACCCAAGCAGTATACACTATATCCAATGTGAGGATGGATTGAGCCCAGGAGGCAGAGGTTGCAGTGAGCTGAGATTGTGCTGCTGCACTCCAGCCTGGGTGACAGAGTGAGACCCTATTTTAAAAAAAGTACTAGCAGCAGTAAAATGTAAAAGAGAAAGAATTTAGCACTGAGAAGGGCACAGCATCATTTTTCTGGTATTCTTGACAAATGTGCACAATCTAAATTTAGTCATGAGGGAATATCAGACAAACTTAAGCTGGAGGACATTCTAGAAAATAACTTCCCAGTACCCTTCAAAAATCTCAAGAAAGACAAAAGAAGCCTGAGGAACCATTACAGAGGAAAGGAAACAAAGGACAGGCGGCAGGTGCTAAATGCATTGTGTGATCCTGGACCAGCAAAGGACATTAGGACAATTGACAAAATTTGTATAAGGTCTCTAAATTAGATAATAATTGTATATCAGTATTAATTTCCTGATCTTGATGATTATGCTGGGGTTAAGACTGACATTATCATTTGGGGAATATTATTGAAGGGTATATGGGAATTCTTTACACTACCTTTGCCAACCTGCAATTATTTCAAGATAAAAAGGTTAACAGCTTTATAATTAAAAATAAAGCAACAACATTAACTCAATGTTGTTTACCTAACTGACACCTTAGGCATCTACAGTGGCTCACCAACAATGTCCACACATTTTTGCTGGGCTAGTTACTTAATTAGCATCAGTAAGCTTCTGGTTTTCAAACAGATTTCATGTACTTTTTTTTATTTGATTCTGAAACAAACAAATGTAGTTTGTGGGAAATTTCCTCCATCTTAAAGAAACAGGGTTGGTTATGTTAAGTGATTTGTCCAAAAAAAACCAGTACTAATAAGGTAGTAGGTAGATGGGACCACAAAGATTTTCTGGGTTTGGACTCTCAGAAGTTAAAAAGGCCACTTTTTTATTTCTCAAGGAAGTAATTTAAACATTTACACAGAATAAATTATTTTTAACCAAAAGTTATTTACAAGATAATGAAAACGTACACAAATTTTAAGATATTGCACACTATTGGCTGTGAAAGTAGGTAATGGAACAAAAGTTTTAAAGTTCTATGAAAACTGAAAAATTTTCCCATCCTGCCATGGCTTCTGTGAATGTGTGTGTGCATATGTGCGTATATGCAACGTGTATTCTCTTTCAACCACAATGCCAGATTCCAAATTTGAACGCCTTTGTAACTATGAGCCTAAACCAAGTGGCTACTTGGCTTCCCTCGGTTATGACTTCCAAACAGCTGCTCATTTCCCATAATTTATTTTCCTCCTTGAGGAATTGATACTAAATAGTAGACCTTTGAAATATTGCAAGATGGATTATCATCACCAGGGAGACAGACGTAGAGTGGAGTGAGATTTAATGCTAATCTCATTTTAAGTAAAATCACAAACTTTCTTTATAAAAAGGCAATCACAATATCTTCACTTAACCTAAATTCTGTATTATTTTGTTGAGTGTTAAAGAACATACATTACATTCACCACTGAGAAGTCACTCAATTTGGCGAGGAAAGACAATATCAAAACATTTTAAATCATATACCTCCACAATGAGTTATATAAAAGCAGGGCTGAACTTCAATTCCTAACACATGGTCTCATCTTCTGCAGATGTATATGTAGAGGCAGAAAGTCAAGCAAACTGGAAAGTTAAAAATGAAATTTTTACTCCTTAAATTATGAGTCACCTACTAAGAAAAATAAGAATCTGCATCATGGAGATTATTTCCAAAGAACAGATCCTTTCAGCTAAAACTAACTAGTCTCACTAACCCATATTTTCCTTTTGCTTACAGAAAGCCCTTTGTTTTGAATATACTTCTACTGACATAGTCGGAGTCAATGGAACATAGCTAATTATAAGGCAGTACTCCCCACCCATTAAAGAACATAAAGACCTTTAACGCTTCACATTTTTATTTTGTCAAGAGAAGACTATTCTGCCTGTCTGGAGATAATTCACATTTTTTATTTAAAGGTTAATAAGGAAGTAGGATAGAAACATGTGAAGATCATGCTTCCCAGAATGGGAGGCAAAAAAAAAAAAATCTTTATTTTATTTCTGTCTCTGAACTTATGTGAGGGAAAGAATGTGCTTGCAGAGTGTGTGTTGGAAGTAGGGGAGTGGTTGGGGTCTGGTATTATATATTCCAGGGTATGCTGTAGTTTAACGGGAGTGAATTTTTCCTTTTGATTTGTCATTTGATGAAACAAATTCCCTGCACTTTTCTGTGGAGACAGATGGTAATCTGTCATTCAAAATCCATTAGAATGAAGTCTAGAAGCTGAAGCCATATTTGATCTCTTGTGGTATGTGGTGATCCTGAACTGGTCCCATTTAGAGAATCCAGGCCTAGAAGTAAGTCTTGGGATGTTGTAGATTGGAAACTTAATTCCCAAGTGCGCTATGGTCACTGGTAAAATTATTCTCCCCACTTCTTTATCGTGAGATCTATTATACCTGTGAAGATGGTAAAAATAATGTGTGTTGTTTAAAGAAGAAAGATAAGACATTGATCTGTGAAAGAGGTAGAATATGAATTCCTTAGAAGTCCCTGTGTGTCCTTCATGGTCATACCCCCCTTTCTTTTCCTGAAGAGAACCACTGTTCTGACTTTTGTCTTAACTAGCCCCTTGCTTTCTGTATAGGGAGAGATCTCTATACACAAACAAAACAAACAAAAAACCTCTGAAAAAAACCAGATATTCCTGAAATTGATTAGTTTTACTTTTTTTTTTTTTAGTTGTTTTGAACTTTATATAAATTTTTAAAAACATGCAATGTGTTTTTGACTGTGATTTTTTCCCCTCAGCATTATGGATTTTCATTGTTGTTGTTGTCGTTGTTGTTTGTTTTAGAAGACAGGGTCTCACTCTGTCACCCAGGCTGGAGTGCAGCACGCTCACTGTAACCCTCAACTCCTGAACTCAGGCAATCCTCCCACCTCAGCCTCCTGAGTAGCTAGGACTATATGTGCGCACCACCATGCTTGGCTAGTTTTAAAATTTTTTTGTAGAGACAGCATCTCGCTGTGTTGCCCAGACTGGTCTCAAACTTCTGGCCTTACATGGTCCTCTTACCTTGGCCTTCCAAGTCTTCATGCTGGAATTATAGGCATGAGCCACTGCACCTGGCCAGCATTATGTTATTTGATTCATTCGTGTTGAGTATAGCTGGGCTTCATTCATTTTTGTTGCTGTTAGTATTCCATTCAGTAACTAAGCAATGGACCCATTTTGCTGATGAAAATTTAAAGTTTCCAGTTTTCTCAAGTTTTTGTGGTTGTTGTTCAATTACAAGCAATGTTGCTAATGCATTTCTTACACCTGTCAGCTAATACACAGTAAGAGTTTTTCCATATGCCTAGGAGGGCAATGCCAAGTCATATATTATATATGTGTTCACCTTTATTATATATGGTTTCCAAAGTGGCTGTAGCAACTTACATTCCTGCCAGCAGAGCATGAGCCTTTCCATTGCTCCACATCCTCACCAACACTTGATATCATCAAATTTTTCGATTGTAGCCATCATATATTAGTATATCACTACAGTTTCCTTAGGATTTTCCTGGTTACCAATGAGATTGAGTATCTTTTCATCCATGTGTTGACAACCGGAATTTCTTTTATGAATGCCTATTCAAATATTTTATCCAGTTTTCTATTGAGTCATTGGTCTTTTTCTTATTGATTCAAAGCCATTCTTTATATAATCTGAATACTAACCCTTTGCTGTTTATATGTCTAACAAATATCTTTTCCCAGTTTGTGGCTTGTGGTTTCATTCTCTTTGTAGTGTCTTTTGATCAACATTAACTTAAAAATTGTCACATTTAACAATCTTTTCCTTTATTGTTTTTACATTTTATGTCTTGGGAATTTCTTTCTATGAAATAAAAATACTCTCCCTCCTTTAGAGTTGTCTTAGTCTATTGCTGCTGTTATAACAAAACACCTTTGGCTGGGTAATTTATAAACAACAAGTTGTTATTTCTGACAATTCTAGAGGCTGGGAAGTCCAAGATCAAGGCACGGGCAAGTTCACTGTCTGGTGAAGGCTGCTCCTTCTGCTTCTACAATGGTATCTTCTTGCTGTATCCTCACTTGGCAGAAGAGGCAAAGGAATGGAAGGGACAAACTTATCCTCTCAGCCCTTTTACGGTGGCACTAATCCCATCTCTGAGGGTGGAGTGTGCATGACCTAATCACCTCCTAGTGGCCCCACCTTTTAATATTGTTGAACTGGGAATTAAGTTTCCACATGAATTTTGGAGGAACACAAACACTCAAACCATAGCAAAAGTTTCTCTATTCTATTTTTGTTTTTTACATTTAGGTCTCAAATTCAACTGGATTTGTTTTTGTATTTGGTGTAACACAGGGAGTCTGGTTTCGTCTTTTCCATAGAGAAAACCAATTGATCCCAGACCATTTATTAAAAAGTGATTTTTTTCTCCCACATTGATCTGAAATACCACCTCTGATATTTAGCAGATGTCCATATTACATGTCTGGGCTCTTTGTTCTCTTCCATTCATCTATCTATCCTCATGCCAGTACTACACTGTCTTAATTACTGTGCCTTTACAAGTCTTGATATCTGATAGGGCTAGTGTTCCCACCTTTTCCTTGGTTATTCAGGACCCATTGTTCTTCTGTATACAGTTCGCATAGTTGTATATTCCACTTGAGAGCTTCCACCAAAAAATTAAGTATTTTGAGAGGAATTGCACATCTATTTTAGGATAATTTACATCTTTAGTATATTGAAGCCTCCGATTCAAAAGCCTGGCATATCTTTCCATTTATTTGGATCTTTCAAAATATTTTAAATAAAGTTTTAGTTTTTTCCATAAAGACCTTATACATTTGTTAGGTTTATTCTTTATAGATACTCTGTATTTTTCAGATTATTATACATTCTATCTTTTAAATATCATTTTCTTACCATTTGTTACTTTGGATAGAAAGGCAGTTGATTTTTACATATTGTTTTATATACCGCCAACTTGCTGTATCCTCTAACTTTAATGATTTATATGTTGATTATTTTGGATTTTCTATGTAGTCAATCATATCATTTCTCAATAAGAGCAAAACAATTTTATTTCTTGATTTTATATTTCATTTTCTTTTCTTGCCTTACCCTACTGTGAGCTCTTCTAATATAGAATTAAATAAGGGTGTTCTTGTTTCTGATCCTAAAAAGAACACTTTCAATATTTCTTCATTAGTATTTCTACATTTACTGAGATGATTGTATAGTTTTTCATTTATTTGTTATTGTAGTAAATTATATTCATTAGTTACTAATATGAAGGTACTCCTGCATCCCTAGGATGAAACTATCTTAGTCATGATGGATGGTTATTTTTATACATTTCTGAATTTTGTTTGATAATGTTTTATTAAGATTTTGTATTTTGTTTATGAATGAGATTGGCCTGTAATTTTCCTTTTGTACTGTCATTGTCAGGTTTTCATATCAAAATTATGTAAGCCTCCTTGACAAAGAAAAGTTGAGGGTCAAGGTAGTCCCTCTTTTTTCATATAGTGGAATAGTTTGTGTAAGGAAGGATATAGGAATATTCAGGTTTTTATTTCTCTTTGTTTCAATTTAGGTAAGTTAAAATTCTATAATAGAAAATACTCCATCTAAATTTTTAAAGTTTGTTAGCATGATTTTTAATGATATTTTATTATCTTTAAGCAGATTTCTTGTGCATGTAAATTATGACCCCAAATTTTATTATTGTTTTTGTACGGTCTTTTCTTTTGGAAAATCTTGCCATAATAAGTTGTTAGAGTTCCACATCATTTGGAAGAAATTTGTTTAGCTTTGTTTGATCTACACTCTTATATGGTTTATATTCTTATTTTCATTCATTCTGGTCTTATTTTTATGATTTTTTCTCTAGTTCTTTGGATTTATTTTACTGATCTTTTCTGATTTCTTAAATTATTTACTTATTAAGTTTCAATTTTCTTTTTTTAAACATTGTTAAAATTTCACTCTAAGTAATGCTTATGCATCTCTACACATTTTTGTGTGTGACATTTTATTAATATTTAATTGTAAATATTTTGTCATTTTACATTTGAATTTCCTCTTGTCCCATAAATTATTTGTGGGATTCTTGATTTACAAAGATATAGGGATTTTCTGGTTATCTTTTTGTTACTGACTTCCAACACAATTACACTGAAGTCAGAAAATGTTTTATGTATGATACTAATTTGTCAAAATCTTTGAGACTGATTTTTGGTCCAGTATATTGTCAGTCTTTATAAATGCTCCATAGTTGGCCAAAAACAATGAACACTGGTGTTTCAAGCTGCTAGGCATAGTGCTCCATATATGTGTGTTATATGAAGCTTGCCGATCGTGCCAGTTAAATCTTCTATATCATTATTTTTACTACTTGATCTATCAGTTACTGTCAAAGATGTGTTAAAAATATTCCACTATTATTGTAGACTTATTACATTCTCCTTGTAAATATTGTTACATATTTTCAATCTGTGTTATTGGGTACAAATTACCTTAAACTTTTTATATGCATATTAATGTGAGAAATATAGTTAATTACAGAGGCTCAAATTTAGACTATAGGTTATTTTGGTTCAGTGATTCTGATTTTTATATTTTGTAAAACATTTAATAAACCTCACTTGAGACAAAAAGGATTTTTTAAAATCACACTTAGCAATTCAGAGTTAAAAATATTGGTGTCTCTTGACTTTGTTAACCCATTTCTGGGATACTGTCCAAAATAACCAGAAGTAGATAAAAAGCTTTATGTACCAAAATACATATTTGTACTGGCAAATAAAATAAAATTAAATGTCGGTTCTAACAATAGGAGAGTGGTTAAATAACTGGACACAGCTACATGATAATGTATTATACATCCATTAGAGTCATTTATAAAGAATTTATAATAAAACTGGAAAGTTATTATGTCACAATGATGCATAAATCTGACTACAGTCGATCCCCTTACCCATGGGGGATATGTTCTGAGACTCCCCAGTGGATGCCTGAAACTGCAGATAATACCAACCTCTACATATATGAATTTTTCCTATACATACATACCTATGATAAAAGTTTAATGTATAAATTTAGCATAATAAGAGATTAACTACAATAATTAATAATAGAACAATTATAACAATGTGCCAGAATCATTACTCTTGTGCTTTGGGGCCACTATTAAGCAAAATAAAGGTTCTTTGAACACCAGCACTGTGGTACTGCAACAGTGGATCTAATAACCTAGCCAGCTACTAAGCAACTTGCGGGCAGGTGACATATACAGCGTGGATATGCTAGGTAGAGGGATGACTGTGGTGTGAGATTTCATCATGCTACTCAGAACCATGTGCAATTAATAACTTATGAATGATTTATTTCTGGAATTTTCCACTTAATATTTTCAGACCAAAGTTGTGCATAACTGAAACCACAGAAAGCAAACTGCAGATAAGAGGGGACTACTGTATACTGTATGATTTCAATTACCTTAATGATAACTATAGAAGAAAATTCTAGGAAGAAGTATCTCAAAAGCATTGTAACATTAATTGGTGTAACACTGGGGGAAAAATGGTTTTTCCCCCTTCCTTTCTATTTTTCTGTGTTTTCTGCATTTTCTACCATATTCAAATTTCTTTTACAATATAGGAGGAAAGCCTTAAAAGCATGGACTAAGAAATGCTTATTTAATTAATACTTGAGTGTACACAATTAGTCTTTCATTCTGTTATGCTGGTTTTGGCTGATATATATATGTAATGTGTGTATATATATAATGTGTATATATAGATATAATGTGTGTGTGTCTGTGTGTGTTTATTATATATATATATACACACATTTTTTTTGAGAGGGAGTCTTGCTCTGTTGCCCAGGCTGGAGTACAGTAGCATGATCTCACCTCACTGCAACCTCTACCTCCCAGGTTCAAGGGATTCTCTTGCCTCAGCCACCCGAGTAACTGGGATTACAGATGCCCAGATTGCACCTGGCTTATTTTTGTACGTTAATAGAGATGGGGTTTCGCTGTGTTGGCCAGACTGGTCTTTATCTTCTGACCTCAGGTGATCCACCCGCCTCAGCCTCACAAAGTGCTGGGATTACAGGCATGAGCCACCGCGCCTGGCCTTAGCTGGTATTTTTTAAATATCAAGATAGAAAAGTCATTTAAAATGTGTGATATGGATATGTACAAAGTAAAAGTTAATGTTTAAAATAAATGTCTTGTTGTACTCTGCTGCCCGTAGGTAAAGTGTTGAGAGAGGAGAACCAGTGCATTGCTCCTGTGGTTTCCAGCCGCGTGAGTCCAAGGACAGGACCAACAGCTATGGGGTCCTTCAGCTCACACATGACAGAGTTGCCACGAAAACGCAAAGCAAGTGATTCAGACCCATCCCAGTAAGTGAATTTGTTCCTCTAACCCAGTGAGAGCTTTGACTCTAGGGAGAAGAGGAAAATATTCCTTTTAAAATCTTTAATTATTTCCGAGTTCATGGTAACATTTGGAGACAGGAGAGTACTTATCCACCCAACTGCTACCTTTGTCAATGACTGACTTGGAACTTTTCCATCCAGCTCTGAAGAGGGTCAGCTGGAGTCTGAAAGAGACATAGGAACATGTGTTTTATTTGGTTAATGTTTATGGTCATGGCAAGATACTTGCCTTCCTTACTGAAATCCTTATAAACATGAGGAGAACACCTTGGATGTTTGACTTAAAATAATAATGACTACTTCTCACCTTACTCATCATGTATAGAATAACCAACCCTTGGTTATCTGTGGTCAGTTTAATCATATAAAACTCGTGCTTTCCGTATTTATTAAGTCAAATTGATAATAAAGTCAATGTTAAGAATACCCACTGTCTCCTTATTTATTTTTGTTACCCCTGCAGCTTCAGTCCTAAATATTCTTTAATGACTTCCCCAAAGCTGGAGTTTATATAGTGAAAACATGAGGGCAAGCCAGGTACAGTGGCACACGCCTGCAGTACTGCTTAGCTACGTGGGAGGCTGAGGTAGGTTCATTTGAGCCCAGATGTTTGAGACCAGCAAGACCCCATCTCTGAATAAATAGGTATAAAATTTAGAAAACATTAAGGAAAAATAAAGATAGCCGTCTAGAGCAACTCATCATAGGCTGGTACTTTACATAAATGTGAGAGTTGATGACAGTACTCCATCATGAATGAAGGGAAAAATCCTGAGTTGGGAGTTGAAGGTCAAGATAAGGACATAATAAAACATCCTGGCTCTTTTTTGTTGTTGTTGTTGGGGGATGGTATTCAGCTCTTTATTTACAAAGTGGGCACATGCTGGCTCTTTTTAACTCAGTTCTTCCCAATACACTTTATAATTTAGCTTCAGTTCCCAAGACAGTAGAGTAAATACTAAAGCACTTCCCACGCCACATACAAAGGATTGGAAGGTTTTCTACTGTTTTTAGTTGTCTCTGTTCCCTTAGTCTCTTCCATTAACATGGATGCTTCTGAAAACTATAGTTGATGAAGTGACAGTCTTTTTAGACTATCTAGCAGTTTTCCATCCTAAATTATCAGTCAATAGCCCCCACTTAACTTGAGCTAAAAGTGACTGTTAGTTCTTTTTATTTGCTTCTTTATTCTTCAGAATCATAAGCACCGCTGTTCTTTCTTGGTGTCTAAATATGGTTTCAGCAATTGAAGTGGGAACAGTGAATATAGAGGTAGCCCAGCTTCGTGCCACATGGCGGGGCACAGATGAGACCCTGCAGTGGTTTGGGGGTGAAATGGAAAGTGGGATCAGTGCAAAAATATAAGAAACATGCAAAGTACTGACAGTACCGACATTTTTTTGTCAGCAAGCAACACTGAAGATTATTTAGGCAACTACTCACATTTTAGAAAAGGAAAAAGCTAGAACTCAGAAATGTCAAGCAGTTTGCCCAGCATCACACAGCTTGTTAGAATGCCTGATTCCAGATGTGGTATTTTCTCCACTTCACCCAGCTTCCTGTCACTGGGTCGCTGGACAGAGTGGGCTGCTTTCTCCACTTGAGGACAGGCTTGCTGTCCATTCCCAGAACATCTGGGTAGGGGGTGACCCAAGGCCTCCTTCCTTCCAGGTCAGGAATCATGACAGAAAAAGTGGTGGAAAAGCTTTCTCAGAATCCCCTTACCTATCTTCTTTCAACAAGGATAGAAATATCAGCCTCCCGTGGCAGCAGGTAAGTCCTGGACCATTTTTGACATACTCCCTCCCCTACTTGAAGAGGGCATAGAGTGGCAGTGAAAACATAATACATGTACCATTGATTTGCTCATCATCTATCCCAGAGCTTCTCTTTTCTGCCCCAATGCTTCCTTTATCCTACCAGTTTCCGTTCCCTTTAATGAAATTATGGATGTCAAAGTATGTGGTGCTGACTATATAGTGTCGTTCCCCAGGACTCAGTGCAGGAAAGCCAGTCAATAGGTGAGGCTGATTTCACTCACATAGCCTCAGAGTGCTGGATATTTTTAAAAACAAAGAATATGTGAGAATGTCCACCCTTTCTGTGGCACTGTTGGTTTTGAATGGAGAGCTGGTTCTTTTTTTTTTTTTTTTTTGAGACAGAGTCTCACTCTGTCGCCAGGCTGGAGTGCAGTGGCGCAGTCTCGGCTCACTGCAACCTCTGCCTCCTGGGTTCAAGTGATTCTCCTGCCTCAGCTTCCCAAGTAACTGGGACTACAGGTGCCTGCCACTATGCCCGACTGATTTTTGTATTTTTAGTAGAGATGGGGTTTCACCATGTTGGCCAGGATGGTCTCAATCTCGACTTCATGATCCACCCACCTCGGCCTCCCAAAGTGCTGGGATTATAGGCGTGAGCCACCGCACCTGGCCGGAGAGCTGGTTCTTTAAAAGGGTCTTTGATGAATCTGTGGAATGTAGTCATTAAACATTTATTGGGTTGCTACTATGTGACAGTCAGTAGACTAGGAGAGATAGAGACACAATGGTACAGGAAACTTGTGCAAGTGGAAAAGATACAAACAATTATTTTACATCATGATAACTGCTATAATGGAGACCCTGGGTACTATGTCAGCAAATAAAGTTAGGCATTTAAGTAAGATTTAAATGTTTCCTGGAAAAGTTGACTTAAGCTAAGTTTTAAATGAAAAAGAGAAGTAAGTCTACAGCCAGGTATGATAGCTCATGCCTGTAATCCTAGCACTTTGGGAGGCAGAGGTGGGAAGAATGCTTGAGCCCAGAAGTTCGAGACTGCAGTGAGCTATGGTCACGCCACTGCCTTCCAGCCTGGGTGACAGAGTGAGACCCTATCTCTATAAAAATACATTTAAAAACAGAAGAGAAGAAGTGAGTCTACAGAGCAGGAGTGGAAAAGATATTTTAGGTGAAAAGAACAACCGTGCAGGCATACAGGTATGTAGTTGCATACTCCTGATCAGGAAATGAGTGGTTGTCACCATAGAGCAGAGGGTGCACTTAGAGGGAGGTGAGCTATGAGATTTGAGGGATAAACACAAACTGAGTCATGAAAGATCTGCTGAACTGAAGAATCTGAAAACTGTCTTGAATGCAGTAGGAAAACTGAAGAATTCTAAGCATGAGAAGAACTTGATCAGATTTATATTTTTTAAAGAATTGATTGCCTCTGCACTTTTTCACTTTTTTATTATGGTAAATACACACACACACATGTATACGCAAACACACATATATATTTAAATAACATGAAATTTGCCATTTGAACCACTATTAAGTGTACAATTAATTGACATCAATTATAGTCAGTATTATAGACCATCACCTCTATTTCTAAAACTTTTGAATCACCCCAAAGAAAAACTCTGTGTCCATAAACAACAGCATTTCCA
The DNA here is from genome assembly GCF_001698545.2 of Rhinopithecus bieti. Taxonomy (NCBI): domain Eukaryota; kingdom Metazoa; phylum Chordata; class Mammalia; order Primates; family Cercopithecidae; genus Rhinopithecus; species Rhinopithecus bieti. The sequence goes on from NW_016814218.1 coordinate 294,904, forward strand.
TTCTCCTCTCTCCCAATCCCTTGCTAACCTCTAGTGCATTTTCTGGCTCTATGAATTTGCTTATTCTAGATATTTCACATAAGTGGGAGTCCGAGGCAGTTGGATTGCCTCAGCTTAGGAGTTTGCAAACAGCCTGTGCAACACGGTGAAACCCTGTCTCTACTAAAATACAAAAAATTAGCCAGGCGTGGTGGCAGGCACCTGTAGTCCCAGCTACTTGGGAAACTGAAGCAGGAGAATTGCTTAAACCCAGGAGGCAGAGGTTGCAGTGAGCCAAGATCGTGCCACTGCACTCCAGCCTGGGCGGCAGAGCGAGACTCCATCTTAAAAAAAAAAACAAAGTGGAATTATATGATGTTTGTTCTTTTGTCTGACTTATTTCACTTAGCATAATGTCTTCAAGTTTCATCCATATTATAGCATGTGTCAGAATTTCATTGCTGTTTATGGCTGAATAATATTCCACTGTGTATATATACCATATTTGATTTATCCAGTCCTCTGTTGAGGGGTTATTTCCACTTTTTGGCTATTGTGAATAATGCTGCCATGAACACTGATGTACAAATACCTGTTTTAGTCCTTGCTTTCCATTATATTGGATGTATGCCTAGGAGAGAGTTGCTGGGTTATGTGATAATTCTGTTCAGTTTTTGAGGAACTGCTATACTGTTTTCCACGGTGACTGCATCACATTACATTACCATGAGTAGTGTACAAGAGTTCCATTTTCTTCACATCCTCACTGATTCTTATTATTTTCAATTGCTTGATTATAGCCCTCCTGGTAGGTGTGAGTGGTACAGTCTTACAGTTTTCAAAGAATCACCCTGGAAACAGCATGGAGGATGGTTTGAAGGAGGAAGATCCAGTAGGCAGAGAGAACCACGGAGAGTAGCTCTTGCCAAGGATGAGGTTTTCCGAGCTTCAATCAAAGAGAGTGGCCCTGGATAGGAAGGGGAGGGAAAGGAAGGGACATATGACACACTTAGAAGATAGGATCAATAGGACTTCATGATTGTTCATTGGGAGGAGGATATAAAGTGTGCCCACGTTTTCTGACTTGGGCTCCTAGATGGAGGGTGGTATTTTCATTCACTTATATTGAGGCAAAGATGATGAGTTGAGTTCTGGACACACTAAGAATGGGATATTTATAGAACCTTCAAGCAGGAAGATGGACATGAGGATTTGGAGCTCAGGGTGGAGGCCTGGCCTGGAGTTAGAGACTCAGACATCATTAATGCACAAAAAGTACTTGAACTGATGATGTGGGTGACGTCACTGGGAGAAGCTTATGGAGTGGGGAGACTGGGGGCTGAGGATATACTCTGGGGGTGCTGACCTACAGATAGTACAAGATGAGGGGAAGCCTGCCCAGACTATGTGAAGGCATGGCTCTGAAGTGGGAGCGGCACACAGAAATCAAAGGAAGCACGTTTCAAAAAGAGGAACGCCTGACAAGTGGCACATCTGGGGAATATTTTGAGATTGCATCTGCCTCTAACTTTGTCTTTGGTTGATTTAGAAAGAATGCCTACATTTCATTCAAAATGCAGTGAAAATAGTTTTCAAGAAAACTTTGCATTGTGTTTGAAATTCTATTACTGTAATGTAAGGTGCTACACTAAGAAAATGTATCCCAGTAATGTGAACATTATTAATATCAGGAAGCTTATTAAAATACATTTATAAAAATTTATAAAATGTTAGGATTATAGACCAAATTTACTAATTATCTAGATTTGTCCTACAAACAAAAAAATGAACTGTTTGACTAACAAGATCTTGCCTTTATTCTATTCTGCCAGGGGCCATTAAATAGAAGAGTATTTGCATTTAATAAGTACAGTATATTTGAATTTCACCAAGGAGGCAAATTCACTTAGTGAGTTCATTTGCTAAAATGCCAATGATCAAAGCAAAAACATGATCTTAAAAGGTCAAAGTTTACCTTTTGAAATTGAAGTAATGTACATATATATAGTCAGTCCTTCATATCTATGGGCAACCAACCAAAAATTGAAAATATCCAGAAAAACAAGTCTGTACTGAACAGATCCAAACTTATTTTTCTTGTTATTATTCTCTAAACAGTACTGTAGAACAACAATTTACATAGCATTTACATTGATTAGGTATTGTAAGTAATCTGGAGATGATTTAAAGTATATGGGAGGATGTGCGTAGGTTATATGCAAATACTACGAAGAGACTTGAACATCCACCGGTTTTGGTATCTGCAGGAGGTGCTGGAGCCAGTCCCCCACGGATGCTGAGGGACAATTATATATAATTCCAGACTATTAGGAAGAAAGTTATTGACCCATATAATTGTTTTCTGTTCATTCCTTTAAGATGGCTAAAAAGAGAAAAGAAGCTGACTTAATCTGACCCTCTCTTTTGCCTCAGAGAAACCGTTTAATTTTATTTGTACCAGCCACACAACAGGCTGACAGTGGTGAGAGAAATGACCAGGTATGGTGGAAGGCACACCAGGTCAAGCATAGTGGAAGGCCAGCCTGTGTTGAATAGTCTTCACTTGGCCTCCTACTAGTTATGGGACCTTGGACAGTCATAAACTTTACTCAACTCCATCTGTAAAATGGGGATAGTAATAACTTCATCACTGTGCTGTGAGAATCTAGTGTGGAAATATTTTTGATAAAGTACCATAAATATAAAAGCTCTTCTTGATTGAAATTGTGAAAAGGAAAAGCACCACTTGATTAAGTGTTAGTCTTTGTGGTCTTTTTTATTTGGAATATTTATAAGCATCTCTTTATGAATTTGATTAACTTTTCTATAAGCGTTATCTTTTTTTAAGTAGAAAAATATTAAAACTTCAAAAGAGTTCAACTGAATAAGACAGTTCTAAAGTAGGCCAAACTTTTTTCAAAGCCTGAAAAATGTTCATTGTTAAATATCTGTAAAGAAGGAAATTTGTTAAGATGAATCAGAAGCCTTAAAATATTTATCCATAAATTGTACTCCTAGGAATTTATCCTAGAGTATAATTCGAGATGCACACATCACAATATTCTTAGCCATATTATTTATGATATTGAAAATATTCGAATGTTGAAATATCCAACAATAGCAAGCGAATAAATTATGATTTAACTAATCAATGGGCTACTATTTAATCATTTCAAATTATGTTCTCCAAGAATATGTGAAACTATGCAGAAATATTCATGTTAGAGTGTTAAATGAGTAAGACAAGACATGAAAATTATATACTATGATCTGAGTTTTATTTATTCTATATGTAGAACACACAGAAATATCCACATGGTACCCATACACCATGGCTAAGTTAAATAATCATTGTATGTATCTACATGTTTAGGAAACGCAGGAAGGAGACATGTTAGAATATTAACTGTGATTACTTCCAGATGGGATTATGGGTGCTTTTCCTGGAATTTTTCAAATCTCTCACAAAACGATACATTTGGAAATATGTCTTTTAAGATTACATATTTTTAAAAGCTATGCAGCCTGCATAATTTTTAAATGCTGACAGTCTTTTATCACCACCAATGTTTTTCATTTTAGTAATGGTCTGGTGAGTACATTTCTGATACTAGGAACTATACTAATGTGAAAATTAATATTATTTGCAAGAGTTTCCAGTTTTCAATATTTGTTACCATCCAGATGGATTTTTAGGCAAAATAAATTCCTTTTGATTAAAGATCTGGAATTCTTAATCCATTTTCAGGCTGTTTTAATGTAGCTATCATAAAGTTTTTGGTTAAGCCATCAATGATCTTAATAACTTTAATGTTAATTCTATGAAAATCTTATTATTGCTTAAGTTTGTCATGAGATCATATCCAAGTAATACACTAATTATTGCTCACTGTCAGTTAACATAACTTTTGTTATCCTTATGGGAATGGTGTTGCCTGTCAGCGTTAGGAAGAGAATGGTTCCTGTAGACGGTAGTAATCATTTCAGGTCATTAGGTGCTCAAGGGAGCATTTACAGCTAAGGATTTTATAGGAATTAGGATGATTGGACTTAATCTCACATCTGTTTCTCTCTCAAGAACTACAAAAAAGGTATTTCATGTAGTTTGATATTTTATCCTGCTTTTTTGTAGAGTGGAAGATGGTGAACACCAAGTTAAAATGAAGGCCTTCAGGTACATTGACTTGTTGAGATGGTACATGGTGAGTGGAAAGGTACACAAAGGCAAGCCTGTAGCCTAAGGCAAAGGTGACGCCAAGATAGAAGGGCTTGAGGATGAGACTTTTCTCTCTTGTTATGCTCTGAGAAGCAATGTTATCAGGCACCTGTTGTCTTGCTTTTCTGTCTACTTGAATAACATTTTGGCTTTCATGCCTTTAACTTTCTCTTAGAATAGCTTTTTTCAAAAAAAAAGAATATTTTCTTTAAGCACTAAAGAAAAATTGATTCATGACTTAAACAAATCAGTTACTTATGAGGAGCATCTGACTGTTAGAAACCCATCCTCATAAGTTCTTTGTCAATTATTTCAACATATTTTTTCAACAACAACAACAAAATATTTTTCTCCATCTGGCAACATGGCCTATCAGAGTTTTGCTTTTTCTCCATTTATTTTGTTTTCTGATAGGATTCTGCAAAATACTGCCGTGATTCAAAGTGGCAGTAACTATACACAGAATTAGGAGCCAGAGCTCTGATGAAGTATTAAGCAGAGAGCTAGCCTCTGGATAATTACGCCTTTCCTTAATGAAAGCCTCCGGAAACCTTTTCAGGTGCAGCTCCTTCAAGTAAAGTACCTTATTCAGACATTGGTTCTTTCACCTTGCCCTGGGTTTCCTGGCTCCCAGCATCATCATTCACCTTCTCCACCGTGGGCTTTCTCCCACCCTGCTCTCATCTCTCTCCAGATCCTGGCTCAGAGAGAGCACCCCTTCCTCTGCTGTACATCCTGGAGTCAGGCGTCTCTATCCATCGCTGCTGTCCATGCTGATGGGGAATACTGTTAGAAAGAAGAGGTGATTCTTCTAGTGAGAGTGTAACTACAATATTCTTTTAATCATAACACTTTAATTTTAATCGAGTTGCTCTGTAATCCCAGCTCCTTGGAAGGCAGAGGCAGAAGAATCATTTGAGCCCAGGAGTTTGAGGCTGCAGTGAGCTATGATCATACAACTGCACTGCAACCTGGGCAACAGAGTGAGACCTTGACTTTAAAAGAAAAGAAAATATCTAATTGCTCACAAATAGAACAAAGTATGAGTAGATAACTGAATTTTATGTGAATACACATCTAATTTGAATCCTATCCACTTCATCCAACAGTATGTATTTTGTTCCGGGAGTGTCATTGCCAAGGGTGAATGGTTGGGGCAGGGAGTGTGTTAGCTCCCACAGCCTTCGTTGATGTTCCTCCCTACCCACCTCCCTACTCTTTTATCTGGAAAAATTACATTTTCTTTTATCCAATTTAAAGTCTTTGTAAAAACAGATCAGGGAAGTCTCCCACTTACCCTCTTTCCCATCAGATTGCCCCTAAACTATTCTAATAGAGAAATTCCGGAGTTACTGTGTGTTGTAGGAGAGGGATTTACAGCAAAGTGTGGCGAGTAAAATCATATAATTCTTGAAATCTAAGATACACTTTTCCCCTCTATGTTTTATCTTCTGTGGAAATTTCTTATCGTGGCATCTTCCCGTCAGGTGGCAGCATTTCTTTGTCTTGTGATGCTTTAAATAATCGTGCGTCTTACAATTGGTGGCTCTTAGATTAGATGAAATAGGGGTAGTGGTATGAAAGGTACTGAGGTGGCTTAGAGAGAGCAGTGATTAATCATGTAGTAGTCAGAGAAAGCTTCCCAGAAGAATAACTGAGCTGGATTTTGAAGAAAGAATAGGATTTCTCCAACAGTGTAGTCAGAAAGGACTTTGTAAGCCGGGTAAAGAGGAAGGCGTGGAGGAGATGTGAGACAGCATGACATGTGTGAGGATGAGCAAGTCTTCGCGCGTTGCTGCTGTGGGACATTTGGAGCTGTCGGGAAAAGTCTTGAAGAGAGAAACTGGAGATGAAGACATGAGGCGGGTCAGGGAGAACCTTGGCCTGTAATTAGGGAATCTGGCTAGTCCTCTTGGGCAGTGGAAATGCAGTGAACAGTTTTGTGCAATGGGATTAGGTGACTTGATTTGTTTTACTACGTAATTCCGGAAGTCATAGGATAGACTGGGAGAGGAAGGAACAGCAGTTTAAAAGGTTCTGGGGTAATGCAATGAGCCTAAATTAAGATGGTGACAGAGGGGATGGAGAGGAAGAGAAGACATATTTAAGAAATATTTTAAGATCTAGAATCGACAAGCTTTTGTGATTATTTGGCTTTTTAGGGTGAAGAGGAAGGGTCTAAACCAGGGGTATCCAATCTCTTGGTTTCCCTGGGTCACGTTGGAAGAAGAAAAATTGTCTTGAGCCACACATAAAATACACTAACACTAACACTAATGATAGCTAGTGAGCTAAAAAAAAAAAAATCTCATAATGTTTTTAGAAAGTTTATGAATTTGTGTTGGGCCACATTCAAAGCCATCCTGGAGTGCAGTTTGGACAAGCTTGGTCTAAACTGAGTAGTTGTGTTACCAACCAAGATAAACCCTATAGAAGGAATAATAAATCAGGAGTAGTACAGGAAGAATTGAAAATGGGGGTACATTGCAGAGAATGCGTTCAGTTTGGGGTTTCCTGAGTTTTAGATTTCTTGAGAATCATTTAGATTTGTAATTCTAGTTCCAAAGGTCAGGAGCTGAGTGAAGTATGAATGAGATAGGGTTATAATAACAAGTAGCTTATGAGTAGCTAGCTATAAAGCCTTGTGAGGGAATGAGATCTCAGGGTGAATAAAGAATGAGGAGAGAGTGGTGCTGAGCAGGGCATCTTAGTACACACCAGTATTTAAGGATCAAGTAAGAGCTGGGTGAGGAGACGAGGAGACTGAGCTGAGCAGGGAGAGTGGAGGAGGACGAGGAGGCAGAGAGGCTGTGGAGACCAGGGGAGAATGAGAAGTGTCAGCAGTGTCAGATTCAAGGCAGGGATCAGCAAGAGATTGCACGAGAGAAGGAGGATCTTCGCTAGGACAGTTTTAGTGGGGCAGGGGTTGTGGAAGGTTGATGTTACAGATGGACAGAATGCCTGGGAAATGAAAGACCGAGTGGAAACTGCACTCTTTCAGGGAGCTTGCTGAGGGGGGAAGACAGTAGCAAGGACAAAAAAAACTAGAATTAGGGAAAGGGTTTTTTTTCAGGGGGGAAGATACTTGAGCACATTAATAGACCCATGATAAGGAGCTATAAAAATAATGAGGTTAAGATGCTGACAACTATTTATGCGAATATCAGAGAATAGTTAGCTTTGAACAAAAGGGCACCTATCTCTTCTCTAATACTGGAGACAGGTAGAAAAACCACCTAGGCTCTCAGACAGTTGTCTTCGTTCTTAAAGATTTCAGAAAATGAGGTAGGGAGGGACTGACCAAGGGCAGCGAGTTTTATGAATGCTATTCCTGGTCTCAGCAGCGCTTTCCTCTTCCCTCAATGACAACTGCAGGGCCCAAGTTGGGAGGAAGAACAGTGTGTGCCTGCTGGGCTCAGCATCTGCTCCACTGAGCGCCACTGGGGGGGTCTGGAGGTCTGCCGAATGTTAAATATAAAGGAAGCTCCTTTTCCCTCTTAGAGAAGCTCATAGCCAAACCGAAAAGCGGAGGAGAGATAAAATGAATAACCTGATTGAAGAACTGTCTGCAATGATCCCTCAGTGCAACCCCATGGCACGTAAACTGGACAAACTTACAGTTTTAAGAATGGCTGTTCAGCACTTGAGATCCTTAAAAGGTGAGTTTGACGACGGCTTCCACAGTTAAGTGAAATCTGCTCTGTCACTGAGGTCTCTGATTGGTTCGCTTTGCTGTCAGCTGTTGAGGTTCTATCCAGATGTGTCTTTCAGCTTTATGGGTATTCACTGGCATTTGTCTATAGTCTATGTGTGGAGAGAATACTGAATTGGATGTCAGAAAACTTGGTTCTGATAAAAGCTGTATCTCGAGCTCACTATGCAAACTTGAAAAGTATTTACATTTCGGCTTCACATATAATACAAAGAGAATATCACCTGCCTTTCATACCTCTCAGTTCTTTAGAAGTTCTGAAGTAGAACTGGGCATGGTGGTTCATGCTTGTAATCCCCGTACTTTGGGAGGCTGAGGTGGGTGGATCGCTTGAGTCCAGACTTCAAGACAAACCTGGGCAAAAATTGCAGAAATTAGCCAAGAGTGGTCATGCTTGCTTGTAATGCCAGCTATCTGGGAGGCTGAGGTGGGAGGATCGCTCGAGCCTGGGAGGTGGAGGTTGCAATGAGCAGTAATCGTGCCACTGCACTCCAACCTGGGTGACAGCCTGTCTCAAAAAAAAAAAAAAAAAAAGAAAAAAAAGTTCTGTAGCATAGTGTTAATTATTAAGTTATTGAGAGATTTCTGTCCTTCAAAAAGAAAACTTCCTTAAACTCTGCAGTTTCTCTTAAGGCTTCATTCAGATTTATCAGTAGTACCTTACAATGCATCACACGTTGCCATTCCAGGGTATCCTCAAATATGTGAGACACTGGGGGAAGGAGGTCCTTGCCAATGCCTCTTGGTGTGTGGGTCATCATTTCTGGCTTTAGCAATTCCCCAATTTGAGCTTGAATTTTAAATCAAAGTGTAATAAATGTGTATATGTACCTGTGTATTAGTCCATTCTCGCATTGCTATGAAGGAATACCTGAGACTGGGTAATTTATAAAGAAAAGAAGTTGAATTGGATCATGGTTCCACAGGCAGTGCAGGAAGCATGGTGGCATCTGCCTCTTCGGAGGCCTCAGGGAGCTTTTACTCATGGCAGAAGGCAAAGCGGGAGCCGGCATCTTACATGGCAGGAGCAGGACCAAGAGAGGATCGGGGAGGTGCCACACGCTTTAAACAACCAGATCTCATGAGAACTCACTATTGTGACACAGTACCAAGGGGAAAATCCACAAGCATGATCCAGTCACCTCCCACCAGGCCCCACCTCCAGCACTGGGGATTAGTATTCGACATGAGATTTGGGTGGGGACACAGAGCCAAACCATATCAATATGTGCAGTAGAAATCACCCCTGGTTTGGGAATAACCCCAGTCCAACTTGAGAGACAGGGTGATGGAAGTGGAATAGAGTTTTCGATTTATCAATGCTGATAATGTAAATTTGCATGGAAAAGATAAGACCTGGACAAGTAGCAAGCTGAAGACTCCAGAGAAGACTCTGCAAGTGCAGATTTGTAAAGATCTAGAAGATTATAGTAAAATTTGGCTCAAAAATCATAAAAAGGGAGTGAGCAAAGGATGACCAAGGGTCTTAGTTTAGATCTCAAACACTGCCAGGAAAAGGAAAATATATTTCAGGGTAATGGAAATTATCTGGGCACCATACAAGGACTTGACCAAGTCAAGTTAAGCTGGCTAAGAGGAGAGCAGCACTAACCTGGACTCCTGGTGCTTCCTGTTGGGAGCGTGATGGGAGATCTTACTTTTGTAACAGTCTGTTATGAAATAAGCTTCTCTTTTACCCACAGCTGAGGCTTGCAATATTTTCCTTAAATCCTTCAGCAATGAAAATTTACAGGCTCAACTGAGGTCATTTGATTGCAACCCTAAAATTAGCTGAGTATTTTCACATTCGCAGTGTCCTAAGGGAGGAGGACCTAAGGGAAAAGCCATGAATCAGTCGACTAGTTCAACAAAACATAATCTGAACATCAACCGCATTCCTGTTCTGTGCTGAGAATATAAAAATTAATGAGGCAAGGTCTCTGCCCTTTAAGGGTTTGTGATCTGACTAGGAAGACTGACTTAGGAAGAGATCGTCAGAGTCTAGTGTGATGAATGTTACAGCAGTGATACGAGTGAGAGGAGAGGCTGTGGAAACTCGGCAGGGAGGAGGTGAGTCCAAAGGAGATTCCTTGGAACAGGGCCTAAATTTTGCTGTCAGCTCTGCTAAGCAGAGGTGACATGGTTAAGAACTCATACCCGCAGTCTGACCAGATCCTTTGGTCAGTGCTGCTCACAGCAAGATGATTTAAGGCAACTGGATCTGCATTCCAGGGTATTGTCGCGGCATCCCCACACTTGCTTGGCAAAAGCTTAGAAGCCATATCAACAGAGGGCTGCCTGTGGATCATGTTATTTTGGTCCATAGGATAATTAGGTTAAAGGCAGAAGGATGGTGATGTGATTTTTTTCACTAAACCCTACAGCAGTGCTTTTTAAACTATCTGGGTGAAGAACAGGTGTTTCTTCCATCCACCACCAGTTCATTGTAAAATACAATTAATTATGGAAAAATGATCATGGGTTTGGCTGTCACAGCAATGTTACATTTTTATAAAAACCTCTAAATGCTTATTCTTAAATTCTGTATTCGATCTTACCAGTTTGCTGGTAAGAAAACCATTGGTCTGCAGACCACATTTGGAGTAGCCCTGCTCTGCAGCGTGAGGTCCTGTGTCTGCGATCTGATTACCAGGTGGGGCAGTGTAGCATGGTGGTTCACGCATGTGCGTACTGAAGGCAGACCTTTTGGTTCAAATCCTGGCTTCCTCCCTTCATAGCTATGTGACTTACTCAAGTTATTTGACATTCTAATCCTCAGGTTTCCGCATCTGTGAAATAGGGACGATGCATTTGCCTCCTGGGACTATTGTTAAGAATAAAGAACAGAAACCAAACACCGCATGTTCTCACTCATAGGTGGGAATTGAACAATGAAGTCACTTGGACATGGGAAGGGGAACATCACACACCGGGGCCTATTATGGGGCGGGGAGGGGAGGAATGGCATTGGGAGTTATAACTGATGTAAATGACGAGTTGATGGGTGCCGACGAGTTGATGGGTGCAGCACACCAACATGGCACATATATACATATGTAACCTGCACGTTGTGCACATGTACCCTAGAACTTAAAGTATAATAATAATAAAAAAAAAGAGTAAAGAGTAATGCATGTAGAGTGTAGCACAGTGTTCACTAATGGTGGGGGTGGGGTAAGAAGAGGAGGAGGAATTGTTACTGTCATTTTGATCTTGTTTTTTAACCCAATGAACATTGTGAAAAAAGTAAGTGATCATGTTGCCTTGTTGGTTTTTGCCATGGGAACTCTGAGAGCCAATGTGTGGACAAGTGTGTGGAACACCACAGCGTGCATTTACAGGCCGGCCTCTACCATGCCTCAGCGCTGCTCTCACTGCCCTTGTTTTCTCTTGAGCACATCCCCACTCACTCACTGAGTCAGGGCTCACCTGTGCTGGCTGATTTACACTGACGGGGTTTCCCAGCCCACTTCTACCTGGTGTGCTCTGCCAACCTTGCTGCAGGCCAGACCTGAAATGTCATTACCTTGCCCAGAATCAATTTATTGCTGTTCCCTGACCTAGCACTCAGAATCTGCGTCCTTCATTCCTTCCTCAGCTCCCTCCCAAGCTGCTGTGTAGTAATATTAACAAGAAGTCATTGGGAGAATTGCCTGAGCCCTAGGGTGAAGATAGATTCCAACAGAAAAGATTTTCTTTTCCCTATGCCAGGCTCTTAAGAGTGCTATGAGTCTGAGAAAACTGTATTGAATCACAGCTTCGAGGCATTTTGACTTTCTGCCCCGCCTACTTACTTTGCCACCACCACCACTTAGTTCATTGGTGAGTTTGGGCCACAGATCCGTCCAAGGGCCAATGTGTGGTTAAAATGTCTAAGGATGTTACCCCACCTTTCCCCTGCAAAAGCAACTTTTCTTACAGTACCCAGGAAGAGGGGATAGGAGTCAAGAAGTTTGGGGAATATAAGGAAGGGAAAATTGACTGACTTCTGAATCATCCTTGCCCTGGGGATGGCTTGCTTGGCATTGTTGACTGTGTCATATGCCCCCTTGTGGCCTTGAAGGGCTTTGGGTGTCTGGGTTGGTGGATTCCCTTACTCCTCTCAGGTCAAACATTCCCCTTGGTTTTGGCCTGATAATTCCTCATCATTTTACAAGCTCTGCAGCTGCTTTAGAGACTTCATTTTAATATAACTCCATGCTAAGGGCTGAAAATGAATTATTTCATTTATATTTTATACATTTTTAAAATAATGTATTATCAGAATAGAGGTCTCTATATTGCCATTAGAGGGTTTTCTTACTGGAAAATCTCATGAATCCATAACACTTGTTTAGAATTCCAGAATATCCCCTTTCAAGATAACTCATATGATCAACTTTAATTAGCTGAGACATTATGTAAATAACTGTAGTAGTTCCCCCTTATCCATGGAGCGTACGTTCCAAGAGCCTGGTAGATGCCTGAAACTGTGGGTAGTAATAAACCCTAGGCATACTTTTTTTCCTATGCATATATACCTATGATATAGTTTAACTTATAAATCAGGCACAGTAAGAGATTAACATTAACAATAAACTAGGACAATTTTAGCAATATGCTGTAAAAAAGTTATATGTTCTCTCTTTGGCTCTCTCAAAATATCTTATTTTTGTTGTTGTTGTTGTTTTTATGTTTTTTTTTTTAGAGACGGAGTCTCGCTTTGTCGCCCAAACTGGAGTGCAGTGGCCGGATCTCGGCTCACTGCAAGCTCCGCCTTTTGGGTTTATGCCATTCTCCTGCCTCAGCCTCCGAGTAGCTGGGACTACAGGTGCCTGCCACCTCGCCCGGCTAGTTTTTTGTATTTTTTAGTAGAGACAGGGTTTCACCGGGTTAGCCAGGATGGTCTCGATCTCCTGACCTTGTGATCCGCCCGTCTCGGCCTCCCAAAGTGCTGGGATTACAGGCTTGAGCCACCGCGCCCGGCCTAAAAATATCTTATGGTATTGTGCTCACCTGTTTGCAGACCACAGTGGACCACAGGTAACTGAAACCACAGCTAAGGGGGGACTACTGCATATCAATTCTTGAATATTATTTCATGTACAGTTTATTACAATGTTTTTATATATAGCTCTTAATGTGCATATTTGAATATAAAGGAATAAGTAGTTCCAAGAATTCACAATCTAAAAGAAAGAAATTTTAATCAGGTGACAATGAAGAAAGAAAATGATTAGCTGAGCATCGTGGCTCACACCTGTAATCCCAGCACTTTGGGAGGCTGAGGTGAGTGGATTGCTTGAGGCCAGGAGTTCAAGACCAGCCTGGCCAACATAGTGAAAATTTGGCTCTAATAAAAATACAAAAATTAGCCTGGCGTGGTTTTGCATGCCTGTAATCCCAGCTACTCAGGAGGCTGAGGCACGAGAATCACTTGAACTCAGGAGGTGGAGGTTACAGTGAGCTGAGATGGTGCCACTGCACTCCAGTCTGGGCAACAGAGTAAGACTCTGTCTCAAAAATAAATTAATTAAATGAAAATGAAAAAAAAAAAAAGAAAATGATGACAGAAAATGTCTTAGAATTTGCCAAAAGAGAAAATAGCAGCAGCAGCAGCAGCGGCAGCATTGCTAATGTTCATTGAGCGTGTTGCCCTCTCTACTGTATTTCCAATAACTCTTGACTCCTTTCTTTTTAGGCATGACAAATTCTTATGTGGAAAATAATTGTAGACCATCATTTATTCAGGATAATGAGCTCAGACATTTAATCCTTAAGGTAACTGAAGATATATTTGTCTAAGTTGTATATGTGCTTTCATTGCTGTTTGAATACGAGGCAGATTTTCTTCCATTTGCTTCCTGTTTAAACATGCAAGACTCCATGTTACACCATATTTCCTTTAATATAGAAATTTAAAATAGAGAAGTAGCCATGTGTTACTAGTTTGTGTTAATGAAAGTAGAGACAGAGGATAGGCACTTTCTACACTACAGAGCAAAGCTTGTCTTCAGCGCTAAGCATGTTATACTACCCATCTCTCACACATAGGATCTATTCGCCATGATCACCACCTCCTTCAAAGCCATCTGCCTGACATCCTGTTCCCTCAGGATCCTGTTCTTCTCGGAGGCCAGTCATTGCTTACTTAGAGTTGTTAGTGCTTTGACATTTCTGTCCTCATCATTTCCTGTGCATGGCTTTTCAGATTCACCGGGCTAGAGGGGAAACTGTGATCATGTGATTGGCTTCTCATGCCCTCAGAGGTGATAAATGTCTTGGTCATGAGCTGTGTGACTACTAGGTTTTAAGCGATAGTCGAATTAAATAGAAAGATTCTTCACACACATTTTGTCCATTTTCCTTTAATTAAAAAAAGCCACTCTTTTATTTGAACAGCTGAACTTAAAGATAGCATTCCTGGCAGGGATATAAAGGATATTGTGTGGATAAAAAAATTTTTGAAGGTGGCAAAATGTACAATTTGCTTTCGAAGCTTTCTGACCAATCTGTACATACTCGTCAGTCACACCTTCATGGAACCCTGCTTCTGCCCTGCAGAGCATGCCCAGCAGGAGTGCCAGGCTCTTCCTATGTGGCCATATGTTCCCACTTCCATGCAGGCTGCTTCATGGGATTTGCTGGGTAGACCTTATGAGAGTAGCTGACACATTAGTTTAGAATGAGTGATGCTTTATTATTATTCAAAAACTATAACTAGGTGTACAGTGCGATGTCTTCATTGCTTCCTTGTCCCCAATCTGCACAGTCCTTCTACCTCAACACATCCACAGGTAATCGTTGTTCTGCATGCAGTATAGTAGGATTTGGTAAAGGTAATTTTATTTCATTATTATTTTTTGAGACAAGGTCTGGCTCTGTTGCCTAGGCTGGAATGCAGTGGTGCAATCTCAGCTCACTGCATCCTCTGCCTCCTGGGCTCAAGCCATCCTCCCATCTCAGCCTCCTGAGTAGCTGGGACTACAGGCCTGCACCACCATGCCCAGCCAGTTTTTCTATTTTTCGTCGAGACGGGGTTTCGCCAGTGTTGCCCGGGCTGGTCTCAAACTCATGAGCTCAAGAGATCCACCTGCCTCGGCCTCCCAAAGTGCTGGGATATGGGCTCATTTAGTGCTGTATATAGGCTCATCTATAGCACCTGGCCTAATTTTTTAAGAAATGTCTCAAGTAAATATTCCACAGCCAAACTTTTCATGTCCAAAACATTAATTTAGAATAAGATTTCAACATGACGTTCTTTATAAATCGGTTTGCATCTTAAGAACATTTCTTAAAATTAATTTTACTAGCTCCATGAACACTAGCTCAATAAAACTACTCTGTTAGTTTTATTGCCACAATAACTCCCTCAGAATCTGAAAGTGTGTGTGTGTATAAGAGACAGACAATATTTTTAAATATTCACTTTTGTTTTCTTAAATCCTAGACTGCAGAAGCCTTCTTATTTGTGGTTGGATGTGAAAGAGGAAAA
The DNA here is from genome assembly GCF_001698545.2 of Rhinopithecus bieti. Lineage (NCBI taxonomy): Eukaryota > Metazoa > Chordata > Mammalia > Primates > Cercopithecidae > Rhinopithecus > Rhinopithecus bieti. The sequence continues at coordinate 310,285 of NW_016814218.1, forward strand.
ATTCTCTTCGTTTCTAAGTCAGTCTCCAAAATACTTAATTACGATCAGGTATCCAGACCTCATGATTCCATATTCTAATTGGAGATGGAAAACACACCCACACATGCGCACACACACACACCCACACACACAGGTGACTGACAGTTTAGGGTATCACTTAAGTTTCAAGTTAGTGACGTGGAATCCAGTCCTACTGGGCACTGACTTTGCAAAGAAGAGGCTCTTTAGAGACTTACTGGCTCCTCAGGGGCATGTAGGGTTTCCCATGATTCAGGGTTTAGTCCTCAGCTTTTCAGATTCAGAAACTTGATCCACCTTGGAGAGTTCTGGATATAGACTTATATTAACCACACAGGTTTTTTTTAAGAATGAAATGTCTAACTGCCAAACAATTCAGCCTACTTGTATCGGCTGGTCCATTAGTCCTGTTGTCTGTAGGAATGTTTGCTTGGGTAATACAGGAATTCAGAAGAGGGGTGGCCACTGTGGGTCAGGGAAGGCATCACACATGAAGTAGGATGTCTGTGAGGCTTGTCAGAAGCGAGATGTAGAGAAGGGGAGGAAACATTTCAGGCTGGGAGAAAGAAGGGAGTCCCGAAGTCTAGGGAGTCAAAGGCAATTTGGCTGGGGTGGCCAAGGGATAGGGAAGGGGTGGTGAATTCTGAGGAATGGGACTATATCAGCAAAGGCATAGACCTGGGGATGCTGTGCATAGTGGAAGTGGTGGAATGGGAAGTGAGAGGTATTCTGGGTTGGATTTTACTTATCAATAGTATGGTAATTTTTTAAACAGTATGGTAAATGTCTGGTAAAGTCACAGATATTCTGTGATTTCTATATTATACTATCATGTAATCTCTTTTTTTTAACAAGGATAAAAAAGTTCAAAATAAATCACAATCATTTACAAGTATCATGTTAGCAATGATTTAGTTACAAGATTTAGCGGAATACTAGCAATTAGTGTTTGTATATGGTTTGTGTATATCCAGGGTTGGTTCTATATGCATGTATTTTTTTCTGTCTACAAGTATCACCCTGCTTTCAACACTAAGTTCATGTCACATAGTGTCGTGAACATATCTTTGAGCTTGAGAAAAATCAACCTTTAACAAAAAAGGACATTTATTGTATGCATCAAGAAATGTAGAAAAAGCATGGTACTGATTTTAAATGAATGTCTACCTTATGAATAGGCTAGTTTGACTGGACAAAGCTTATTTGACTTCTTGCATCCAAAAGATGTTGCCAAAGTAAAGGAACAACTTTCTTCTTTTGATACTTCACCAAGAGAAAAGCTAATAGATGCCAAAAGTAAGTGTCCATTTCTGCATGCTTATTATTTTATGTAAATGTAGTGATCACCTAAAAGTTTAGCTACACGGTGTTTTTAATATAGCTAACTAAGCTTTTATCAAAAGAGAATTATTTTGTAAACTTTACATCATAGTTAATATCTATAGCTATATAGAAAATTCCTATATTCATACAGACATATACAAACACAAATGCATTCATATGAAGATGCTTTGTTTGGGGAAAATATGATTGCTTCATATTTGCTGTTTTCATATACAAATAAAATCTTTACAAGAAAGTGTCATTTTGGATAAAAAATTGCTGAAGTTCCCATTATTTAGCTACATGCTAAAAGACAATTATCCTCTTTTGTATATGGATTAGGTCTTTTCTGTATGAAAGACCTTGTATAATTGCGTTTGGGAAGTGTAAGTGTTTTTTCTTCTCTGAAAATGCCTAGTACCAAATAATTATGTGAAATATAAAACAATTGATTCCTGTAATAGTTGAGGTTTTTTTAATTTTTTAATTTAATTTTATTTCATTTCACTTAAATTAACTTTGTTCTTTCCCATTTGGGGAAAAAAGAAAGATAAATTGGAAATGTCTATAAGTTATCAAAATGTGATTGCTTGACAAATAGATTTTTTGGGTGTGTTTCACTTTAGGGTTTACTGTACAATCATGGCATTGCTTTAAAAAACTATTTCCTTTCTCAATAATAGATGATCAGAAAATGTTGGAAGATAAATTTCAAAATTATTTGACAATATTCTTTTCCACCTGTTCTCTCACCCCCTTCTGCTACAAAAGCTGGTTTGCAAGTTCACAGTAATTTCCACACTGGAAGGACACGTGTGTATTCTGGCTCAAGACGATCTTTTTTCTGTCGGATAAAGAGTTGTAAAATCTCTGTCAAAGAAGAGCATGAATGCTTACCCAACCCAAAGAAGAAAGGTATCATTTTGAAATGTCAAGTGATGCAAAGCGTGGATATAAAATTAATGTCCTAAATATTTTCTGTGCAGAAAAATAAAATATATGGTCAAGGGAAATATTTGAATCCAAAAACATCTTTAAAATAAGATTTTTTTTTTTAAACCAAAATTACTTAGATTGGTTCATCATATCTTTCGAATTTATCAGGTAATTACATATTGTCTTTGTTACCCAAGATTTTAATGGTATTATTGAAATTGTAGTTTGGGGCCTATCAAATGGGAAAAAATCACAAGAGATAGAAATAAAACTTTTGCTATGAAACTTCATTATTACTCTTTAAAATATAAAAGTTAGATGTTAAAAAAAAAAGTCGATAGTACAAGAGCCTGATCTGACTAATTTTGGTGAAAGTTTCTTAAGATGTGCTTTTAATTTTTTATGAGATGTTGATTCTTTGGTAAATATCTCATTTGTTTTCTTATGATCCTTTGCTAGATTTGTCTTGCAGATATTTACTTTTTGAATTGATTAAATCGTCATCTATTTAACTTAATTGGGAAATTTCGGGGACTACAAAATGTCTCATGACTTTTTTGCCTAAGAGCATATTAAGCTATTAGATATAGGATTTCGTAGGCAAATTTCAACATGGGATTTGCTTTCCTATCCTTTAAAAGGATATTTATATGGAGCCACAAAATTCAATTTATTTACAAGTTTTGGTCAGAATATTTTTTGACAAACACCTAAAATGATAATTGCTAATACTCATTTATTTAACACTTACCCTGTGCCAGATACTGTGCTAAGTGTTTTAGTCCTCATGAAAATACTATTCTTTTTTTTTAAATTTTCAACATTTATTTTAGATACAGGGACTACATGTGCAGGCTTGTTGCATGGGTATATTGCACTAAGGTAGTGAGCATAGTACCCAGTAGATAGTTTTTCAACCCACACGCCCTTCCCTCCCTTCCCCCTCTAATAGTTCACAGTGTCTGTTGTTCCCATGTTTATGTCCTTATATGCTCAGTGTTTAGCTCCTACTTATAAGTGAGAACATGTGGTATTTGGTTTTCTGTTCTTGCATTAATCACTTAGGATTATAGCCTCCAGCTATATCCACATTGCTGCAAAGGACATGATTTAATTCTTTTTTATGGCTGTGTAGTATTCCATGATTTATATGTTTATATGTAGCCCACTTTTCTTTAATCCACCATGGATGGGCACCTAGGCAGATTTCATGTATTTGCTATTGTGAACAGTGCTGCAATGAACATACAAGTGCATATGTCTTTTCGGTAGAATGATTTTCCTTTGGGTGTATACCCAGTAATGGGACTAAAGATTCCTCCCCAAGTTGTATTTTCTCCTAGCTTCTTTCACAGTCTTATTTCTAAAAAGAACCCTGCACATTGGCTGTGCTGAGGGGAAAATGATTGGGATAAACCTGAGATCATTGTCTGACAACAATAGATGTTGGTGAATGAACAGTTTATTGAGTGCCTACTATGTGCCGGGTACTATGCCAAATGCAAAGGACACACTAGGGAGCAGGCAGACAAGTACTGCTGTAGTGGACCTTATGTGAGATGGCCCTCATATGCTACAGACCACCAAGAAACATGTAAACTAATAAGTAGGTAGTGGAAAGTGTGATGTGAGTGACATCTTTGCTGAATTAATAGTAGTTTTTGAATACTGAAAGATTATTTTCTCAGTTTTTTGTTGCTATTCACTTTGTAACAGTTACAGACACAACACACTTGTGCAGTGGTACAGTCATAGCTCACTGCAGCCTTAAACTCCTGGGCTCAAATGATCTTCCCAACTCAGCCTCCCAAGTAGCTGAGACTACAGATATGTATCACCTCATCCCTCTAAGTTTAACATTTTTTATAGAGATGGGATCTTGCTATATTGTTCTGGTTGGTCTCAAACTCCTGGCCTCAAGCATTCCTCCCACTTCAGCCTCCCAAAAGGCTAGGATTTCAGGTGTGAGCCACCATGCCTGACTACAACACACAAGTCTGTCCACAGACCCTGGACGTTAAAACTCAGGCATCCCCTCTTTCCAGGAAACCATCCCCAATACCCTCCCAACTTTGGTGGCTTGCATCCCAGGTACCCACATCAGTAATCCTGAGCTTCTCTCAGATTTGCTGCTCTTCTACACTGTATTGAAATTACTTAACTTTTTGATACTTTTCTCCTGCATTGGAATGAGAGCTACATTTCTGTCTGTTGTTTCTGGCCCATGATAGACACTCAATAAACATTTTCTGAAGGCATAAGTGACGATCCTCTTGTCCTTTGTTCCTAGCTGACTGACCTCATAACCACTCTCAAATCCACATAAACAATTATAAATTTAATGAATGAATATACATTATCATCTTTCTCTTTTACCTAAGGAAGCAATTTCAATGTATTTTTTAGATTTTGTCTCAAGAAGTTTTTAGCAAATGCTATGGACTGAATTGTGTCCCCAGAATTCCTATGTTGAAGCCTTAATTCCTGACATGATGGTATTTGGAGATTGGGCCTTTGGGAGATAATTAGGTTTGGATGAGGTCATGGGGATGGGGCCTTCATCATGGGATTAGTGGTCTTGTAAGGAGAGGCACCAGAGAGCTTTTTGTCTCTGCATGAATGCAGTGAGCAAGGAAAGGCCATGTGAGCACACAGCAAGTTGTTGGGTATCTGCAAGCCAGAAAGACAGCCCTCACCAGAACGCAGCCCTGCTGACACCTCCATCTCAGACTTCCAGCCTCCAGAACTGAGAGAAAATAAGTTCCTGGTGTTGAAGCTACCACATCTGCTATTTTGCTATGGCAGCCCGACCTCAGACTGCAAACAGCTTGGATCATTTTCTATACCATAGTTCTCATGAGAAAGAAATCTGAAAAGTCTCTGCCCTGAGAACTAAAGGCATCTGGGCCTTGCTGAAAATAAATGTCTGTTAATTAAATTGACATTTTAAAATTTGGCTTCAAATATGGAACTAGAAGTCACAAAGCAATAGCAGGACTCCACCTTGTCTGGGCTTCTCCTCCTTTCTGTTGCCTTGAATTCTTCCTCTCATTGTTTTGTGAAATTCTAGACAACACATGACTGAATATATACAGTCTTGGAGGATTTTCCTAGATATGGGAGCTCAAGTCAGTCATGATGATAATCTTGGACATCTAATAATCTGCAGTCTTTTAACCCTTTGCAAAGATACAAGAAGGAAAGTGGGATGTCCTCTGTAGAACTCCGTAGCCCTGCTATAGTATTTTGAAGCAGTTTTTTAAATATTCAATTTTCAAACAAAAATGCATGTGTATAGTCATACATTTAAGAAAAAAAACCAACCACGCAACATTCTTGAGAATGTGCTAATCAAATTTTAGTCCTTCCATAGGGTTCCTAAAAGGATTTTTTTATTGCAAGTTTTACAGATTTATAGAAGAAGTAGGAATGATTTCTTTCCTTTGAAATACATGATAATCTTACTGGGAAAATATAGATATTTCAAGAATATCTGGCAAATGGTCCATTAGAGTTAATTCGTAGTTGAATTCTGTGAGGAGCTAAAGGAACAAATAAATTTTTGAGTCGCTCTGATGTTCCAGGTTCACCCACTAGTCTCTGCCTCCCAACAGCCGTGCTGTAGGACAGAGTAGAAAGGGCCTGGGCTCTGAATTCAGTAGGGTTTTAGTGTCAGGTCTGCTGCTTAACAATTGTGTGACCTTAGGCAAGTTTCTCCTAATATATGGAAAATGGGTGGGACGGGGTGCATTGTTTTCCCCCAAAGTTTGTATGTTGAAGCTCTAGGCCTCAGTGTGACTATATCCGTAGTTAGAGCCTTTAAAGATGTAATTAAGGGTAAATAAGGTTATAAGGGTAGACCCCTATACAACATTTCTGTTATTTAAACCACCCAGTCTGGAATTTTGTTATGACAGCCTGAACAGACTAATACAGTGGGTAATAACAGCATCTCCTGAGAGTGTGGTTGGGAATACCTGTGGCTCATGCGGTGCTCGGCTCCTAGGAAGCACTCAATAAATAGTAGCTATTTGCAGCTCAGAAAGAAGAGAAGAGAAAACGAAAGAGAGAAAGGAGTGAGTGAATAATTATTAAGATTCTACTATAAGCCACGCACGTTGCATAATTACCCAGTTTAATCTCCCTAACAGTTCTGTGCAGAGCATCCCTGTCTTGCAGATGAGGAAACTGCACTTTTAGAAGGTTGTATAATTTTTCTAAAGTCACATAGAGAGTGACAGAGTCAGCAATCTGGCTTTAAAATCTGTATTCTTTCCACTATGCCATGCCACCTACTGCATTAGCTTCCTAGATGCCAAAAGGTTTTAGTGAAAGAGATTGATGATTTTCACAGCAGACACACAGTGAGGGAGTGGGCGCCTGCTGTAGGAATGTGTTCCTGCCCACACAAGGATGTTCACTCCCATGCCAGGCTGGGCCACACAGATGCCTGCACACAGAGGCAAATGTCTTTTCAAAAAGGAGTTTTGAATCTGCTCAAGCCCTGGAACCAAGTATTCACTTAACAGAGTTCTGCACCAAAGGCACAGGCCTAAGCAATGGTAAGGGAATGTGTCAGAAATCAGTCCTTGCAGGACCTGGTTTGAGAACTGCCTATAGACAGCTGGTCCAGGATAAGGTAACTGCAGAATGTAAACCCTGATTGCCATCTGAATTACCTTGGTGAGGGTCATTTTGTCTTCTGCTGTAACCAAGGAGAGTGTCTGTCAAGTGAAATTACATGTTGCATATGATCGCTTTGAAATTACTCTTTCGAATAGTAATTAACCAGTGGAATTCACTGTGATTTTATGTATGTATGTATGTATGTATGTATGTATGTATGTATGTATGTATTAAGATGGAGTCTTGCTCTGTCACCCAGGCTAGAGTGCAGTGGCTTGATCTCGGCTCACTGCAACCTCCGCCTCATGGATTCAAGCAATTCTCCTGCCTCAGCCTCCCAAGTGGCTGGGATTACAGGCACGTGCCACCACACCTGTCTAATTTTTTGTATTTTTGGTAGAGACAGGATTTCACCATTTTAGCCAGGATAGTCTTGATCTCGTGACCTTGTGATCCGCCCACCTCGGCCTCCCAAAATGCTGGGATTATTGGCATGAGCCACCGTGCCCGGCCAATTCACTGTGTTTTAAGACCCCTCAATATTAACGATGAAAGCCTGTGGTTAGTAAACGTGTTTTCCTTCCCTTTTACCATGACATGTCAGTTACATTTAAACTTAGAGGAAGACTAGAGAGCAGCCCTTTTTATTTTAATTTAAAGCTGAATTTAAGATTTATGGAAAGGTCATTTCTCAGGATTTCTCAAGATGAGTTACCCAAGTTTATTTCTGATTTTACATTATGTTTGAGATTTTACGTAAAAAAGATTTTTTAAAAATAACATTGACGTTTTAAAAAATTATTTATATCCTGAATCAAACCTTCATGTCATGGATTCAAACTCCGAAAAAGCTTCTGAGGTAGAGAGACAATTACTTGGGTATCTGAACTTGTGAAATTGCAGGCCGATGAAGGACGGATGACTGCCACAAAATGTCTTAAGTGTTTCTTAAATTTATCTTCGTGAGATAATTGTGCATGAGGAAGAAGCACAACAGTACACCCAGAATCCACTTGTTTCTTGTGCACGTGTGGCAGATGCTATCTGTCAGTGCCCTGTGGCGTATCCCCCCAGCACCCACCACTGCAGACAGGGTGTGCCACTGGTCTCCAGTGTCCAACGCCAGGACTCTCTGCCTGATCCCTTCCTCTGGTCTTTGGAGCCAGTTCTGCCTGTGGCTCCAGGAACTTGCAGGTTTCAGGTACTTTATTAGCTTCCTTCTCTTCCCTGTCTCACTTCCCAGTTCCCTGCCAGCGTTTCCTGGGACCACCCCTCAAATTAACTTCTTGTATTTGAATCCTTGTTTTGGATCTGCTTCCTCAAGAGTTTAAGTGAAGACAGCAAGACACCAAGTTGACAGACCTAGCCTGCAACGTGTTGAGGAAATATTTCATAAAGGATTTTGAAAGGATGTCCTGTAAATTAAGGCAGTGTTTAGGGTAATACAGGCTTTTTCTCCCTCCCCTCTCCGCTACACACTTTTGGGAAATCATGGAGTAGATGACACTTGAATCTAGCCTGTGGAGCCGATGTAAGTAAATAGTTTGGCAAGGATCAGGCCTCATGACTCCAATATTTAGATAAAGAGCTAAAGAATTATTGGGATAAGAATTTTTAACCCATTTCCCATTTGTCCTGAGAATACGCACTGGTAGCGAGCTGTATTTTTTCTTTTCTAAACAGGAAATGGATTAAATGGGATTAAAAAAAAAAAAAACTTAGATAGCTGATCAAATGAATTGCAGTTGATAGAATTACACAATCCCAACTAGAAAACTGCCAACTGAATAAATGTTCACAGTGAGAATTGAGGGACAGTTCAATTTGGAAATATAGATAGTAACCTGTTGTAAGAGAGAAATAAATGCAACAAGCTAGGTTCTGTGTGATGAGATTACATATATAAATAAAAAATATATTTTCTGAAGTCTCTATTTTCAGTAGAGTGGAATATTTTTAGTCAGTATCATTTATAAGTTTGCAGGAATGCCAAACCTGATGTATAAGCCCTTTTATTTTTAACTGCCATCTGGTTTTGTTAATATGAATGAAAACCTTTATTCATACTTACTCAATTTTAATTCCTTTGAGGTATCTGGGTTGTTAGGAGGAGGTAGAGCCTAGGATGACCCCCAGATTTCTCTTTGAACTGCCTAGGTTGATCATGGCCAGGAAACAGGGTAGGGAATAAGTGATAAAGACTGGGTTTGGGTTGGAAGAGATAAGGAGTTTTGTTATTTAGGGCATCTGTGGCCTGGGAATGGAGTGGTGTTTGTTAGATGTTGGACACAAGGTTTTATGCGTGGCTTACAGCCTGCCCTCTGTTCCCTGCTTTATTTTCCAGTCTTTCCCACTGCAGCGTATGCTTCAGCCGCATCTGACCGCTCTCTCTCAGTTCTCACTGGTCATTCCCTCTCGCTGGAACACCTTTGTACCCCTCCCCTTCTGTCACCCAGGCAACTCCTATTTGAACATCTTTGGTGACAGAGCACTTACTATCAGCAAATGGTGTGGCATTAGTGGTTTAGAAAGTGGGCTCTAGAACCAGCCTGAGTTTTAACCCCAGCTCCATCCTGTACCTGCTGTGACCTTGCCATTAACTCAGTTTCCAAAGACAATGGAGATGCTAGAACATCCCACAGAACTGTTAAGATTAAATGAGTTACACGTTTAACGCACTTAAAACAGACTATGACACATAAAGTGGTCTCTAAATCTTTGCTATTATTGTTAACTACTATCTTATATGACAATTCATATCATTCTATTTAAACGAAAATTTAAAGGATTTATTGTAGTGGAAGTTTTACCAAATAGTGCCAATTTAAAACATTCATTGTTCCAATCTTTTCTAAAGCTTACCATAAAAACAGCTGTTTCAAATAATTTTTTATCAGGCTTTTCCCCTACTTTTTAACCTTTAAATCACTTTTGTGGTATGCCGTAATCTGTATCCTACTCATTGTTTATGCCAGTATTGGATTTATTGTTTGCTTAAACATGATATTTGAGCATATAGAGTATTTCCAATTTTTTATTATTTTGGTGGACATGCTTGACAAGCTTCTTCCTATGAGTTAATTGCTTGGGATTTTCCTAAAAGTGAAATTTATTTTATTTTATACTCATTATAAATTTCTCCAAGTGTTCTTTAAAATGTTTCTATAATCTATTATAACCTTATATATCTATTAACCATTGTAAGCACTAATATAAGAAATTTAAGAATGCATACATAATGACTTAAATGTCTTTTTAAACTTTCGAATATAAGTTACAATATACCAAAAAACTTAATAAGCTGAAAACAGTATTACAAGGGGGCATGAGGATTAATATTTCCAACAGATGTAAATTACTGTAATTTTAAAAATTGACTTGGAAATATATTAAGTCATAGACCTAGTTAATACTAAAATAAAGCAATCTGTTTGCTTTTTCATGTAGTACATACAATTTAGTTCCTGAGAAAAATAACCTATTAATAATAAAGTCATGAAATAATCAAAATTGATGATATCTTTTCAATGGAANTTCGAATATAAGTTACAATATACCAAAAAACTTAATAAGCTGAAAACAGTATTACAAGGGGGCATGAGGATTAATATTTCCAACAGATGTAAATTACTGTAATTTTAAAAATTGACTTGGAAATTTATTAAGTCATAGACCTAGTTAATACTAAAATAAAGCAATCTGTTTGCTTTTTCATGTAGTACATACAATTTAGTTCCTGAGAAAAATAACCTATTAATAATAAAGTCATGAAATAATCAAAATTGATGATATCTTTTCAATGGAATACCATTCCCCTTTCATATTTTAGCATATTTAAAGAGCATTTTATAGCACAATTATAACTATTGTAGATGTCAATATAAGAAATTTAATGATTTATTTATAATGATCTAAATGTCCTTTTGAAAAATCTTTGAATTAGAGCATAGAAAATTCTATACTATCCACTGCACTGGTTACTTGAGAAGCTGGCCTCCAAATATTGTTGGAATGGAAGAAGAAAGGAACAGTAAGAAAGACAACAGTAATTTTACCTGCCTTGTGGCCATTGGAAGATTACAGCCATATATTATTCCACAGAACAGTGGAGAGATTCATGTGAAACCGACTGAATTTATAACCCGGTTTGCAATGAATGGAAAATTTGTCTATGTAGATCAAAGGTAAACATTTACATGTTACAATAATTAGAATTCAATAGGATGTTTGAAGCTATTAAAGACGTGTCTTAGTAGCACTGCTAGATTTTTTTTTTTTTTTTTTTTTTTTTGCTGTTTCAGAACAGAAAATAAAGTTTAAATGAAATAAGGATATGGACATGTCAGTAAATTTGTTTAAGCCAACATGTAAATTTGGAAGAATGTCTCTTAGCCAGTGGTGCAGAAACTGGGCATGGTCTGTGGCCATGATTTTACTGGCAAAAGCTAGTAAGAGCACAGCCTGGATTGGGTGGAGGCCTCACGCCTGGGTGTCTGTTCTGTGTTGCAACTCTAGTCTGGGTCTAGGGCAGCCGACAGGAGCCCAGTGATGTGCATGGTCACTCATCCCCTACCCTGTGCACTTCTTTACTATCCTGACCATATGTGGGCCTACAGTCTTCTGGGAGGGAGTACACTCACCACTTCTGAAGTTTATTTTTAATTTAAAACCAGGGCAACAGCAATTTTAGGATATCTGCCCCAGGAACTTTTGGGAACTTCTTGTTATGAATATTTTCATCAAGATGACCATAGTAATTTGACTGACAAGCACAAAGCAGGTAGGTATGCATTGAGCAGAAGACATTTTGGGGAATTCAAAATGACAGCTTTAACTCTTAATTTCCCATTCCTGTGAAATTTGAAATTTGAATTATTCCTCACAACGTTGATTTTTATAGTGGTAGACTGTTATGCTGATAATTATCTTTTCTCATTAAGTTCTACAGAGTAAGGAGAAAATACTTACAGATTCCTACAAATTCAGAGCAAAAGATGGCTCTTTCGTAACTTTAAAAAGCCAATGGTTTAGTTTCACAAATCCTTGGACGAAAGAACTGGAATATATTGTATCTGTCAACACTTTAGTTTTGTAAGTAAATTTTTATGTTAAGACCTTTATATTGATTTCAAATGAGTCTCTCTGCTTTTTTCCTCTCATCTTGCTAAACCATTAAAACCGTATGATCCTCTGGCCTTTTATTATAACTTGAGATTTATCTTTTGAGTAAGTCATTTACTGTTCAGTGACATTAGTTCTCAGAATTAAGCTAAAAGTTTTCATTCTTGTAATGTATTTCTTCTTACTTGATATAATAAGTGAGGGTAAAGGCATTTATTCAACCATTTTCTTCCTACCTTCCATGGCCATTCAGTAAACAGTGCAGACATGGATTTCAACTGTGCATTATTGTAAGAAATTGTTTTGTCCTCCCTGTCATTTTTACCTGCACATCGTGTAAGCCTGGGGTGCCACCATGTCTGTGTAGGCATGTCCAGCATGGGGAAGAACAGAAATCCAGCCCAGGTGTTGCTTTAGCAAGCTCTGGTCTGTCGCTGTGTCAGCCTGAAGGAAGAGCCAAGTTTTCCCGATTTTATAGTAGACTAGGATGGCCTCATTCTAAGTCTTACTTTATTTCTGTAAGTTTCTCTTTGATATTGCTATAAGGTTTCCTTGAACCAGTTGTTTCCGTATCTACAATCCTGAGTGAAAAATAATTTTAAAAAAGTTTAATACCTCCAGTATTTTCCTGTTACCCATCCCAGTAATCTTTGCCTACTTATTATTAATACATGAACTGAGAGTTTGTTACTGCGAGAACACGTACTTTATAGGGGAATGGGGCATTTGGCAAATGCCATGATACTTAGTACATTAAGACCTTGATTTCTGGTGGTGATACTAACAATATGTGTATATAAAACATAAATGGGCCACAAATTGACAAATTAAATATACAGAGCTTGGTGTAGTTGCTATAACAGTTTCGTTCACCTTAGAAAACAAATCATCTATGGTGTTTTTAATTCTAGGGGACGTAGTGAGCCTGGAGAAGCATCATTTTTTCCTTGTAGCTCTCAATCATCAGAAGGTAAGCTTAGTTTTAGATGATGGAAGACTTATTACTAAGACATATTATTAAGACTATTATTATCTTTCTCTGGCCTGGAGAGGGGAAAATTTGAAGATGAAATTAAAAGGAGTTCTACAGGTTGGATTATAGGAATCCCAACTTTGGTTTAGAAGAGACTAAGTTCAACAAGAAACGGATATCCCATTTAAACCCCCAGAGGTATCACCATATCCCCCTCAAAATTTCCACAGTGCTTTGCTCACATTTCTGTTATAATCTTGCATTGTACTGCAGTTAGTTGTTCATTCTACTTGCTTTCCAGTAGACTGAGTTCTTCAAGAGCAGGAATGATGTTTTATCCATTATTCAGCCCTAGCAGCTAACATTGTTCCTTGTCACTTGGACAAATGAATGAAAAGTATTAGGGGAGTTTTACTTATCTGCGTTAGTTTTCACAGATAATTTTCACAGGAATATATTAATGTATTATTTGTAAAAATAAAAATCCTAGGTAACATTGAAGTAGTATTGCTGTGGAGGTTAAAGTGGGAAGAGACTGGACTCAAGGGTTACAAGTCACGATTGTGCCCTCAGTGACTTTCTACACATTTGATTCAAAGAGCATCATGAATTACATTTGTAATGCAAAGATGAGTGTTTTCTAACATTTTTGGATGCAGCTAGCCTGTTTCTGTTAAGGAGAGAACTGTGAAATTATTTGAATTGAAAGAAAGATAAAGTCCTTAATTGAATTTCTCCTTTTGCTGTTACTTAGAATCCTCTCAACAGTCTTGTATGAGTGTACCTGGAATGTCTGCTGGAACAGTACTTGGTGCTGGTAGTATTGGAACAGATATTGCAAATGAAATTCTGGATTTACAGAGGTAATGTTTTATTGCTACAAATATTTTCAGAAGTAAAAATGTCGTATTTATAAAACCAATATACAAAAATCAGTAGTCTTCCTATATACAAATGATAACTGGTTTAATATAATGGAAAATATTATCTTTAGCAACAAAAAAGATAAATTTTACAAGAAATGTTCATACCAACATGAAAAAAAAAACTTTAAAATTCACAAAGGTACATAAAAGATAACTCAAATAACTTCAGATAGAAGCTGTTTTTCAACAGGAAGACAGAATTGTAAGAATGTCCTGTTCCTTAAACTAAACTGTGAATATAATGTGGATCTAGTCAAAATAACCACCGTGTAGCCGGGCATGGTGGCTCATGCCTGTAATCCTAGTACTGTGGGAGGCCAAGGCAGGTAGATTGCTTGAGTCCAGGAGTTTGAGACCAGCCTGGGCAACATGGCAAAACCCCATCTCTACCAAAAAAAAAAAAAAATTAGCTGGATATGGTGGTGCACACCTGTAATCCCAGCTACTTGGGAGGCTAAGGTGGGAGGATCACTGGAGTGGGGTGGAGGGAGAGGGGCTGGTGGGGCAGTGTCAAGGCTGTAGTCAGCTGTGATCCTGCTACTGTACTCCAGTCTAGGCAAAAGAGCAAGACCCTGTCTCAAAAAAAAAAAAAAAAAAAAAAAAAAAACCACCATGCATTTTTTTGGAATCCAACAGATTATACTAATCACATTAAAGTATCTAGAAATTTATGAAAAATAAGAAAGTAATAAAGTGAGACTAATGCTATCAGATATTAAAATACGTTATAAAGCTATGACCACTGAAACATTTTGGTGTGACCCACAAATAGATCAATGTAAAATATTATATTTCAGAAACATCATCAAATGCACATGGACATTTATTATATGGTAAAAATTAAAAGTGACATCTGAAACCAGTAGGTAGAAATGAATTAAACATTAAAGGGCATTATGATCACCGTATAACCATTTGGGGAAAAAATAAAGCTAGACTCCAACTTTATTCTTTACACTAAAATAAATTCCAGATAAATCAGAGCTCAAAGTAAAACTATAAAACTGAAGTTTTTCAAGAATACATGTATGAATTTTCGTATTCTCAACTTGAAAAGTCCTTTCTAAACATCACAAAATCCAGAATTTATAAAGAAAAATATTTGGTAAATTTAATTGTATGCAAATTAAAACCTTACACGTAACTATATCATTATAACAATGTTAAAAGAGAAATTATAAACTGGAAAATGTGTGGATTTCATACAGTAAAATAGACAAACTATCTTAATGTATAAAGAGTTTTATTGTATAAAGAATAAAATATGCTTTATATTAAACCTTATGTATTTAATTTTATATATCTCTCTATATTAAACATTATAGTATATAGAATAGTTATTACGTTTTTTTAAAATTTTCTTTTGAGGCAGGGTCTTGCTCTATCCCCCAGGCTGGAGTACAGTGGTGCGATCATGGCTCACTGCAGCCTGGACAACCCATGCTCAAGCGATCCTCCTGCCTCAGCCTCCCAGGCAGCTGGGACTACAGGCGCACACCACCACACCTGGCTACTTGGCTTATTACATTAAAAAAAAATGACACAATAAAAGGCTAGGTGCAGTAGCTCATGCTTGTAATCCCCAGCACTTTGGGAGGCCAAGGCAGAGGATTATGTGAGGCTAGGAGTTCAAGACCAGCCTGGGCAACATACCGAGACCCCCATCTCAAAAAAAAAAAGAGATTAGCAAGGCATAGTGATGCACAGCTATAGTCCCAGCTACTTGGAAGGCTGAGGTGGGAGGATTACTTGAGCCCAGGAGTTCAAGTCTGCAGTGAGCTAATCATTATCATTTTCCTACTGATTAGTGATATTCACTGCCTTTTCGTGTGTTTATTGGCCATTTGTATATTTTCTTTGGAGAAGTGTGCATTCAAGTCCTTTGCCCACTATTTAATCAAGTTGTTTGTTTTGTTGCTGTTGTTGAGTTGGGAGTTGTTCACATATTCTGGATATTAACCACTTAGCAGATATGTAATTGGCAAATATTTTCTCTCAGTCTTTGGGTTGGCTTTTTACTCTGTTGATCAGGTTTTTTGATGTACAGAAGTTTTAAATTTTTATATACTCCAGTTTATTTATTTTCATTTGTTGCCTGTGCTTTTGATGTCATACCAAGAAATCATTGCCAAATCCAATGTCATGAGGCCGTTCCACTACTTCCTCCTAATAGTTTTTTAGTCTTAGGTCTTAAGGTCTTAAGGTAGAATGAATAAGTCTACAGATCAAATGTGCAGCATGAGAACTAACTATAGTTCATAATGTTATATACTGAAGATTTGTTAGGAGAGTAGGTTTTAGGTGCTGTCAACATACACATACACACAGGTAACTGTGGGAAGTGATGAATATGTAAATTTATTTAACAGCAGCAATTTTACTATGTGTATGTACAGTAAACCATCGTATTGTACACCTCAACATCAGCTGCCTTCTTGGGAACACATAAAGACATAAAGTTGTGTTTATGCCATTTTGTTCTCTATGTATGTGTTTCATTGATTTTTACCTCAGGATGACCTATTGTAGTCAAAATATGGCACATTTTCCACTTTAAAAAGGTTCCAGAATGTTAGTAAATCTTTCCTTACTCTCAGTTCTGCCATTTAGTATCTTGAGGAGGAGCTGATTTTTGACATGAGCACCTGTTTTAAACTGTGCTGTGTTATTCTGTTATTTTAACATAGGCTATATTGACAGATGATATGATTTACTCAAGAGATTTTACCTCAGAGCTTTATTTTTCTACTTACTATGGAGTGTTTTCAGCATTCCATAGTCAAAATAAGCCTGGCACCTAGAAAGTCAGTATAATTGTGAAACCTGCTATGATACTCAGTTTCAAGCTCCTCACTGTATTTTTATTAGTAGATTATTATGTATTTAGAGGAGAACATTTCCTTCTAAAATATGTAAAATTAAAATGTTTTATGTATCACTTTTAAAGGTTACAGTCTTCTTCATACCTTGATGATGTGAGTCCAACAGATTTAATGAAAGATACTAAGACTGTGAACTGCAGGAGTGTAAGTATACTTGTAAATGATAATATTCATGAAATAAATGAACAATAAAATTTGCCCCTTGTTGATTATTTCTTTTAAGAAAAGAAGTCATTCTGTCAGGAAAAAAAAAAAAAAAAAGAACCCGTTTTTGTCACTCAGTGATTTTTAAGTGGCTTTGTTGCATAGTAAAGAGTGAAGTTGCTGTGAGCATAGTATCTGAGTCCCAGTTATGACACTTACTGGGACGTAATCTTGGGCTTTTACTTAAACTCTCTGTACCTCAATTTTCTCATTTGTAAAGTAGGAATAAGAATATCATTGATCTCCTAGAGGATTGTGAGAATTAAGAGCTTAAATACATAAACAAAAACTGTTATAACAGTGCCTAGCACACAGTAAGTGCTCAATAAATGGTAGCTCTTATTATTGTTATTGTAATAGGTTCCAATTTAGTAGATTAAAGCTACTCCTTGAGGTTTGAAAAAAAAAGTTTAAATAATATAAGCCATGAGATAAATACCACATACTACTTAATTCAATTGAACAAATACTAGCTATTTGAAATGCATTATTGTATATACAAAAATTACTAAACCTAGTGCTATCTGGAAGACTAAAATACAATATAATTCTAATTTAGCACAGACAACAAAAAGCTCTAAAGCAGATACGTAAATCAAGCAGTGTAAGACTACAGGAGAAAAGAGAAATTTTATCTGACCAGGGACAAACAGAAACTTGAAAATACGAATATCAGAGCCAGGCATGGTGGCTGTGCCTATAATTCCAGCTACTCAGGAGGCTGAGGCGGGAAGATCACTTGAGGCCAGGAGTTCAAGACCAGCCTGGGCAATATAGTGAGACCTCCTTTCTAAAAAAGATTTTTAAAAATACTAGCCAGTAATGGTGGCCCATGCCTGTCATCCCAGCTACTACAGGAGGCTGAGGCAGGAGGATCACTTGAGTCCAGAAGTTTGAGGCTGAAGTGAGCTATGATCACACCACTGCACTAGCCTGACTGGCAGACTGCAACTGTCTAAAAGCAAAAAAAGAAAATATAAATGTCATGTCTTTTTACACAAGTATCATGTCTTCTGCTTCATTATTTTTTCATTTACTCATACAGTTAGCACATGTTTATTGAGTATCCATTTTGTGCGAGGTGGTATGTGAGAAACAGATTTACGTGGTAGTAAAAATGTCTAAGTAGTGTACATTATGTAGGCATTCTATAGATAAAGTATGTCAACTTAATAAGACAATATAGGCAAGTGATTTCCTATTTTATGAGCTACATGGATTATTAGATTGTTTGGCCTGTAACTATATAACAGTATAAGAACTTTTCAGTAACAGCATTTGGTTTAGTGTTTCCCACTCCAAAGCAGTATTTCCCATAGTAGTTTTATATGAGGTATAGTTTTGCCATCATTTTATAAACACAGAAAGAAACTTTGACCTGAAGCATTTGTGGTCATGAACTTTTTCTTCTTCATCCAAAACTATTCCTTATGTATGCACCTTCAGTTATGGCTCTTAAGAATGCAGGCTTTGGAGTCAGGTAGACTTTAGTTAGAATCATGGCTTCAGCACCTTGGGCAAGATGCCCTCTTTAGGCCTCAGATTTATGATGTGTAACATAGCTGCCTCACAGTATCTGAGAAGTGAGATGAGACGATGCAGGTGGAGAGCTTGGCACATGGTACTCGGGAAAAGCAAGCTTCCATACTGATGGTGGTAGTTGTGGCACTGGCGGCTGGCCCATGTCTGATAACTGCAAAAAGTATTTACCTTGGCCTGGCACAGTGGCTCACACCTGTAATCCCAGCACTTTGGGAGGCCAAGGCGGGCGGATCACGAGGTCAGGAGATCCTGGCTAACATGGTGAAACCCCGTCTCTACTAAAAATACAAAAAATTAGCCAAATTAGCCAGGCGTGGTGACACATGCCTGTAATCCCAGCTAGTCAGGAGGCTGAGACAGGAGAATCGCTTGAACCCGGGAGGTGGACATTGCAGTGAGCCGAGATCATGCCACTGCACTCCAGCCTGGGTGACACAGCGAGTCTCCATCTGAAAAAAAATAAAAAGTAAAAATAAATAAATAAATAGAGTATTTATTCTTATTCTAGTAGGAACCTCACTGTTTATTACTCTGGCTGTCTTTTCAGATGTCGAATAAGGAGTTGTTTCCACCAAGTCCTTCTGAAATGGGGGAGCTAGAGGCTACCAGGCAAAACCAGAGTACTGTTGCTGTCCACAGCCATGAGCCGCTCCTCAGTAAGATTTCTTTGGGAACTGCTGATCATTTTCATTATCAAAATCCCCCTCTTAATCACTGTGTTTTCAGGCACAGGAAAGTTCAAGAGAAGCAGACAGTTTTTAAAACTAAGGTTTTTTTCAGTTGAGCACATTGGCTCACACCTGTAATCCCAGCTCTTTGGGAGGCCAAGGCCGGAGGATTGCTTGAGGCCAAAAGTTCAAACCAGCCTGGCACACATAGCAACAAACCATCTCTACCGAAAAAAAAAATTATTTTAATTAGCTAGGCATGATGGCTCATGTCTGTAGTCCTAACTACTAGCCCGGATGACAGAGTGAGAACGTCTCAAAAAAATAAGTAAATAAATAAATAAATAAATAAATAAATATTTTTTCATTCAAGATTCTAAATAACAATAATTGTACTCAATCTTAAAATGGATGCTACCGTTGGCCAGGCATGGTGGCTCATGCCTGTAATCCCAGCACTTTGGGAGGCCGAGGCAGGCAGATCACGAGGTCAGGAGATCGAGACCATCCTGGCTAACACGGTGAAACCGTGTCTCTACTAAAAATGCAAAAAATTGGCCGGGCATGGTGGCGGGCACCTGTGGTCCCTGCTGCTTGGAAGGCTGAGGCGGGAGAATGGCATGAACCTGGGAGGCGGAGCTTGCAGTGAGCCAAGATCGTGCCACTGCACTCCAGCCTGAGCGACA
>NW_016814218.1:330507-367926 GCF_001698545.2 Rhinopithecus bieti
AAAAAAAAAAGACCCATTCTCGAAATTAACCAAGAATTCATAAAGAATAAAAGTAAAAAAAGTTTAAGATGTAATCATTCATTTTAACAATGTTTATGCAAAGTTCAGATAAGTAAATTGAGTAATGTGGTATTTTAGTCTGTTTTATGCTGCTGTAACAGAATACCACAGATGGAGTAATTTGTAATAAACAGAAATTATTTGGCTCACAGTTCCGGGGACTGGGAAGTCCAAGAGTATAGTGCAGGCATCTTATGAGGACCTTCATGCCTCATCTTTCCATGGTGGAAGTTAGAAGGGCAAGAGAGCGTAAGAGCAAGAAAGCACGATGTGGGAAAACTCTTTTATAACAAACACACTCTTGAGGTAACTAACCAACTCCCACAATAATGACAGTCCGTTCATGAGCGCAAAGGCTTCATGACCTAATCCCCTTGTATCAGGCCTCACTTCTCAACACCGTTGTGTTGGGGATTAAGTTTCCAATGCATGAATTTTAGTGGACAATTCAAACTATTGTATATAGTTTCATATCCTCCATGACTGACATTGCTCTGCTAAAGCATACACTAAAGAGAAGCAAAATTCTTGAAGGAATTTGGATATCCACTTTAAACACACAGAGAGTCATATATTTATTATCTGAAGTTCCATTGTTCTTTGACACATATATGCAAACCTTCGGTTAGTCTTTATCTGCATTTTAACCCTAATTTCTAGAACCTCTTATCTCTAAATTAATTATCATCTCCATGGTTCCTACTTATTTCATTTTTTGATAAAAATCTGATTTACCTTCCTTTTGTAAGAAAATTCCAAAGTTTTAGAAGATGCTTTTGTCTTAAGCTTCTCATTTCAGTATGAAACAGATAGGGTTTTTTCACAAGCAGATTACATTTTCTCCTTCCAGGATTTACACACACCCCCCCCCCCCCCCCACACACACACTAAATCTCCTAGCTTCCTTCCAGCTCTCTGAGAGTCTGTACCCTTTAGCAGTGTAATTTCCTATTAGAAAACTCATAGACTAGCTTACCTCTCTGTAACAGATGAATTAGGTGCAATTTATCTGGCAGAAGATTGTTATAAAACTAGGTAACCCATTTAAAAATATATCAGCCGTCTGCAGCTTAAGATACATACTTTGCCTTCAAAAACACATTTTATGGTTTTCTAGCCTTGCTTTGCCATTTTTTTAATCACAATCATTCTTTAACCTCTAAATGTGTGAAACGTATGACTTTCTTGATCACCTTTACTTACACAGGCCTGTGTTTTAATTCATAGGTGATGGTGCACAGTTGGATTTCGATACCCTGTGTGACAATGATGACACAGCCATGGCTGCATTTATGAATTACTTAGAAGCAGAGGGGGGCCTGGGAGACCCTGGGGACTTCAGTGACATCCAGTGGACCCTCTAGCCTTTGATTTTTAACTCCGAAAATGAGAAACATTTTAAAGCATTTTATTTACGAAAAACTGTCTCAACTATTCTTCAGTACTGTATTGATATTGTTTGTATCTTTTATTAATGTTCTACCAGTTTTTATAGATTTGCATCTTATTGTCACAGGGATGTGGGGAAATATGTTTTCCTCCCAAGAGAACCAAGTTTGTTATAGACTCCTTTATTCAGTGAAATGGCTTATAATCCACTAGTTGCCATATTTTTGCTAAAATATTTCTAACCAAGAATACTACATACCTATTGTTTTGGCTTTGTTTTATTTTTGATGCAGTTTTTTTTAGTTGGGGTAATGTAATATATTGATATTTTCCTTTGTGTCTAAGATTCATTTATAATAGTAGGTTTGTATAATTTGGAACATTTTCCATTCCTTGTGAATTTCCTTAATTGAGGATAGGGCTTACACACTTTAAGAAAACAGTGAGTACTTGAACATTTAAAGGGACAGTGCAATTTATAGTCATAATCACATTGAATACTGTATTTGATCTTTGGAGACTTAGGCAAGCACAGAGCTGGGATATGTATG
Organism: Rhinopithecus bieti; assembly: GCF_001698545.2. Taxonomy (NCBI): domain Eukaryota; kingdom Metazoa; phylum Chordata; class Mammalia; order Primates; family Cercopithecidae; genus Rhinopithecus; species Rhinopithecus bieti. The sequence goes on from NW_016814218.1 coordinate 332,508, forward strand.
CTCAGTTGAGCACTTTAAGATGAATTTTAAGTGAGATGATTTATTACTTAAAATGCAGAAAGTCAAAAGAGTTTCAGTTTTCCTTACAGAAAAGGAAGGATCTTGGACCCTAGATCTTGGGGATTAACCTTTGCATGTAAGATGTACTCTTACTAGGCCGGACGTGGTGGCTCACGCCTGTAATCCCAATACTTTGGGAGGCCGAGGCAGGCAGATCACTTGAGGTCAGGAGTTCAAGACCAGCCTGGCCAATATGGTGAAACCCTATCTCTACTAAAAATACAAAAAAAAAAAAATTACCCAGGCATAATCCCAGCTACTTAGGAGGCTGAGGTGAGAGGATTGCTTGAACCTGGGAGGCAGAGGTTGCAGTGAGCCAAGATTGCACCACTGCACTGCAGTCTGGACAACAGAGTGAGACTTCATCTCAAAAGAAATAAATAAATAAGATTTACTCTTAATATAATCACTGAAGATCTCTATTATAGCTAGATTAGGTTTTTGACATTGAAAAAATACTTAGGGATAGATTTGTCCTAAAGGAAAAAAGTAGGCCTGGGCAGATTAAATGTCTTGTGTAAAGTCACACATTGAATTCATAGAGTTTTAAATGTGTGATATATATAAACCAGTTTCTTTATACACATTTGGGAAAACATTGGTCTCACTGGTTAAATGATTAACTAACTGACCTAGGAACTAGCTGTAGCTTTCTAGGTAATTAGGTAATTACAGTTATTATCACCTGTAACCAAAGGTAATGAAACAAATGACAAGTACATTTTTAAAATTATGAGGCAATGAGAAATAATTTTAAAACCGATTTTCTAGTTATAATTTAAAATTTGGAGAGCATTTTTTTAACAGTAATTAATCCAGAGATGGCTCAAATTCAGTATAAGAATTAAGATTATTTAAAATACTGCATGTCTACCTTCTCGGGGATCATACTTTATAACACTTTCTGCTTCGGTATCTCTTCATAGCTTGCCAAGTATGCTCCCATATATTCTCTCTTGTGCCTCACAAATGAAAGTCAGATAGGCTGGGAACTCATGCGGCAACCCTCACACTTCAATGTGGGCTTCAAATCCAGTTTCCTGTTCTATATGGTGCTACATCTTTTCAGCAAATTTCCCTCAGAGCCCCTCGCCAAAGCAAAGCATTTTGACCCTGCATGCTATTTCTTTAGCTGTAGGTGATAGATTAGAACTTCTGTCAGACATGTTAATGACAAACATACCAACAGACAATAACCAAAAACAAATGTTCCCTTCAAGTGTGAAATGTGCAGGGGCTGCGTGGACAAGGATGTATTGGCACCCTGACCTCTTGAACTGATACAGTGTCCCAGCAATGTTGGAGGGTCGGCACCATTCCTGGTCTGACACTCGAGGACCCGAGAGACATCAGGTTTAGAATAAGCCAAAGAAATCCTACGAGATGGGGAGAATTGGTGTGCAGCAGCCTAAGCATTATAGTTAAGACTAAGGAAATGTGAAAGATCCCCTGTGTTCTCTAAATTGGGCAGGGGGGCCTTCCTACCAATAACACTTTTTAGGGGACTGAACCATTGCGGGTTGGACTTGGCTTCCAAAGAGTCTGCCTGAGCCAGGAGTGCCAGGGTAGGCCATCATGGCTGGATGGCCTCAAAAGCAGATGGGGGCAGACCTGCCCTCCTGATGCCAGGATTTGAGAGGCAGAGTTTCTAGAGGCAGACCAGTGCTGCCTCAGACAGTGGCCGTTTTTTCTCTTTGCAAGAGGAGGGGCTGTTTGATTCCATAGACCAGTGGGCAGATAGCCAGTTGAATACTCTGTGCATGGTTTGATCCTTTATTAGTTCACTCTAATATTTTCTGTAGATCCTTTTGTCCTGGACTCAGAATCTAATCCATGCATCGTATGATACCGTCGCTCTCCTAAGGTTTGTGTTTCCTTCAAAATGTTTTAGTTTTCTTCAACTAAATTTGATTTTTGCTGTTGGACATGACATATTTTTATGGCATACACTATGTTACTTTTTTCTCCTACAAATCAATTGTTTGAACTTTGGTGAGAAAGAATATATCCACAAATTGCATAAACGTATCATAAAAACAGTACTGTAGACTTTTTTTTAACCCTAAGAATTACCACTACAGTAATGTAGTGGAGTGGGAAGAGTGCCTAGAATCAGAAGACCCTGTTGAGGCTGAGTTTAGCTGTGTGACCTCATGCAAGCCATTTAAACTCTCTGTGCCTCAGCTTCCTCATTTTTAAAAGGAGGTTTGATCTCTATGTTTACTTCCAACTCTGATTCTGGGATTCTAATCCACAGGACTTGGGCTTTAGGGTGGAACCTAGAACTGTGCTGTCCAGTGCGGTAGCCACTAGCCACATGTGGCTGCTGAGTACTTGCAGTGTGGCTAGCACAAAGTGAAGTGTGCTGTCAATGTAAGATACATACCAGATTTTGAAGACTTGTATTACCAAAAGAATGTAAAATATCACATTAATAATTTTATATTAATTACATGTTCAAATGATATTTTGGATATACTGAATTAAAACACTAAAATTCTACTTGTATCTTTTTACTTTTTTAATGTGGCTAGAAAATAAAATTATACATGTGGCTCAGATTATATTTCTATTGGACAGCGCTGCTCTAGAACATTATATTAAGTGGTTAATATTGAAGTAGACCAAAGTTTATACCATAAGGATATTTTTCCTTAAGTACCATGTTTGAAGAACAATTATTTATTGATCCTTGAATCTGTAAGATCAAATAACAAGTCTCTATCCATGTTACCAAATTTAAACTTTTGAAAATAATAAACTTTAAAATATCAGATATTTTATTACAGGATGATACTTGGAATCAAGTGAAATGAGTTATATGGTCATCACCAAATTTAGAAATCTGTCGTGAAACAGAAAGACAAACAGGAAAGTACAGAATAGAGACTTTTAGTAAATAAATGGAATTTAAAGGGAAGTGTTTATTTACAGTGTCACGACAGAAAAGGAGGTCTTTGTCATCATAGCCATCGAGGGATCTCCATAAAATCTGGGGCACAGGTACAAGAAATAGCCAATATTTAGTTACCAGACCATGTTTAGTAGTGTCCAGGTTCAGATCATGCTGCCGAGAGGTATCTCCCCCTCGGGTAGGTCATTGCTGGGCTCTGGAATTGGAGACTCATACTTGCCCAGCACAATGCTATGGGCAGAGAGGCCGACATCTATGATTAACTAGAAGCCGTAAAGAAAAGCTGCTAAGTGGCCACTAGGTGCCACTTTTCCGTTTTTATAATGCTTTGCTTTCATTAGCAGATCTTTTTTTTCCAAGCCCCATGGGGCCTATGAGAGGCATGTATGATTTTTGCACCTACAATAAGTCAGCCTGTCTGGTGAGAGTTGTTTTATGAGAAATGCTTTCCAAGGGAGGTCTAGGAAGATCCTGACACATAAGAACTTTGGCTTAGGGAGCTTTCCAGGTGTGGTGCCAATAAAAACTGACCTGGAAAGAAACCTGTCCAGCATGGAATATGCTTTCTGAACTCACTTGAGAGTATGTGGTGTACGTCACTGCTCATATATTCTTGAGTTTAGGTTTGTCTTTTATACAATTTTTAGCTCTTTTCCAGTTCACTTGCACTTGTCTGTATATTGGTATTTTAAATTTTGTGGTAAATAATGAAAAGAGTGAAATTATATTTTATAATTACTCATTTGTAGTTTTTTTTTTTAATTTAATAAACTTCCTCCAAAAAGTATGCCCTTAACTACTTTATAATGTGGAAACATAGATTAAGGAAACCATCCAGTGCCCTCAAACCACTGGGCAGAGGGGTACATTGAACTCTGTTACTATATATGTTTCTGGGTGTGTTCCCCAGGGTATATTAACTGCTATAACAACTCCAAAATCTCAGTGGTTTAACCAGTAAAGATTTTCTTCTGCTCACATCAGACTCCAACATCATCAGCCTTATCTGACCCTCTGACTCTCTCCTCCTCCCTTTCTGCCTCTTCCTTATTTCATCTCAGCTTTGCTTTCCTCTGAGCTGGTTTTATGTTTTGGTAGACCCTCTCCCCATAATGACACTCAGAAGTTCCAAGCATGTATTGTTCTTAGACCTGACAATTTCAATGGAAAGAGAGCCTCTCTGTTTCCTAGTAATTCACACGCAAATGTGCATTGACTGGGCATCTGGATCAACTTGGTCTACCTGGACCTTCCATTGGGCAGTTACAGTACCTACACTAATTCTAGGGCGTCAACCATCATGAATTACAAGGTTCTATTGTCTCTTCTGCAGATAACCCGGTCCTCCCTCTGGCCCCAGGCTGTCTGGCTGTTGGCATCTGACATCTCCCCTTCAAGGATGCCTTTAAAGTTATTTTAATTTATTTAATCAGAATTAAAATGTTAGAAAGGGAAGGCAAAATAAGCAGTAGGTTCTTTCCAGGTCAACAGGCTGGAATATACAGATTGGCCAGGCTGTGATACATACCCAACCTTGGGTTGAAGGTTGTCAAGGCAGCCCTGTTGGAATCCCATAAATAACATGGGGATCTCCCATGGGAATCCTCCAACACATTGGACTCTCCTCTTCCCCAGGTCTCCTACTGCCAGCACAAGAGGCTGTGAAGGTGAAGAGGATACAGATTTGAGATTAGTATTACAGAAGTAGAATGGCAAGAACTTGAGGACCAATTGCATATGGGAAATGTTGAAGCAAAAGCTGTGAATAATGACTCAAGTTTCTGGCCCCAGGGGTCTGGATTGCAGTGCTGTTCAAGAGGTAAGAGTTACACGAGGAGAGACAATTTTGGGGTAGAAGATGCATCAGTTCTAGACAAGTTGTGTTCATCCAGGTGATGTCTAGTAGATAGTTGGATATGTGAGTATGGAGGATGGGAGATAGACCTGAGATGAGCAGCACACTGAAGCTTTTGAGCCTCAGTTTCTTCATTTGTAAGTAGACTTCATTTGTAAATACCCCTGCAGAGCTTTAGTGAGGATTAAATTAGCTTACATAAAGTGCTTATCACATTGACAGTAATTTTAACAATGATCATTATATATATAATATATATGTTATATATAATATATATTATATATATATAAGCTCTACAGTATGATAATAAATGTTGGAAATTAGTGTTATAGAGACGCTTCATTAAGTTAGTAAAAAATTCCTGAGACTATATAGCAAACAAATATATAAGTAGTATAACAGCAGTTTAAGCCTTGCAAAAGTTTAACCCAAATAACAGTAGAAATTCATAACCAATGGGAAAGCGTTAAGTACCTAGAGAACCCAATTGAGGTAGGGTGTTTGGGAAGACATATGTCTACAGCACAAAGAAGTAAACAATTTTGTTTGCTAAGGGGGACATCTATAAGGCATTTTAAAAGAAAGTTCAAATGGTTCTTAATAAATGACACCATTTGTTTCCATTTAAGGACTTATTTATCCTGTGCTATGCTCTTAGAGACAATTGAAAACACCACAGTCCCTGCTCTTAAGAGACCACAGTTTAGTAGAAAGACAGTGGAAAGCAGTAACTATAGAATACGATAGCTGCTACTTTAAAGGGATGTGCGGAGTGCTAATAGAGTATGGGAAGGTCAGGCTTTAACTTTGCTTGTGAAGTCGTCAAAATATGTTACACTCTTGCAGTTTTTTCCTATTTATCCAGACCAATGGTTCTCACATTTAGTTGCATCAGAATTACCTGGAGGACTTGTTAAAACACAGATTATGGATCCCTTTATGCCCATAATTTCTGATTCAGTTGGTCTGACTTGGAGCTTGAGATTTTGCATTTCCAATAGGTTGCCAGGTGATCCTGAGGTATCTGGCCTGGGGACCACACTTTGAGAACCGCTGATCTTGCCATTCACAAACAACAAATGGACGTGTTCACAGACCTCTTATTCTAGGGCTCTTCTGAGGAAAGTGGAGTAGGGAACAGAGGGCCTCAGGGTGGACAGAACATACTGCTTATTTTGCCTTCCCTTTATAACATTTTAATTCTGATTAAATACATTAAAATGAACTTTAAAGGCATCCTTGAAGGGGAAAAGACATCAGAAATAGCCAACAGCCAGACAACCTGGGGCCAGAGGGAGGAAGGGGTTCTCTGCAGAAGGGACAATAGAACCTCTTGTAATTCATGCTGGTTGACTCCCTAGAATTGGTGTAGGTATTACAACCACACAACGGGCTCGTCTTGCCTGCTGCCCAGATAGAACCAATTTATCAAGATGGGGAAATTGTAATAAAGAGTTTAATGCTGAGAATGATGGTTTCCAGCTTCATCCAGGTCCCTACAAAGGACATGAACTCAACCTTTTTTATGGCTGCATAGTATTCCATGGCATATATGTGCCACATTTTCTTAATCCAGTCTCTCATTGATGGACATTTGGGTTGGTTCCAAGTCTTTATTATTGTGAATAGTGCTGCAATAAACATACGTGTGCATGTGTCTTTATAGCAGCATGATTTATAATCCTTTGGGTATTAATGGGATTATACCTATTAATAGTAATGGGTATAGTCCATAATTAAATGGGATTATACCCATTAATAGTAATGGGATGGCTGGGTCAAATGGTATTTCTAGTTCTAGATCCTTGAGGAATTGCCATACTGTTTTCCATAATGGTTGAACTACTTTATAGTCCCACCAACAGTGTAAAAGTGTTCCTATTTCTCCACATCCTCTCCAGCACCTGTTGTTTCCTGACTTGTTAATGATTGCCATTCTAACTGGTGTGAGATGGTATCTCATTGTGGTTTTGATGTGCATTTCTCTGATGGTGAGTGATGATGAGCATTTTTTCATGTGTCTTTGGCTTCCTTACATGTCTTCCTTTGAGAAGTGTCTGTTCATATCCTTTGCGCACTTTTTTGATGGAGTTGGTTTTGTTTTTTTCTTGGTAAATTTGTTTGAGTTCTTTGGCTGATTCTGGATATTTAGCCCTTTTGTCAGCATGAGGTGATTTGCAAAAATTTTCTCCCATTCTGTTAGCGTTGGCCTGCTTCACTCTGTATGGCTTAGTTTCTTTTTTGCTGTGCAGAAGCCTCTTTAGTTTAATTAGATCCATTGTGTCAATTTTGGCCTTTTGTTGTCATTGCTTTTGGGTGTTTTAGACATGAAGTCCTTGCCCCATGCTATGGTCCCTGAATGGTATTGGCCCCCCGGTTTCTCTTAGGGTTTTTATGGTTTTGGGTCTAACATTTAATTCTTTAATCACGGGGGGGGTATTTAATTTTCATATAAGGGTGGTAAGGATAGGGATCTTGGTTTCAGGCTTTCTACTTCATGGCCTAGTCATTTCCCAGCACCATTTCATTAAATAGGGAATCACTTTCCCCATTTCTTGTTTTTTGCTCAGGTTTGTCAAAGATCAGATTGGTTTGTAGATATAATGCGTTTTTTTTTTTTATTTCTGAGCTCTGTTCTGTTCCATTGCGGCTATAATATCTCTGTTTTGGTACCAGTACCATGCTGTTTTTGTTACTGTAGCCTTGTGCTGATAATTTGAAGTCAGGTAGCATGATGCATCGGCCTTTTGTCTTTTGGGCTTAGGATTGTCTTGCGCAATGCCGGGCTCTTTTGTTGGTTTCCATTATGAACTTTAAGGTCGTTTTTTTTTTTTTTTTTCCAATTCTATTGGAGAAATCTTACTTAGGTAGCTTGATGGGGGATGCGCAGGGTTGATCTTAAATTACCTTGCGGCGGGGCTGTGCGCCATTTCACGGAATATTGATTCTTTCCTATCCGCTTGAGCATGGAATGTTCTTCCATTGTTTGTGTCCTCTTTTATTTCGTTGGAGCCCAGTGGTTTGTAGTTTCCTTTGAGCGGTTCATTCACATCCCTTGCTAACGTTGCGTATTCCTAGGCTTTTTTTCTCTTTGAAGCAATTGTGATTGGGTTCCTCATTGATTTGGCTCTCTGTTATTGGGTGTATAGGAATGCTTGTGATTTTTTGCACATTGGATTTTTCACAAGGGACAAAAAAAAACCAAAACACCGACTTCTCACTCATAGCGGTGGAAATTGAACAGCTGAGCAATTTGGCACACCAGGGAAGCGGGAACATCACACACAGGCATGTCATGGCGTAGGAGGGACGCGGGGGGAGGGATAGCATTAGGAGGATATACCTATTGTAAATGGGATGAGTTAAATGGGTGGCAGCACACCTACATGGCCACCTGTGTACATATGTAACAACCTGCACCATTGTGCACATGTACCCTAGAACTTAAGGCTATAATAATCTAATTTTTTTAAAAGTTCATGCCATACAGAGCCAAGGTAAATGGGGAGCTGGGAGTTTTATTGTTACTCAAATTCAGCCAGTCCCCAAACTTTTGGAGGTGTGAGAGGGTTTGTTAAGATATTTCTGCAGGGCAGAAGGCTAGGGAATGGGGAATGCTGATTGGCGTCGGGGGTTGGGGGATGAATCATACGGGGTGAAGGCTGGTTTTTCTTGCTGCTTCTGCTTCCTGTCGGTGGATCGCAGAACTAGTTGAGCTGGTTACCCTTGTGGGGTACACCAGCTGGGTTCATCAGAACATCTCTGAACACCAATGTTTGGGTTTTAACAATAGTGATGTTATCCCAGGAAGCAGTTGGGGAGGTTTGGCCCGAATACTCCCAAGCCATAATTTCTAATCTTGTAAATAATTTGTTAGTTTTACAAAGGCAGTCTTAGGTCCCAGCAAGGAGGTGAGCTTTGTTTCAGGGGAGGGGGCTGTTAGCCACCTTTGTTTTTCAGGTTAAACTAGTAAACTAAACCCCTCCAAAGTTAATGTAACCTACACCAGGCAAATGAAGCAAGGGATACCTTGGAGTTAGAAGCTCAAGATGGGCCTAAGTTAGGTAGATTTTCTGTCACTGTGATAATTTTCCTATGTCAGATTTTCTCACTGTTATAATTTTTGCAAGGGCACTTTCAGAACGTGAGCCTCAATCTTTTTGTTTGGCTGTTTTGGTTGTTTTTTGTTGAGGAGGGGAGGCAAGGCAGAGAAAGCTGTGTCACACCTTTTTAATCTTAATGTTGGCCCCCCAATTTTTTTTTTTTTTTTTTTAATACTCAGCCACTAGTCACTGTGGAGGACTCTGTCCATTGCTTAAGGCATTGTGTGTTGAGGGAGTCAATAAAGAGTTGTCTTAAATTCTTGTCCAACTGTGTGCCTCTGGCCTTGGAATTACAGTTTCTTAGACACTCCTACCTCTTGACTGACTTTAAGGCAATGCTTCTCACATTTACTCCTGTCCAGGAGGAAATCTGTTACATTTTACCTTGGGGGTAAATACATCAAATAAATTTACTTTTTTTTTTTTTACATAACTACACTAAAATGAGATGCCTACATTACGTAAACTTAAAATTTAACAGAGCCCTTGAAAATTGTATTTAATACTTTGTTGACTGAGCAATCACCCAAAAGGCTTCTCATCTACCAGAAGGGACATGTAGACCAATATCACATAATTAGCTGATTATTAAATTATTTGGGAGCCCATAAATGTTCCGTTTGGTTTAGCAAAGTTCAAGTAAAACACAGTTATAGTGTCTGAAATATCTATTATTGGGGGAGAAAATGGACACATAGATTATATGTAAAATAATAAACGAGTAAAAAGACACATTCTATTTCTTTGTAGTAACATTTTAGTAGCAGATTGCATTTTTAATTGTTTTTTCTGATTGTAAAAGAACTTTACATTCATTTTTGGAAAATTCAGGATTATATAAAGGTGCTAAAAGAAAATAAAATCACCTAATAAGAAATTTGACCACCCAGTGAAAACCATAGTCAACACTTGGCTATTCTTTCTCTTTTTTCAAGGCCTTTATATTCTAATGATTTTTTAAAAGTTAGAATCCTACTGTTTAATACAAAAAAGAATAATGAAATTGTACAAAGTAACACATATATTGGTTAAAAGTCAGATAACATTTAAAATCATAAAATTACAAAAAAAAAAAGTCCCCACCTTAGCCCTAATTATTGTTCTCCAGAGTAACCACTTGTATCATTTTTTAGCTGATTATTGTACTTATGTTTCTAAGTATGCTTTTATTGTCACTTCATGAGTGGCCCAGAATGAGTATAGAATAGGAAGTCAACAATTCATTTAAATATTTCTTTATTATGGAGCATTTATGATGTCGGAAAGTTTTACTGTTATGGGTAACATGACAGCTAACATCCTTCTACACACACACATGCTGTACACCTCTCTTCTGTTGTTTAGAATGAATTTCTTGGAGTGCAATTGCCAGATCAGAATTGCCCAATTGCCATAAACACAGTTTGCATTCAGCATTATTTCCAGAGTTAATTTTATGTGGTTAAATATGTTGATTTTTCTTGCTTAATTTCTTTGTTTTTATGCTTAGGAGGGAAAACTTCTCCACCCCAAGATCAAATAAACACACACCTCAGTTTCCTTCTAGGTGTCCTGTGGTTTTGTAGTTTATACTAAAGTCTTTGATCTAGCTGAAGTTTATTTTGGCCTATATTAAGATACAGGAGTCTATTTTTCTTTCCAAAATATTATGCCCTTTCTCCACAACTCTCCAGTGACTATCCTTTCTTTTCCCACTGATTTGAAATGTTGCCATTACCGTTGATTAAGTTCTTGAATATTCTGGTACTCGTTTTGAAAGGAAGTAATGGTGGTGGTGGGCAAGGAGTTGAATTAATGTGATTGTTCTTTCACCAGTACCAAACTGTTTAAGTTAATAAACACAGTAGAGTTTGATACTGATCTTTCCATTATGTGATAGTATGTCACTTTTTCTTCTCTTATTTTCTGAAAAGTGTTCAAACTATAAAATATAGTTCTATATGTTTGTTTGTAAAATATTTATAAGACAGCAGAGGGAATAGTGGCTTTTTCTGACTTTGTTTCCTTTTAAAGTTTTTAATTTATCAGACCACCCATCAAACACTTCCGTCAATAAGGCAGGAGAATTGCTTGAACCCAGGAGGTTCCACTGTGTTAGAACCAAACTTTCAGAAACAGTTTGGCTGTGTTAGCATTCCTTTAAACTTTTGTTATATATAGAAATCTAATTCCAACATGTTTATTCTTGGAACCATCTGCCAATGCTACAATATGAATTCTCTTGCGTTGTTGAAATTTTGAGGGAATAAGAATAAAATCAAACCTCTATTAAATACTTACCATGGCTGGCACAGTTCCTAAGCCTATTACATGTATTAATGTAAGCCTCCTAACAATCCTGAAGATAAATGCTGGTATTATCCCCCATTTTATACCCAAGCAAACTGGAGCTTAAGAGTTAAGTAACTTAAAAAGGTTACCCCACTGCTCATAAGCAGTGGAGTTAGATTCCAGACCCAAGCAGCTCGATGCATGCTCTCAACCATGATTTTGATAAACCTTTGACTTACTGTGCGCTCTCAGGGACCCCAACCCCCTGAACTCAATGCACAGCAATTTCTTTTACAAAAGATATTTAATTGTGAAAAAAACACATAAAATTTACTATCTTTTTTTTTTTAAGACAGCTCTGTTGCCCCAGACTGAAGTGCAGTGGTGCGATCTCAGCTTACTGCAAACTCTGCCTTCTGGGTTCAAGCCATTCTCCTGCCTCAGCCTCCCTAGTAGCTGGGATTATAGGTGTGTACCACCATGCCTGGCTAAGTTTTTTAATTTTTAGTAGAGATGGGTTTTCGCCATGTTGGCCAGGCTGGTCTCGAACTCCTGACCTCAAGTGATCTGGCCTCCCAAAGTGCTGGGATTACAGGCATGAGCTACTGCACCTGGCCTAAATTTACTACCATAACACTACTGAATCACACACTTAGTGGTTAACTATAATTAGTTAACCACTAGATTTGCAACAGATCTCTAGAATGTTTTTATCTTGAGATTTGCAACAGATCTCTAGAATGTTTTTATCTTATAAAACTGATACTCTATACCATTTCCTCTTCTCCTCAGCCACTGGCAACCACCATTCTGCTTTGTTTCTATAAGATTGAATACTTTAAAGACAAATACTTACGTGAAGTATTTGTCTTTTTGTGACTGGATTTCTCTTAGCATCATAGCCTCAGTGTTCATCCACGTTGTACCATGTGACAGAATTTCCTTCTTTTTTGAGGCTGTATAATATTCCATTGTAGATCATGTTTTTAAAAAATCCATCCATCCATTGAAGTACATTTAGGTTACTTCTACCTCTTAGCTATTATGAATAATGCTGGCAGGAGCATGGGTGTGCAAATATCTCTTCAAGATCCTACTTTCAATTCTTTGGATTGAAAGTGAGATTGCTGGATCATATGATAATTCCATTTTCTTTTTCTTTTTTTTTTTGAGGTAAGAAATCTCGGAACTGTTTTCCATAGTGGTTGCACCATTTTACATTGCAATCACCAGTGCATAAGGGTTCCAGTTTCTCCACATCCTTGCCAACTCTTGTTACAACTCTTGTTATACTCCTATTGTTCTGTTTATTGGATAGTGGCCCTCCTAATGGGTGTGCAGTGATATCTCATTGTGGTTTTAATTTGCATTTCTCTAATGATTAGTGATGTTGGGTGTCTTTTCGGATGTTTGTTGGCCATTTGTATATCTTCTGTCCTCTGCTCATTTTTAAATCAAGTTATTTGGCTTATTTTTGTTGAGTTGTAGGAGTTTTTAAAAATATATTCTGGGTCTGGGTGCAGTGGCTGACGCCTGTAATCCCAGCACTTTGGGAGGCTGAGATGGGTGGATCATGAGGTCAGGAGATCGAGACCATCCTGGCTAACACGGTGAAACCCCGCTTCTACTAAAAATTCAAAACATTAGCCAGGCGAGGTGGCGGGCGCCTGTAGTCCCAGCTACTTGGGAGGCTGAGGCAGGAGAATGGTGTGAACCCGAGAGGTGGAGCTTGCAGTGAGCCAAGATCACACCACTGCACTCCAGCCTGGGTGACAGAGCGAGATTCCATCTCAAAATATATATATATATATATGTGTGTGTGTGTGTGTGTGTGTGTGTGTGTGTGTGTGTGTGTATGTATGTGTGTATATATATATATATGTATATATATATATATGTATTCTGGATGTTAACACCCTATCAGATACCTGATTTGCAAATATTTTCTCACATTCCATAGGTTTTTTTTTTCACTCCACTGATTGTCTTCTTTGATGTGCAGAAGCTTTTAAGTTTGATGCAGTCCTACTTGTCTATTTTTGCTTTTGTTGCTTGTGCTTTTGGTGTCTATTTCCATCTCAGTTGCTGAAGCACGTGTCCTACTTATTTGGGAAAAAATACATTAAAAACTTTTAACAAATGCCATGAAATACATTTTGAAAACCCTTAGGAAATTTCTTGAAATATGTAGTATGAAAATTGTATTTGTAAATCATTACTCAGTTCAGCATTGTAAATATGAGAGGCTAATTTATACATCTATATAAGGAGAAGAAATGGGAGACAGAAAAAAAAGAACTATCCTTGTTCATATCTAAAAGAGGGATAGCAAGCACACAGCATTTGTACCATATCCTCTCCACATCCCCAGCAGATGCGGCTAAAGAAATATCACGCTTTTGCTTGCTGAACCCAAATGGGCTTCAGAACCCTTCTCAACACAGAGCTCCAGGCAACCATTCACGATCAACTGAGGTGACAGGCTACATGAAATCTGTTTGTCATTATGTCTTCAAAAACACTTCCAAAAGCGTATTCATTAAAGCAGAATTCTCCAAACATGCCACGTTGGAAAACAGTCATAGCTGCAGATTCACAATGATTACAAGCATATTAAACTCACTGAGAAATCCTCCCAGACAGAAATTATTTCACTGATTAATCCTCATTTTCTATATTGTTTCTATTAAAATACTGTGAAATTAGATTTGTATGAAACAGTATTATTGAAACAGTTCTCCAGTATTTGCCATAGAGTGGCCATTTATAACATTGGTGTCAGTTCTCTGGAAAATGTTAGTCAACTTTATTCTGCATCTTAACTATCTTGTGAAATTTGGTCTCCAAGAAAATGTGTAATTTTTAAAGTTTAAAAAACAATAAAAAATATAAACATACATGTACACACATATATACGTGTGTGTGTGTATGCTAGCATTTTCAGGAATACAAAGCACCTAAAAAAGATCCATTCTCTTTTATCACTAGATTTAGAGGACTGGTCTCTAACAATACAAGAAGGAAACGTTAACAGCATAAGAGTATAGCTGCAAAGTTGACTAATATTATCTGTGGCAGCTTAAGGAGAAAATAATGTAGCCATTCCTCAGCTATGGAAACAATCCAAACTTATATAGATAGAGGATATTTTAAGGGAGGGGGCTACCTCTAAGTCAAATAAGTGGGCATCTGCTCTAGAGATGAAGGGGATGCTCCACACCATGGGCAGATGCAGATGTATACACACACCCACACACACACATACACACATATACACACACATGCACAGACACAGACACATACACACACAGACACATAGACACATATACATACATACACAGATATACACACACACATACACATACACACATATACACACACATACACACACACAGACACACAGACATAGACACATATACATACATACACAGATATACACACATACACATACACACACACATACACACATACCATATTCTCAACCAGGAATAAACATTTCAAAAGTGTCAGGAGAAAGGAAATTCTACAACTCTACCCAACTTTAAGTGATTGTTTTAAACTATAATGATTACAAATATTGAAAGACTAAGCCACAAAAGGAATGAAGTCATTATTAATTGGATATCTAGCTGGTGTTTTGCACAGATGAGAAATCATGGCTGCTTAGGCCTACTGCCTAGAGGCCGTTCTTCCTTTAACTCAAGATTATGTATTTACATAGATACAGTTTTGGTGAGCATTTGTTATTAAAATATTTCTTCTCAAGAGGTCACAGAAAATAAAATTATTAAAAATCATACCAACAGTGGCTGTGAACATGCAAGATTGCAAAACATCTTTTGGAGACATGGTCTGGCTCTGTCACCCAGGCTGGAGTGCGGTGGTGCTATCTCAGCTCACTGTAACTCCCACCTCCCTGTGCAAAACATCTTAAAGCTTAACGTTCTCCAATCTCAGATGTGTGGTCACAAGAACAACCATTAGAGAGTAACATACTATGTGGTTCTGAAAAGTAAAGAGCTGATTTCTGAAACATAACCTAGCACCAAAACAGAATCCATCAAAAATAAATGTCGGAATCTACAGTGGTTCCCAATATCAGTCCTGGGACTGATAACATTAGTGTCACCTGGGAGCTTGTCGGGAATGCAAATTCTTGGGCCCGCCCTGAGCCCACTGAATCAGAAACTCTGAGTATGGGGCCCAGAAACCTTTAATAGGCCCTCTAGGTGATTCTGAGACACGCTACTGTGAACTATTGCTTGCTTCGTGTCTGGTATTAGTTTGGTCCATTTTATCTAGACTTGTTGAGGCTTATTCTTTGTGATCTTGGTAATATTAGAATTTCCTCAAATTGAAGAGCAAAATACAGAGACAGCTTTCCAAATATAACATCTAATGAGCAGCCGAACAATGACCCTCCTATTGTAGCAAAATTGAGTACAGAAGTTGCCTATGTATTTTTAGAACATGAAGATATGCTAGCATTTTCAGGAAAACAAACCAACTAAAAAAGTTCCATTCTTTTTTATCACTGGATTTAGACAATTAGTTTACAATTAAAAAAAAAAAAAGAAAAAAATACTGCAAAGTTGACTAATAATATCTGTGGCAGCTTAAGGAGAAAATAATGTAGCCATTCCCCAGCTATAGAAATAATCCAAACTTATATAAATAGCAAGAGGACATTTTAAGGGAGGTGGTCCTCTAAGTCAAATACGAGAGCTTGTTTGCTCTAGAGATGGCACCATGGGCAGCTGCAGTGACTGAGGGAGTGTCTGTAGGAGGCTGTCTGCTACACAGAGGCGGCACCTGCTACCAGGCCATGGAAGGCTCCACTCACAACCATCACCTTCCAAGGGGCTCCTGAAATCTCCCTGTCCTCTTGGAGACCTTCACATTCTTTTTCATGGCAGGATAAACTGTGCTGAGAAGCCGGGGTTCCCTAGGCAGGCACGTTTTAAACTACTGGGTAATATTCCCATTTTGGAGAGTGCTTCACAGTTTTCAGATGACAGTGACACATTTTCTGGAGCAGGGTTTCTCTACCTTGGCACTACTGACATTTGGAGCTGTATAATTCTTTGCCTTGGGAGCCTGTGCGGTGCACTGTTGGCTGCATCCCTGACCTTTATCCGCTAGATGGCAGCAGCAACCCCCAATTGTGACAACCAAAAATGTCTGCAGACAGGGCCGAATGTCCTCTGGGAGGGTGGGGTGCAAACTCCCCACCCCCATAATGGAGAACCACTACTCTAAACTCTAAAGAGGTAATGGAGAACCACTACTCTAAACTCTAAAGAGGTAGAGTCTTCCTTTCTTTCTGTTAAAAGGGACAGGAAAAAACATTCTCCTGTTTGTTCTTTGTCTTCATTAATGCCACCACTCATCTGATTCCTATTTTGCTTTGTTACCCCTTCGTTCTCTCTCTCTCTCTCTTTCTCTCTCTCTCTCTCTCTCTCTCTCTCTCTCTCTCTCTCTCTCTCTCTCCCTCCACACCCCCGGCTTTCTTTCCCTACCTAGACTGGTCCTCCAAGGCTATCACTTCGCTTACTCTTTGACAGTGTTCTCAACCTCCTGGCCCCATTATCTTTGGCCCTACTGACTCCAAAAATTCCCAGCTCTGGGTCAGTTCAGCTCTCTGGTGACCCCATTTCTACACTAGAGATACCAGGCATCTCTGGAGAAAGTCATAGTTCTGTATAAATTCATGGTCTCCCTACCAATGAGCCTCAGCTAGCCAGCATGAGGTTCTTGTTTCTCTTTACCCACTTCCATCTTTTCCATTCCTACTGTCTTATTCCATTTAGGCTGCTATAACAAAAATACCTTAGATTGCTTATACAACAAACATTTATTTTACACAGTCTAGAGGCTGAGACATCCAAAATCAAGATACTCTCAGACTCAGTATCTGATGAGGATTCCACTTCCTGGTTCATAGACAGCTGTCTTCTTGCTGTGTCCTTACATGACGGAAAAGGAGAAGGGTTGCTCTCTGAGATCCCTTTTATGAGGGCACTAATCCCATTCATAAGGACTCCACCGTCATGACCTAATCACCTCCCAAATGTCCCACCTCCTAATACCATCACAATGGGGTTAGGATTTCAACATATGAATCAGGAAACACATCACAGGATGGGTCTAGCACAAGAGGAGAAAGGTAGAAAAGAAAAGAGGAAGAAATGAAAAGAAAGGAGAGAGTGAGGGAGGTCAGGGAAAGAATAAGCTTCCAGGTGCCTGGCTAAGGTTGACTCTGTCTGAATTTAAAAGTAATGACATGGATCAAGTAAAGGAATGCTCCATCCGCTCCATCCACTTGACCCAGATATATCAAGTAAAGGAAAGCTCCATCCACTGACCCCGAAGTATGTTCCTGGTGAGCTAGCTAAGAGTAAGGTGGTAAAATCGTGCCCCTCCTGGTAATGGGCTAGATATAGGCACAGAGGGCATGATGGTAGAGCTACATATATTTATGAAGCCAGTTATCTTGCCCATTCCCTATGAACAGCAATTTCAAACTTTTTCCCTATCTTCAAACTTTCCATGTCACCACATTGCATATCACTTCACCATGTTGACCATGAAAGTACAGCAGAAACCCCCTTATGGGATGTGGTTGGGATTACACATTGTTACATGAACTGAAAAGGCTTATTAAAGCAGGAAATCACTAAAAAAGAAACATATATATAACGTATACATTTTATTTTAACTTAAAACATAAGTGGGGCTGGGTGCAGTGGCTCATACCTGTAATCCTAGCACTTTGGGAGGCTGAGGCGGGATGATCACTTGAGCCCAGGAGTTCCAGGCCACAGTGAACTATAATGGTGCTACTGTACTCCAGCCTGGGTGACAGAGAAAGACCTTGTCTCAAAAAACAAAAACAAAAACAAAACATAGTGGGCATCCATTTGTTAATCATCTGAGTTAGAGCCAAGACCTTTTGGAGAAGGTCCATAAATTGGAGTTCTGCAAAAATCATGACAATGATTTTTCATTGATGTCCAATTTGGACTTTTAGGTAAAGCAATTCAGGTGAAAGTCCTACTCAGTTTTGGGGTTCTGTTTTTTTTTTTTTTTAAATCTCAACTTTTATAGTTGATTTTGCCCACACCTACTTTGACCCAAAAAAGTAGCAACTCAGCTTTTAAAGGATTTTCCCAAAGTGTAGCTTTCATTTAGTTTGATTTTATTTCACTCGATTCTATTTTAAATTGATTTCCTTCAGCTCACATTGTTAAATTTTATAAGTACAACTGGCATGAACAGGTCACAAAGGGAAGGGGGTTCTTTAGGGGAGAGAATCTGTGCACAGAGCTCTCCTGCCATAAAGCAGTTTCCTTTTCCTAAACTGCCAGTTCACCTGCATGCGCAGCTCCAGCCTCCTTCCTGTCAATATGGTAAGGGAGGAGACCACCCTTCATATCGTCTTATGCCCAATTTCTGCCTCCAAAGAAAGAAGAAGTAAAAACTAAAAGGCAGAAATGAAATCCACAGGCAGACAGCCCGGTGCTGCACCCTGGGCCTGGTAGTTAAAGATTGACCCCTGACCTAATCGGTTATATTATCTATAGATTACAGACATTGTACAGAAATACACTGTTAAAATCCCTATCTTGTTTTGTTCCGATCTAATTGATCTAATTCCTGGTGCATGCAGCCCCCAGTCACGTACCCCCTGCTTGCTCAATCAATCACGACCCTCTCACATGCACATCTTTAGAGTTGTGAGCTCTTAAAAGGGACAGGAATTGCCCACTTGGAGAGCTCAGCACTTGAGATAGGAGTCTTGCCGATGCTCCCGGCCAAATAAACCCCTTCCTTCTTTAACTCGGTGTCTGAGGAGTTTTGTCTGTGACTTGTCCTGCTACAATGGAAGAGAGCTCCTTTTGTCGAAAGACCCCTTCACCTGGGCTCTGCATCCGATTTCCCCTCAACACCTCGTGTCTGTCTCCCTCTCTTGTATCTTCAACATCTCCCTCTTTTCTAGGGCATTTAAACCTACTCTGTTTACTCTGATTACAAACACAATCATCTTTAGGCCCCCTTTTTTTTTTTTTTTTTTTTTTTTTGAGATGGAGTCTCGCTCTGCCGCTGGGGCTGGAGTGCAGTGGCCGGATCTCAGCTCACTTCAGCTCACTGCAAGCTCCGCCTCCCAGGCTCACGCCATTCTCCTGCCTCAGCCTCCTGAGCAGCTGGGACTACAGGCGCCCACCACCACGCCCGGCTAGTTTTTTGTATTTTTTAGTAGAGACGGGGTTTCACCGTGTTAGCCAGGATAGTCTCGATCTCCTGACCTCGTGATCCACCCGTCTCAGCCTCCCAAAGTGCTGGGATTACAGGCTTGAGCCACCGCGCCCGGCCTAGGCCCCCTGTCTTTCTCCAGTGACCACCCTTCTCTTCACAGTTGGGTTTTTATAAGACTTGCCTACACTCCCAGGCTTCCTGCTTTCACTTCTCTGATTCACTTCTTGTCTCACCTCCTCCACTGAAATGCTTCTCATCAAGGTCACCAGTGACCTCTTTGTGTTCTCTAACATTTGTTTCTCTGGAATGTTAGTCACTGCAGACCACTTCTTCCCTTTCTCGAATCTTCCTCCCTCAGCTTCTGTGATATCTCACTTCTGGTTTTCCTTTAACCAGCTGGCCATTCAAATGTCAGAGTTCCTTTAGGCTTCATCCTAGGCCTGCTTTCTACTTGCTTTATTTTCTGTGGTTTCATCCACTTCTATAGCTTTACTACCATCAATTGATGATGACTCTCAAACCTATGATTCCATTCTGATCTTCTTCTTAACTCCAGAACAACGCAGCCAACAGCCTACTGGTCGTATTTATTAATATGTTCCAGGGAGACCTTAACCTCAACCTGTCCAAAATGCAATTCATCACTTTGCCTTTCTTCCCCAACCTGCTTTTCCTCTATTGTCCTTATTTTTCTGAAGGGTACCAATATGTGCCCAGTTTCCAAACCAGGAACCTGGAAGACATCATTCACTCATTTCTCCCTTTTACTCTATACATCTGATCAACTACATTAGTCATCCATTCAACAAACATTCATCTATCTATATCAATCCTTTACGGGTTAGACTTGCCGGTTTAGCAAATACAGGAGATTGGAGTTTCCAGTTCCAAAATGGCCACACAGAAGTAAGCTGGCTTTCCCCCCCCCACCCACCATTTCCCCCACAAAACAAACAAACAAACAAACAAATATATAGGACTGAGATTTTCACCAGCAACAAACCAGAGCTCAAGTATGAGGATGAGACAGTTCCTGTGGCGACAGAGAAATGGAAGAACTCTGAGACAGTGGTAGGAGAACCAGACTTCTGCATCTGCAATGCCCCTTCCACCCCATTCTGCAAGACATGAACCACATGGAAAATCCCCCTCCAACTTATGGTTCCCGCTCTGGAAAAGTGAAATTGAGGTGGTTAATAAGCTTCCTCACCTTTTTGGTTTTTCTGGCAGGAGAACTGTTCTTGCCTTAACCCGCAATTAGCATTAGGACTGTTTCATGGGAGAAATATCCCTAAGGATAGGCAGAGACAAATAGGGAGGCAGGGCTACCATCTTCAGCCCAGAAACTCTGCTCTGTAACTTGGCCAAAGGAGACCAGATAAAAGTGGCTGTAGGAGGTATGTTCCCCAGGCCCCCTGGGCACGGACCCCTAGCCAGCCTTCCTACACTGCTGGGATAATCCCTTTGGGACCTTCCCCGTTTGGGACAGGCAGTGCTTCAGAACATTTATTATGGCCAAGGTGAACCTGAGCTTAAGGCCACTTAGAACTGAAAAGGAGGCAGTGACTTGAGTAACTAATCCTTCAATGCAAAGACATAGACATATACTCACAAGAAACAAAAGAAAATGGGAAACCATGACCTTGCCAAAAAGACAAAGCAAAAATCCAGTGACTGACCCGAACAAGATGGCAATTTGTGAGCTCTCCAATCAAGAATTCAAAATAGCAGTTTTAAGGAAATTCAGCAATCTCCAAGATAACACAGAAAAACAGTTCAAAAATGTATTAGAGAAATCTAACAAAGACATTGAAATACTTTTTAAAAACTCAAACAGAAATCTTGGAAGTGAGAAATACATTTGCTGAGTTGAAAAACTCTAGAGACTCTCAACAGCAAAATGAACCAAGCAGAGGGAAGAATCAGTGAGCTTGAAGACTGGCATTTGAAAATACATAGAGAAGAAAAAAGAAAAAGAACAAAAAGGAACAAAGACCACCTACAAGATACAGAAAAAAACTTCAAAAGACCAAATCTAAGAATTATTAGTGTTTAAGAGGAAACTGAGGAACAGCAAAAGGTAGAAAGCTTATTCAAAGAAATAATGATAAAACGTTTCCCTAAACTTGAGAAAGATGTAAATATGCAGGTACAGGAAAGTCTTAGAACACCAAACAGATTCAACCCAAAGAGAACTACCCCGAGGCATTTAATGGTCAAATTCCCAAAGGCTAAAGATAAGGTGAAGATCCTAAAAGCAGTGAGAGGTAAGAAGTAAATAATGTATTAAAAAGCTCCAGTTCATCTGGCCACAGACCTCTCAACAGAAACCACAGAGACCAGGAGGGAGTAGAAAAACATTTTCAAAGTGCTAAAAGAAAAAAGAAAAAAAAAAACCTGTCCGCCGAGAATATTGTATCCGCAAAATTGTCATTCACATTTGAAGAAGAGATAAAATCTTTTAGAGAAAACAAGCTGAGAGAATTCACCAACACCAGTTCTGTCTTGCAAGAAAGGCTAACGGTAGTTCTTCAATCTGAAAGAAAAAAACACTAATGTGCAAAGGAAAACTATTTAAGGTATAACATCCGCTGGCAAAGTAAATACACAGACAAACCCAGAATACGCTATTACTGTATTTGTGGTGTGCAGTCCACTTGTAACTCTAGAGTGAAGCCCAGAAGATAAATCTAACAAAAACAACTAAGATACAGCAACCTGTTAAGAGATAGGCAATATTAAAATAAATTGAGACAACTAAAAGTCAAAATGTGTGTTGGGGGTGGTGGAGTTAAACTGTGGAATTTTCTGTTGGTTTTTTTTTTTTTTTTTTTTGCCTTTGTTTCTAGTGTTTTATTTGTGATCTAGGATAAGTTGTCATCTCTTTAAAATGACTTTTATAGCTATAAAATGTTTTTTGTAAGCCTCATGGTCACCACAGCATAAAACCTATAGTAGCTTCACTAAAATAAAAGCAACAATTTAAAACATACTACTAGAGATAATCACTTAACCACAAAGGAAGAGAGGAGTCTCAAAACACAGAAAACAAGCAACAAAATGACAGTAGTAAGTCCTTACTTATCAATACTAACACTGAATGTAAATTGTCTCAATTCTCTAATTAAAAGGCATAGAGTGGCTGGGGATGGTGGCTCATGCCTATAATCCCAGTAGTTTAAGAGGCTGAGGTGGGCAGATCACTTGAGCTCAGGAGTTCGAGACCAGCCTGGGCAACATGGCATAACATGTCTCTACAAAAAATATAAAAATTAGCTGGGCATGGTGGCACGTGCCTACAGTCCCAGCTACTTGGGAGGCTGAGATTGGAGAATTGCCTGAGCCCAGGAGGTCAAGGCTGCAGTGAACAATGGTTGTGCCACTGCACTCCAGCCTGGGCAACAGAGTAAGACTCTATCTCAAAAAAAAAAAAAAGGCATTGAAGAGCTGAATTGATAAATAAAGAATATTTAACTACATGCTGCCTTCAAGAAGCCCACTTCGCCTATAAAAATGCACATAGACTGAAAGTGATAGGGTTGAGCAAGCTATTCCATGCAACTGGAAACCAAAAACAAGCATGAGTAACTATACTTATATCAGATAAAATAGACTACAAATCAAAGACTATCAAAAAAATAAGGATGGTCACTATATAATGATAAAGGGGTCAATTCAGCAAGAGGATATAAAAATTATAAACATCTATACACCTAACACCAGAGCTCCCCCAAATATAAAGTAAACATTAATAGGAAGAGATAGACTGCAGTACCATAATAGTACAGGCTTTAACACCTCATTCACAGTAATAGATAGATCATCCAGACAGAAAAATCAACAAGGAAGCAGTGGGGTTAAACCACACACTTTATCTAATAGGCCTAACTGGCATTTACAGGTTTTACCCCATCACTGCAGAATGTATAGTCTTTTCATCAGCACATAGAATATTTCTCAGAATAGACCATATCTTAGGTCTGCATAAACTCAAAAAAATAGAAATCATGTCAAATATCTTCTCTGACCACAATGGAATAAAACTAGAAATCAATAACAAGAGCAGCCTTGGAAAATAAATCAAACATGAAAATTAAACAACATGCTCCTGAACAACGAATGGGTCAATGAAGAAATTAAGAATGAAGCTTAAAAATGACTTGCAACTAAGGAAAATGGAAATACAGCATATCAGAATCTATGTGATACAACAAAAGCAGTATAACAAGGAAGTTAAAAGCAACAAATCCCTAGATCAGAAAAGTAGACTTTAAATAAAGAACGTGATGATGTACCTCAAGGAATTAGACAAGCATGAACAAGCCAAATCCAAAATTAGTAAAAGGAAAGATATAATAAAAATCAGAGCAGAAATAAATGAAATTGAGACCAAAAAATCAATGAAATGAAAAGTTAGTTTTTTGAAAAGATATAATCAATCTAGTCTTTAGCTAGATTAATTTTAAAAAACAGAGACTCAAATAAATCAAATCAAATCAAATAAATAGAAATGAAAAATGGGACATAGAAACTGAGACCTCAGAAATACAAAGAATCATTGAGACTATTATAAACAACTGTATGCCAACAAATTGGAAAAACCTAGAAGAAACAGACAAACTCCAGAACACATACAGCCTACCAAGATTGAACCATAAAGAAATAGAAAACCTCAACAAACCAGTAATCAAAGCCATAATAAAATGTCTCTTGCCAAAGAAAAGCCTAGGAGTTGATTATTTCACTGCTGAATTCTACCAACCATTGATTCATTTATTTTTTGAGATAGGGTCTCACTTTGTCACCCAGGCTAGAGTACAGTGGATGGCTCACTGCAGCCTCAGCCTCCTGGGCTCAAGTGATCTTTCTGCCTTGGCTACCTGAGTAGCTGCAACTACAGGCATGCGCCACAACACCCAGCCGATATTTGGAGTTTTTTGTAGAGATAAGGTCTCGCTGTGTTGCCCAGGATGATCTTGAACTCTTGAGCTCAAGTGATCCTCCCATCCTGGCCTCCCAAAGTGCTGGGATTACAGGCATGAGCCACGGTGCCTGGCCTCTACCAAACATTCAAGGAACTAATACCAACCCTAATCAAACTATTCTAGAAAATTGAAGAGGACATTCTTCCAAATTCATTCCATGAGGACAGCATTACCCTGATACCAAAACCAGACAAGAAAATACCACGAAAGAAGAAAACTACAGGTCATATCTCTGATGGACATAGATGCAAAAATCCTCAACAAAACACTAGCAAACTGAATTCAACAGTACATTATAAAAACATCATTTACGGTGATCAAGAGGGATTCATCCCAGGGATGCAAGGATGTTTCAACATACACAAATCAATACATGTGATATATCACATTAATGCAATTAAGAACAAAAACCATATAATTATTTCAATAGATGCCAAAAAACATTTTAATAAAATTCAACATCCTTTATGATAAAAAGGCTCATCAAAATGGGTATAGAAGGAACATACTTCAAAATAATAAAGGCCGTCTATGACAAATCCATGACTAACATCATATTGAATAGGGAAAAATTGAAGGCCTTTCCTCTAAAGACGAAAACCACACAAGGATGTCCACTTTCACCACTATTATTCAACATAATACTGGAAAGTCCTGCCCAGAGTAATTTGGCAAAAGAAACAAAGGGCATCCAAATTGGAAAGGAAGAAGTCAAATGAGCCTTGTTTGTACATGACAAATCTTACACCTAGAGAAACCTAAAGTCTCCACCACAAAACCGTTAGAACTGATCAATTCAATCAAGTCGCAGGACACAAAATCAACATACAAAAATCAATCATATTTATATATGCCACCAGTGAACAATTTGTAAAAGAAATCAGAACACCTAGGAATCAATCTAACCAAAGAAGTGAAAGATCTATACAAGTAAAACAATAAAATTCTGATGAAAGACATTGAACAGGACACAATAAAATGGAAAGATACTCCATGCTCATGGATTGAAAGAGTTAATATTGTTAAAATTACAATGCTACCTAAATTAATTTACAAATTCAATGCAATCCCTATCAAAATGCCAATGACATTCTTCACAGAAACAGAGAAAACAATCCTAAAATTTATATGGAACCACAAAAGACCTCAAATAGCCAAAGCAATCCTGAACAAAAAGAATAAAGCTGGAGGCATCACACTACCTAACTTCAAAATTTACCACAAAGCTATAGTAACCAAAGCAGCATGATTTTATGCCAGTATGCCAGCATACTGGCATAAAAACAGACACACATAGACCAATGGAACAGAATAGAGAACCCAGATATAAGTCCATGCATTTACAACCAACTCGTCTTTGACGAAGGCATGAAGAACATACAATGGGGAAAGAACAGTCTTTTCAATAAATGGTGCTGTGAAAACTGGATAACTATATGCAGAAGAATGAAACTAGACCCTTATCTCTCAACATATACAAAAATCAAATCGAAATGGATTACCGACTTGAATCTAAGACCTGAAACTATGAAACTACTAGAGGAAAACATTGGGGAAATACTCAAGGGCCTTGGTCTGGGCAAAGATTTCTTGTGTAAGACCTCGAAAGTATAGGCCATCAAAGCGAAAACAGACAATTGGGATTACATCCAGCTAAAGAGCTCCTGCACAGCAAAGGAAACAACTAACAAAGTGAATAGACAACCCACAAAATGGGAGAAAATATTTGCAAACATCACTAATTATCAGAGAAATGCAAATAAAAAACACAGTGTGATCATATCTATCAGCTCAGTTAAAATGGCTTGTATCAAAAAGACAGCCAGTAACAGATGCCTACACGGACATGAAGAAAGGGGAACCCTCATCCACTATTGGTGGGAGTATAAATTAGTACCATCACTATGAAGAACGGTGTGGAGGCTACTCAGCACACTAAAGATAGAACTACCATATCATCCAGCCATCCCACTCCTGAGTATATATGTGAAAGATAGGAAATCAATATATCAAAGAGATAACTGCACGCCCATGTTTATTGCAGCACTATTTGCAATAGCCAAAATAGGAAATGAATCTAAGTGCCCATCAATGGATGAATGGATAAAGAAAATGTGATATATATACACAGTGGAATATTATTAAGCTATAAAAAAAATGAAATCCTGCCCTTTGCAGCAACATGGATAGAAATGGAGGCCATTATGTTGCGTGAAATAAGCCAAGCACAGAGAGACAAATATCGTATGTTCTCACTCATATATGGGAGCTAAAAAAAGTGATTCTCATGAAGACAGACAGTAGATTGGTGGTTACCAGAGGCAGGGAAGGGGAGGAGAATAAAGGGAAAACAAAGAATATCAATGTATTTATTACTACTAAACTGCATTTAAAAATGGTAAATATGGCAAATTATATAGGTATATTGTACCTCAATAAAATTTTAAAAAATACAGGAACCCAGTTTAATTTGAATTTGAGATAAAACATAAATTTGTTTTAGAATAAGTATATTCCATGCACTGTTTGGCATATAATTATATTAAACATTTTACTGTTTACTTGAAATTCAAATTTAACTGGGTGTTCTATATTTTATCTGGAAACCCTATTAAGAGTTTTGAATTTCAATAATTCACATCACAACCTTAGTTTAGAATTCTAAAATGTGAAACAAAAGCCACAATTTCAAAACTGAAAACTTGCAGGATAAACCATATAAGCTCAATTTGTTACAGCTGCAACTCACTGAGACCCATGTGTCCCAAGATAAGGCCACAGACAAACCATTTTAACAGTTAACTCCACAGGGACCCGTGTGTCCCAACAAGCCCACTTACCATTCCAGAAGTGTCTTAGCTCATGCTGCCATCACCAAATACCATAGACTGGGTGACTTAAACAACAGAAATTTATTTTCTCACAGTTCTGGAGAATAGAAGTCCAAGATCAAGTGCTAGCATGGTCTGTTTCTGGTGAGGGCTCTCTTCCTGGCTTGTAGATGGTGGCCTTCTTTTTTCTCTTTCCTTTTCTTTTTTTTTTTTTTTAAAGACAGTCTTGCTCTGTCGCCCAGGCTAGAGTGCAATGGCTTGATCTCAGCTCACTGTAAGCTCTGCCTCCCAGGTTCAAACAATTCTCCTGCCTCAGCCTCCCAAGTAGCTGGGATTACGGGCACCCACCACCACGCCCAGCTACTTTTTGTATTTTTAGTAGAGATGGGGTTTCACCATATTGGCCAGGCTGGTCTTGAACTCCTGACCTAGTGATCCACCCACCTCGGCCTCCCAAAGTGCTAGGATTACAGGCATGAGCCACTGCACCTGGCCGATGGTGGCCTTCTTAATGTGTCCTCACAGGGTGGGAGTTGGGAAGCAGGGATTGGGGACAGAGGAAGCAGGAGGGGAAGGGGAGAGGAGGATGGAGAAGGGAGAGAGAAAGCTCTCTGGTGCCTCGTCTTATAAGGGCACTAATCTCATTATGAGGGCCCCACCCTCATCACCTCATCTAACCCTAATTATCTCCCAAAGGCCTGATCTCCAAACACCATCACATTGTGGGGTGGGTCTTCAACATATGAATTTGGAGGGGAAAACAATTCAATCCATAACACAGAAACTTACCTAGTTTATAAATTGGATCAATCCCTGACAAAATGTCACGGATCAATTTCCACTCTGAAAATACCCCATGACTAACCAGCATCCTAACCTCCCCACTTTGAGACACTATGGGACTCTATCAAGATGATATTGATCCTCGAGTTTAATAAGAGCTGATGTGGGTTCTGTGACATCATCATCTCTCTGCTTCTGATTGGTCAACTATCCTCTCTCTCTCCTCACTTTTCTCTCTGTAATCCAGTGGTTCTCAAACATTAGCTGTACCTGAGTCCCCTGGGGAGCTTCTGAAACCTCAGGCTGCTGGGCCCACTCCTGGAGTTCCCGATTCAGTAAGTCTGGGATGGGGCCTGGGAATTTGCATTCCTAACAAGTTCCCTGATGCTGTTGCTGGTCCAAGGATCATGCTTTGAGAACCTCTGCCTTAGTGATCCTCTTGAACTGTCTGGGGTGGGGGTTGGGGCGGTGGCTTTACATTGGCATTTTATAAAGTTCCCCACGTGATTCTGACATGGAGACAGCATTGAAAACACTGTTCTAATGCATATTCCACACTGTAGTCAGTGTGCTTACAGATTCGATAAAGGAACTCATCGGCTTAAAACAGTGAATGGCATCTCACTGCCCTCAGTGTCTACGGCCCCTTAACAAGACTTATGGGGCCCTGTATAATGGATTTCCATTTACTTCACTCTCGCCTCCAACCCCTTCTCGAACTACCTCACCTCCTCATGCCCCAGTCCAGGATTACTGGGGAAACCACAGTTCCCTGAAGATGATCGTGATCTTTTTCTCCCCAAGTCTTTGCCCATTCTGCATCTTTACTGGGGAAGCTCTCACCACCAACACACCTCTCTAGCTGGCTAACCCTTTCTTGCTCTTTAGAGCCTTACTACTAACAGTGTGATCCATGGACCAGCTGCAACAGCCTCTTCTGGGAGCCTGTTAGAAATGCAGAATTGGCCAGGTGCGGTGGCTCACACTTGTAATCCCAGCACCTTGGGAGGCCAAGGTGGGAGGATCGCTTGAGTCCAGGAGCTTGAGACCAGCCTGGCAACACAGCAAAACCTTGTCTCTACAAAAAATACAAAAACTTAGCCAGGCGTGGTGGTCCACGTCTGTAGTCACAACTACTCGGGAGGCTGAGATGGGAGGAGGTCAAGGCTGTAGTGAGCGGTGATCACGGCCTGGGAGACAGAGCAAGACTCTGTCTCAAAAAAAAAAAAGAGCAGAACTTTGGGCCTCACTCCAGACCTCCTGAATCAGAACCCATATTTTAACAAGATCCTAGAATGATTCACATTTACAGTAAAATCTGAGAAACTGTTTTCAGGCTCCTGTAGATGTACTTTCTCTGGACTGATACATCTGAGTCCCAGAAACTCAACTAGGTGCCTCTCCTATGTGCTGCCACCGCAACCTTCCCTAGCACTTAACACATTGCTCCTGACCAGAGCCTAGTGGCCTACAAGCTCTACAGGGACAGGAACTGTATTTTTACGCATGCTTGCATTCTCCACTCCAGCACAGTACCTGGCACATAGCAGATGCTCAGAAATAGTTATCAATTAAATACATGTTTTTAGAAACAAGTAGATAAAGTATTAGCTCTCTGGTTAGAGAATTTTGGAGTTAAGTTCTTGATTTACCATTTACTAGCTGTAGGACCCTGAACAAGTCACCCTCCTCCCAGAAGTTGTTACTCATTGTTAAGTTGAGAATATTATCAAGTTGAGAAATATATCAACCCTACAGGGTTGCTGTCAGGATTAGTGATGTAATAGATGTAAACCTAGAATGCTATATCTGCCAAGTCAGAGTTGGCACAATAAAGAAGAATGCCCTCCGCCTTAGTTCTCCCAAGCAGCAAATCTTTACTGAGTTGGGTAGAATACTACTTGTTGAAATAGAAAGGGTGGCCATACTTGAGCTTAATGCCATTTTTCTTTCTGTTTTCCCCCAACTGCATAAAAGTAAAACCAAATAAACAAACCTGAGAACTGAGCTGGAATCAATGCCTTTCTCAGCATTGTGTCAGGAGAACAAAACTTAAACTGGGGCCAGCAGACCCTTAAGCTCCTTAAGCCAGGCTCTGGGACCCTTGGGATTACATTTTTAAAATCCTCTCTCCAGTTCCAAACAAAAGTAAACAAGGGAACCTTTTATAGTGTGGTTCAAGGTGAGGCAGTAAACAAATGAGCTTTAAGCAGAATAATCAGCTTAATATGTACTAGCTGGAGGTTAACATTTGCATTGAGAAAGGTCTTATGGTCTTTTTGATAATTCATTCGGAGTTCACTCTCTCATCCTCTACCCTCATTCTCCAACCACATGATTCTCTCAAACCCTCAATCTCCCGCTCCTACACATAGTCTACCAGTTGGCCAAACAACGAGAGACGAATGGAATTGTCAAACCAGAATCAAAGGGATAAAAGACGAAGGGACTTTGAAAGAGGAGAAAGAGAAGGCAAGGAGAGGGAAACTGTCCATCCACTGCAGACTCAAGTGTTTGTTGGCTCAAAAAGTTGAGGACTAAAGCCACCCTAGGTCTCAGCCACCCTGCAGGCTTTGTGTGGGTGAGAAAACTTGACCTGATTATATGGTCCTAAGTGTGCTAGACTGGCTAAACCAAAGACTGTTGTATAATAAATCATGCCACCCCTGCACCCACTTCCATGATCACAGAGAACATAATGCTGGCGTTGTTAGATAAGCTGCAAAGGTCATCAAGATGTTTCTTTGAACTACCACACCCAAACCAAACACTTGCTCTGATCTTTGGATAAATAACATTTGAATGAACAAACATTTCATACTTTCGTTATCTTTATCTGTGAAAGGGACAAAATCTGTCACCCGCTGCATACTTCTGAAAACATATAGGAACAAGTTGACATACTTTCTCAATGATACAGAATTCTCTGCAAAAATTAAATTATTAAAATTAATTGTGAGAAACACAGGAAACTGCTTATGGAGAATTCAGAGTAAGAGACTGACAGAAGGGAGTAATGAGGCTTCTCCTCCATTTCCTTCTTGGAAATTTTTTCTGCACAGAGAAAATATGGTTGAAAATCTATTGTGCCTTGGATTGAGTTAAAGATAACACCCAAGGATTTATACAGATTTAGCTCTCATCTGGTCCCTTGAAGTGGGGGTGGAGGGAGTTAAAATATCCACTATAAATCCATTGAATAATGCACTGATAACCCAAATTATGTCCCACTCCCCTCTTGGCACATTGGACTTCTGTTTCTCTGGCTGGGTATTTCCATTTGTCCTATAATACAATGACAGGCTCTTACAATGCAAGTTTTCCCCCATTGGAGAACCAAAAGGAGGGGCTGAGCCCATTTCTTGGGCTTTAATCCCTGGCTACATGGGTCCAGATCTCTAGCCAAGCCCTTCCTGTAGGACTGTTGAAAGACTCGAGCAGGCAGCCCTGCCTTTGCTGCCTCCCTTTATTCGTTCTCACCTCCGTCCATGCATCGGCCAGATTTAGCTCATGACCTCTACTCCAATCATAATGGTCTCCTCTTAAGTCAATCTTATCAAATGCTGTGAGGAATGAATTCTGTGGGCCACATGCAGGAACACAGCGTTCTTCCCAGCTCAGCTCTGCTCCTCTCTCAGGGGAGAGGTCTGTGGAGCCTCGGGCTGCCTGTCCTGTTCTGAGGGTCACACCTGGTCACTGAAACATATTCTCCTCAAGGCTGTTGACCTTCCTTTCTTGATTCAGGCCTTCCAATCCCTACCTTGGGAAGGAGGCAGGCACCCTATTTCTCTGGCCCTCCTCCCTCCCTGCCCACCCCTACCAACTAGGCTGGGCTGCCTGACAAGCACCACGTGACCTCGCCTGTTTTTTCTGATGCCCAGTTTCCACTGGACCTCTGTGTCCTCATTACAAATGAATTTTATCAACTAGCTGGGACTTCTTCTCACCTAGTTTGTTAGAATCCAGCACTAGTAAGTCTAGGAGTGTTCCTTCAGTGCAAACAGTGTGATGAAGGTGAATGTAAGTTAACATTGATTTTACCCTCAGCGGCTCCTGGGAAGCCATACTTCAGGACTGAAAAATCAGCACGAGGAGGATCACAGCCTAGAGTTCCACAGAGGGAGCAGTGCTGCCAATCTTTATCTAAACCAGGAACAGAGAATCCCTCAATTACCTAGGTGATGTTAGAAAGAATGCTCGTTGGTGAAGGACTGTTCCTAGAATTTTTCTAAGTAACTATTCCTATAGCTATTTAGAAATTGACTTGCAAGAATATTTGCCTGTCTGATAAAATTAAGTGATAAAAATTCTTTATTAAGGTAAAATGGGCTGAATCTTTTTAGGTGGTGTTTTCCTGATCTTTTTGTGTGATTGGCTTCATACAGTGAGTACTGCAAAGGGGTGTCCATGAACGAGGCTATCCTGACAGGGAAAGGGTTGCTGCCCTGAATAATTCCTTTGGGGGAGTGAAAGAGAAATTTTAGAAATTTTACAAGACACTGGTTTATTCCAAAGAATTCTAGATTTTGATAAACTTTACAGATTGCCAAGCCAAGGCTCTCATTCACCTTTTCTCATGTAAATAATAGAAAGATACAAATATATCTGTCATTTATTTTACCACTACAGATAGTTGTTTGCCATTTACTATTTGTTCTCTGTCCAGAATTTCAGATTGCAGTTGATTCTCATTATACGTGGTAGTTCTGTTCTGTAGTCGCTGTG
Source organism: Rhinopithecus bieti (assembly GCF_001698545.2). Lineage (NCBI taxonomy): Eukaryota > Metazoa > Chordata > Mammalia > Primates > Cercopithecidae > Rhinopithecus > Rhinopithecus bieti. The sequence goes on from NW_016814218.1 coordinate 365,291, forward strand.
AGCCCTGAATTGGCAAATGCAAACTGTTACTCCCAGGGGAAATACAGGGTTAGGCTCTTTCTAGCCTCTAGTCACATTTTTTTCTTTTATGACATTATCTTTTGGAGCCTCAGCCTGACGTTCGGGGGAGAGGGAGGCCCTGGGCTGGATAGCATTCCCCATTGGGTTTATAACAGTCATCCATTTCTGTCTCTTCTCTTTCTCCCAACCTCCCCCTGCTGGTCCCCTCTCTAGTCATATTTTTTTCAAATGATCAATATGTAGCCTTGTTTTATGTGTGTTTCTATTTAAAGACACTGTGCTCAATATTTACTGTTGTTGCATTAACATCCAGTTCACAGCCAACAGCACTATAACATATGCCTGAACAAGGTTTATCTAACACGTGTATTTTCTCCACAAAGCACCTCACAGCCTTCCTGGGCTTAAGAACACTGGACAGTGCCTCAGCACTACACTTGGAGTCCACTTTAAATGAATACGTGCATTGTATGACTCAAACTTTTTGCCACTCTGCACATGTCTGCCTCAACAGCATGAAGCATATTTATTTGGGGGTTGCAAATAAATCGTACTTAGTAGGTGGATTAGCAAATATGCAATCTGTGAGTAATAAGGATTAGTGAGGAATAATGAGAACTGTGCATATTCTTGGTTCCACGGCCACTCCTGTCCCAACTACCTTCATTCTTGGCTTCTCTTCTAGAATCCTCCTGGGCCTGTCTTCCTGAAGTGAAATCCATAATAGGAACCTGTTATTACCACTCTTCAAGTCACCTTATATCTACCCCTCTCGGCAGGGAATATCTGTGAACTGGCAGGAGTGGGATGCATTAAATTCAATCATATTTAAGAGATCATAGCTGATAGGACACTGTTCCAAGGATATTTACAATTTTGTAAGGGCCTGTTCTTTAATCATACTGAGGAATGAAGCTTTATCAGAAGGATTGCAGAGTCATAGGGTGGATACTAGGGAAAGTGGGGGTAAAGAAGGCTCACTTCTTTTTTGTATAAATTGAGTTTGTATAAATTTTGTATAAATTGTACAAGTGCAACTTCATTACATGCATAGATTGTGTAATGGTCAAGCTTTTAGGGTATCCATTAACGAATAATATACATTGTACCTGTTAAATAATTTGTCATCATCCACTCCCCTCCCACTCCTTCACCCTCCTGAGTCTCCATGGTCTATCTTTCCACATTCTACCACATTTTTAATCCAATCATCCACTGATGGACACTTAGGTTTATTCTGTATTTTTGCTATTGTGAATAGTGCTGCGATAGACATATGAGTCCAGGTATCTTTTTGTTTTTGTTGAAACAGAGTCTTGTTCCATTGCCCAGACTGGAGTGCAGTGGCATAATCATGGCTTACTGCAACCTTGACCTCTTGGGCTTAAACAGTCTTCCCACCTCAGTCTCCCAAGTAACTAAGACTATAGGTGCGCACCACCACACTCAGCTAATGTTTTATCTGTTGTAGAATAGGATCTGACTATGTTCCCCAGGCTGGTCTTGAACCTCTATGCTCAAGCAGTCCTCCCACCTCAGATTCCCAAAGTGCTGGGATTACAGATAAGAGCCACTATGGCTAGCCAGGTATCTTTTTGATATATTGATTTACTTTCCTTTGGGGAGATGTCCAGTAGTGGAATTGCTGGATTGTATAGTGGTTCTCTTTTCAGACGGTTCATTTCTGATATCACATCACTAAGGAACCACCTACTATGTGAATTGGAGCTTTCTTCGTAGGCCCATGGTTGTAAAATTGTCCCATGAAGTCTATGGTTCTGGAGTTCCGTTTGATGCCAACAATCTCAGAGCATTAGGGTCCATGGCCCACTCCCGCTGGGGGTCTCACTGAGCATTTCAAGTTGCTGTCCCAATGGCCAAAGGGAGACATACCTGTAGATTGGCCGCAAGTTCTTAAGCAGGTAAAATTCTGGAGTCAAGCATCCATCATATCATACAATATCCCTGGCCATGAGAGTACCTCCTCCAGGAATCAGCTAGATGGAAAGACATGTTCCGTGTCAGCCCCCCAAATGTGGTCCAGAGAATTCCTTGTGGCTTGGGTACGCTTCCTATTGTTCAAAGTTTTATCATTATGAAAAGACCATTCTAACCAGAGCCTGCTGAGATAAAAGCTGCTGCCCCATCCTGTGCTGGGGCATGTGAGTGCTATTTCAGTGGCTGTGTCCACAGCTCTGAAAATCTATACCTTGGATGAAAGCCCAGCTAGAGAATGGAACGTTCCCTTATATATATTCTCTGAAAAACTGTCACATATGCTCAGACATGAAAGAACAGAAAGGCTGATCCTGGCAGCTCCCCACGCTGCAGAATTTCAAAAATGCCTGCGGCCTCACCAAAATGAACTGACTGAACAAAAGGAAGTGGAAAGAGTGAAAGGAGACAGAAGGCTGGCCGATATGGTTGCCTCTCCTCCCTCCATCCCCAGCCTCCCTCCCTCCAGATGTTTTTGCTGAGCTTCTGTCAGCCTTATTGGCTTACCCTTTAGTCCCTGCCCCAGGGAGCTGAATTCAAGCAAGTACAGCAAATGTTGCACAAATCAAGAAAAAAGGCTGCCTTTTCCTGTTAACTAACTTTAGTTTTAGTTTATTTTT